>NW_006239028.1:115602-147081 GCF_000226075.1 Solanum tuberosum | reverse complement strand
AGTAATTTAAGTCATTCTAACTATTTTTCGTTTTGAATGGATTGTTGTCACTTTTTTCACATTTTAATTGAATTGTTTCTTTTATTTTTGTGTATGGTTAATAACCGAATAACCGAACCAAACCAAACCGAAACCGATAATAATCAAACCGATAAATGTATATTATATTTGGTTTGGTTTGGTTTTGATAATTTTAAAACCGATTAAGTTGGTTTGGTTTTGGTTTTGATTTTGACCAATAACCGATCCAAACCAACCCGTGAACACCCCTAGACACAACATTGACTCTTCCCATAATATACTCTACAAGTAAACAACTTTAAAATCACTAATAAGAAAAAAAAAGATAGAAGTATTGTAAACACCCCTAAACTTGACGTGAATTATTAGTTTCATTTCTTAACTATTTGACAGCCTTAAAAACACAATTCTACTTGAACAACTAAACTTAGATACATCCCCAAACTGTCACATGACATATCAAGTGGTCTCAAATTCTTGTTGGAGAGCATAGGGCTCTTAACAAAAAGCCGAGTGAAGTATTAAAAACACCCCTCAACTTGACGAGAATTTAGGGGTGTGTTTCACTCATGTTGCAAGATCAGGGGTGTATTTAAGTTCAGTTAATCAGGTATAGCGGTATTTTAATGTTGTTAATAATTTGGACATGAAACTAATAATTTACACCGAATTTAAGGGTGTTTTCAATACTTATCTCAAAAAAAATATTTAGTTACGAACAATTTAACAGTGAAGTTTAAAGTTAAATTTACTTTTTTAGTGAATTGATTTTGTATCTTTAATAATTGATGAATGTTAAAAAAAAAAAAAAAAAGACACGCATGTGCCCAACTGTAGAAACAATGAGGTAAATTCCAAAAGAAAAAAAAAGGATATAAATTCCAAAGGAAACGACGAACACACACACAAACATAAAAGGGAATAATCGTCCTTATGATGAAAAAATTGACCATGACAGTCCAACCATGCATTATAAACAGTAGCTTGATCTCTCATCAATAGTATTCGATATCAGAGACAGATTCAAAATTTAAATTTAATAAGACGTTCAAATATATTATTCGTTGAATTTAACAAATTTTTACGTATATATATATATATTTCACGTGTCGAAAATATTGAGTTCGAATAAATGTTGCATCGGCACCTATCCAATCAGGAGTGAATATAGGGGTGCAAGTGGATTCATCCAAACCCGTTGTTGTTTGGATAATTACGCATAACGGTTAAATTATTTTCTTCTATTTAAATATTGAATCTCTTTGATTTTGATGCATTTATTTCTTTATATTAAATTTTCTTTACTAAAAATTTTGATTGTCTTAGTTGAAGTTCCCCTTCTCTGGCAGCTAGTTCAATGGTTTCTAAGCTGGACGACTGGTATTCTCTGGATGGACGGTAAATCCAGGTATGCTGCTGGTCCTTAGAAGGACCAAGGGAATCCTGGTCTTCTCTCCTAACGAATTTCCCCTTCGCCACTGGATCGAATACTAAGGAAATTGAGTCAATCCATTTAATTTCTGCTCTTTTCTTTTCTTTTCAAAGAATAAGTTCAAACTGGATATATCTAGTAGTAGTTTGATTGTTGGATGATTTTTGTTGAATGTTAGATGAGTTTAAATAAAGGCAAAAACTTTATGGCTTTTTCTTTTTTATGGATGTGAATTAAAGTATATATGTCTTTATTCATTTTTTCCTTAAAGGAATATTTGTAATATTGTGGTATTCTATTTCTGACACAAAAAATAATAATATGAGCTCTAAATTCTCAACTCTACTCAAAGTTAAGGTGACACAAATACTTTGGTATCAATTATTATTACTGTATGTGAAGAGCCTTATTCATATATTCCTTCTGTTTTTTTTTGGGCAACTTTTCAATGATTTTACTTACATCAGCTTTCAAAATGTACAAATACTTTAGAAACAAAGTTTTTTTTTTCATTACTGATCAATGAGAAATTTTTGTTTTACAGTATAATTTATCTATCGAATTAGATCACTGAAAAATACACGGTGGAAACAGATTTCATTGAAATATTGGAAGCTTTCTAATATATATTTTTCAATGATTCAATCAAAATATCTGTGGAAATAATCAAATGAACATTTTTTCGTAAAATAATAGTATTGTTTTTTTAGTAGTATTTTATCATAGTGATTTATTTGTAATTACCTTAAAGCTAAGGTAACTAATTGTATTTTTCTTAGTATCGTTAATTAGTATTATGCAATAAAACTTGAATTTATTGATAGTTACATTTTTAAGTTATATACATCGTCATATGAATTGTGAATAATTTGTGATAAAGGAATTATTCATTTTGGGAAATGTATAAAAGAAGTTCAATTTTGAATCAACAAAATACCTTTTTAGTAGTTAAAATAAGTTTGAATATTACCCTTCTAATTAGTCATGTAAAAAGAATTTCATTGACTGGTATATGACTAGTAAGTAGGGTTAGGGTTAAATATAATATAATAATAAAAATTAGAAGAAGTTAATAAAAAATTAAAAAAGACAAAGAACTGACAAAAGCAGTGAATTTTTAGAAGTATGAGCAGTCGTCTGGTTGTGGGCTGACTTTTCCTGTTTAATTAAACTCTTAATCATAATCTAATGATGTTTTCACTTTATATGTTTTGTTTAATATTTAATCTTTGGAATTTAGTTCTTGAACTTTCTTGCCTATGGAATATTCTCACACACCTCTCAAAGGCTTCAACTTTCGAGGTCCAGCTAATTAATTACTCCTCTTCTTTATCCCTCTAAAATTAGATTCCTTATTTGGTCGCTCGAACGATAAGCATTTTTCATGTTCAACTTTAAATTTGTGAGTTCAAATCATAAAAAGTAAAAAAAAGTGAGTTACGATATAATAGCCAACAGTTACACTTCTATATAACAATCATCCTATATATATAACAATATTTCACTATATGTAACATCCAAGTTTCTTTTGATGTGTAATTAATTGTTATATTATATGTTCTCTGCAATGACATTTTACTGTAGAAACCCCAAAAAGTATTGAGATAGAACAATGTTGTTATATATTGATAGTCCATTTAATTTTATGCTATTAATTAGGTAATCTGGATGATCGTTAATAGGCATAGGCGTATGTCATCGGGTTCACGTGAATCCATGCTTCCCTTCCGAGGTCATATATAATAGTGTTATATTCTTAAAAAATATTGAAATATAGATGTGTGAACCCACACTCGGAGTATCACATAATGCGATAATGACTGAGTGCACCTCTCTACGTGAGGTTAGAAATTTGAATTTTATATTTATCTTGTTCTATTTTTCTTTCTAAAATTAGATAACACTTCTCTAACTAGTAATTGGTAGCACTTTTTCACATTTTAATTAATTCAATATATATGTAATACTAAAATATACATAAAATTTCAATGGTTTTCAATAATAAAAACCTAAATGTCGAGCCAATCAAATTTATATATTAGATCAACATTTTTGTAACAGTGCACCCATCATTTCAAAATCTTGGATAATAGGTATTGACAGTGTTTGCTTATTATCGAGAGGTCAAGAAAGTTGGTGACATGATGATAAGGAAGATGACGACTGAATTCCTGGTGAAAAATAATTACATGAATCATAACAGTTTTAACGTAGCAAAATTGCTTGTTGAATAAGTGTTCGACCTCACGAAAGGCATAACAATCTGAGTGGTATTTCAGAAAAAGGCTCGATGATAAATTCATAAAATCATGAGATTAGTTATAAAATTAATAATAACAAAATAATATGTTACAACAAATTAAAAATGCTGATATGTATATAATAGTGGTAGTATATAAAATTGAGATTTTTGAAAGAGAAGGGGTGTGGGAAAAAGTAAAACGTTGTCACCAAGGGTATGTTTGTTTCTTTGTTTGTCTTTTACTTTGAAATTGAAGGAAAATCTAGTTATTTTTACCTTTTTATAGCTTAGGTAGATTAATTAAAGTATTTCCTAATTTCAAGAATTAGCTTTGTCTATATGTTCTTAATCAAAAACTCAGTCAAATTTCATGTGAGATTTTCCTCTATTTTTTAAAAATATTTGGTTTCAATGATCGATGAGAATTAGGAATGGAATATATGTCGTTTAGCATAACTATGAAGAAAATCCAAATAGATATGGCACAAGATTTCTTTTTGGTTAAAGGGATATATATGATGCTACGTTATTGTTGGTAATTTAGTTCAACACAATAAGACAAATTGCTTACACAACTTTGATGCAAATAAATGAGTTTGAAAATAGTGAGACTTTAAAAAATATATATAATTTTTTTTATAAGTTGTGAATTCAAAACTAAAAGGGAGTGTCACGCGATGACGGAATCAAAATTTTGATTAATGAGTCTTAAAATAAAAAGAAGTAAAATCACATAGAAGTCAAGAGGTGTCAACATATAATATATACATAAAAAAAAAATTACCAAGCTACACAATGAAATTTTTCAATGAAGGAATATCGGCGACAACCCTTATGTATTTGTGGGAGGAAATATAGAGTGAAAGATACGTCGGATGTGAAATTCCATTGTATTCAAGGAGTTAATGATTTATTGGGGAAGAGCATCTCAAAGTATTTGCGTTTTGATTTTGTCTCCCAGAATCCACCACATGTTGGGTTTGAGAGGTATCGTGCATAGCACCTGATCCACGACG
Source organism: Solanum tuberosum (assembly GCF_000226075.1). Taxonomy (NCBI): domain Eukaryota; kingdom Viridiplantae; phylum Streptophyta; class Magnoliopsida; order Solanales; family Solanaceae; genus Solanum; species Solanum tuberosum. Next base: position 142,370 of record NW_006239028.1, on the reverse strand, counting down.
AAATAAGAAATTCTAATTAATTATTTTTTTTAAAAGAAATTCATTCGGTAGAAAAAAAAGAAGTAAAAAGACCAATCCACTATATAAGAAAAAACGGGAATTCGATCTTAAAAATAATCGACTAGCTTATCATAACTTTTTTTGTGACTCGACTCAAGCTCATTCGTAATTGGTGTCACTTATTTTAATTAAGTTATTTATTTTCTTAAAATTTGTTTGACTACTTAATTTTTATTTATTTATTAATAATTATATATTACATATCAAATAAATAAATAAAAAATCTAAAAATATTTTTATAATATTTTTCACGGATCGAATATTTGGACTATATATTAAACCCAAATCAACTTAATCTTTAGATAAACTAAATTGTATAGATAAAAATGGATTGACTTTAGTAAATATGCAGACCATTAATAACCTGTTAAAACTTAAACAAATTGAACAAATCATGTTTTATAGGCTACTTTATCACCCTACTCACATCCATTTGAACCTGCTTATTTTCTTAGAGTTGAAACAAGAACCAATTAAATTTGAAAAGTGAGCAATTAATAAATAAATACATGATATATAATTTTGCAAATTTATAAAGAAATAATTAATTACTAAACTTCCCCGGTAAAAAGAAGATTCAACTTTATTTTACCTTTAAAACTACATATTAGTTAGATAAATAAAGAATAATAGATTTGGATCTAGGAATCTAGCTATTAGGGAAACCCAAAAAGTTTTTTACTTATCAAAAGGTGGAGAATATAAACCTTTATAGAACCCCATATTTAATATAATCCTAATTTCTTCATTTTCCTTCACTTTTTATTTCAAGGGATTTCATTAATGAAAAAAATATATGTTTATTTATTTATTCGGCGTTCGATATCGGTAGATGGAGCCAAAAATTTACTAAGATGGTCTAAAATATGAAAAGTAAACACATAAATTAGTCAAAAAGGATTCAACATTTACATATAAACATAAAAAATAATTTTAATCATGTATAAATAATGTAATTTCTTTCGAGGATGATTCGAATGAACTTCTTGATCCTACCTAATTCCGCCTCTGAAACAAACTATCTAGATTAGCGCATTGCAAGACCATTTATGAAAAGCAGTGTTCCTAACCAAAATATATATATATCCATAAGCTCAAATATGAAACCTCTAATTAAATAAGGAAAAGAAGTTATGGGACTTGATGAAGCAAAGTAGCTACGTGGATGAATATTCTTTTGGTCTTTTATCAGTTAATTATTTCAAAGCTAATTAAATAAAGTTTGAATATGCTGTTTGCTACTCAGCCATCCAGGCCACATTTTGTTGCCCTCTGTTTTAGCATATTAATTAATAATTATGGTGTTTAAGTTATATATATCGTCAACATAACATATGATTAATTAGAAAAATTCTTAATAAATGTGTAACGACTTTACATAATAATGCATATATTTTGTGTAACATTTGTTATTATTAAAATTTTGAACTTTATTGTCAAAAATAATTTTTGACTTTGATTTACTTCGATCTATCTAATATTTACTGTCTCGTAACTTTATGGAAAAATATTTGATTCCTGATCTTTCATGATTTTCATCCCGCTACACATTAACCTCTAGGCTATAATGCTACACCCTTAGGCGCTTTAATTTGACCTTTAAATTGTACTAACCTTTATAGGCTCTACAAAGTGTATAATTTCGTTTCGCGATCTATGTCTAATTCAATGCATTCATCAAACACAAATTAAATATTTAGATCAATTAAAAGTACTATCTTTTATTTTTTATTTTTTATTTTGGTATAGAATTAAAAGTGTTTTCTGGTGATGAGAACATACACCACTTACAAAATTTCAAATTTACAATTTGCAATATATGAAATTGGAGCATGCACTGTAATAATTGTAATTTCTTTTCTTTTGTTTTTTGAATAAATAATTGTAATTTCACTTTTTAGTCAAATCCTTTCCTCTAGCTATTTGGCACATTCCTCTCCCAAAAGAAAATAAAAAAGACAAATAAAAATAAAAATATTGGTATTACTTCCATTACATATAATATTTATTTTAAGGTGATTGCGAAAGTATTTGTCTAAATTATATATGTTTTATTTATTTTTCCTTAAACAACACAATTAGTTAACACATGAAAGATAGATTTAAAGAAAAAAAATATAATAATTGAATTTTTTTTATTAAGAATATTATGAAATAGATGAAATTTTTGAAAACAACTAATATTTGAGACCAGAGGAAAATAAATATCATGTAAAAGACCTCTTTTAACAAAAGCTATCAAAGTGGTCCACCTAGTAAATTCAACAATAAGGTTCATATTTTATTTTTGTAGATAATATCCACTTATACTTTAATTTAAAGTTTTGGAAAGTGACACTTAACTCCTTGAGGTTTTGAGAAAGTGGTATCGTAATACGCTAAGATATCTTAATACATTACATTAAAACTAAATGAATTAAATGTCTTTTTTTTTGTTTCTCATCTGGTGTCCGGTACTCACATTAGAGCTCGATTAAATTTGGATTCGCGCCGGAAAGTCTTACATTGGGGATAAAGCGCTCCCTAACAAAGGCGACTCCGTACCCAAGACGACTTGAACCCGAGAGCTCTAGGTTAAGGATGAAAGATTACTTATCACTCCACCACAAACCTTATTGATAAATGAATTAAATGTCACTTTTCATAATTTAGGCGATTCTCTTGCAAATGAATTAATAGGGTTGGCATAGTCTTAACGGGGTCAGAGAATTTGACCTAGCCTTTAACCGAACCATGAGTGGCCTAGGGTTGATTGAGACTGAGCTTAGTAATTTCAAGTTTAAAACGAGCTAAAACTTCTTAGCGCGCTCAATCCTATTTATTTGGCCGGTTGGGTAGAACTAGTCTCCCGGAGCACTCAATCCCATTTTGACAGCTCTATATGGACTGTTACTATTGATGCAAATGGCCATAATATCCCTTGACTTTTATCATAGGGCCTTAGTGCCACTTCACAAATCTTAGGGGTCTAATTAAATTTTATGTTTTTTTATTTGTTTCACCTTTAATTTGTCACCAGCCAATCATCATTCTATCTGATTGAACTTGTAATACCCTTCCGTCCCAATTTATGCGACTTACTTTCATTTTTAGTCAATCCCAAAAGGAATGACACATTTCTATATAAAGTAACAATTTAACTATAAAATGTCTATTTTACCCTTAATGAAATGATTTACAGTCACATAAATTTATATCTTTCATTTTGGACCACAAGTTTTAAAAGTTTTCCTTTCTTTCTTAAACTCCGTGCTGAGTCAAATTACCTCACATAAAATGGGACGGAGGGAGTAATAAATATTCCTCATCTATTTCAGAGCTAGCTTTATATGCATATGTCATAGGTAAGATAACTTTATAAACGTTCATATGCCATGACTAATAGTAAGTCCATTTATCAATGATTATAAAGAAGACCTACAAATTGAAGAATTCAAACTTACTTTTTCAAAGATGAAAATGAATTATTGAGAGACAAGATCTGTTAAAACTAGAATACGTTATAGTGTCTTCTTGTATACAATAATGGAATTGTCACTTTGCTTCAAACATTGGCAACTAGCAAACCTAATAATATTTCTCTTTTGTCGAGATAGCTACTGTATAGTTGCTCATCAAAATAATAATTGATTGATATGTGTATATATACATATGTTATACAAGATAATATATATTATTATTTGTATATTTGACTAGTCGATATAATTATTTTTGGACACTCGATCAAATGTACTGTAACTTCCCATGTATGCTTGATTGCTGCCGGTCAAATATGCAATAGTTTGAAGCATATAATATAAGGTAGGTGTCATATATAATTAGTTGAGTGTGACAAATATGAGTGTAAAGTTTCAATAATGAAAATTCCTCCCACGTACGTCTGATTTTGAATGTGATTTTGTGTGTACTGTTTAATCATATTGGCTAAAAAGTTGTCAAAAGGGTTTTCTATGGCACAAATAATTTTATTGAACTACTTTTTTTTTTCTTTTTGGTAGAGATAAGAGTTTGCAACAAAGATGCTAAATATTGCTCTTTGGTAATTTCTTTTATGTGATGTGATGTGATGTAACGTAAATTTCGTAGAGACTTGGGATATATATAGGATTTTCTCGAGAAATCGTAATTAATTAGTACTATACAACAACAACAACTAAAAGCAATGATTTCGTTGCTAATCCTATTCAATGATGGACTAGAGATGTGTTGCGATTTTCAATTCTAAAAATGCGAGTTTGAATCACTAAAGAAACAAAAGAATAGAGCTAGCTGCGAAGGAGTGGTTATATAAAAAATAAAAATTCCTATTTAATAACATATTAACGACCAACTATATGCTAAAGACTATTTACCTATGTACACTAATGAATATTTAGTGACAAATTAGCGATAAATTTCATAACTAATTCATATTTTTTCTTTTTTTAGGATGACATGTCAATATCTCATAAAAGGTTTATATATTGGTAATATGCTTTAAGTGAGTGCTAGGAATGTAAAATATGGCCCAAAAATTAATGATCAGCTCAATTCACTCAAAATTTTATGAGTTGGACACAAAATAATTTCATATTAGATTAATTCTTAATCTGCTCAACATAACTTATTTTTAACGTAATCTCTATTTTACTTCAATTCTAATAACTCAATACATTTTGACTTGTTCAATTTTCCAGACCAACTCGTCCATTTGAGACCCCTATCGAGTGCCCATGACTAATAAGTAAAGAATCTTTTCCGTAATTAAATTTCTTTGGAAAAGCAAAAGTTAGCTAAAAGTATCCACTCTCACAAATTTTCTCTCTATTTTTTTCCTTCTCCAGGTGTATTGGATGGTCCCTATATATATATATCCATTGCCTAGTAATCCTATGATTCACTTTTTATAAATAAGACAACATTCATTCAATTTGATAATGAAATCTTTCAATCTTAAACATGATATTAATTTGCTTAATTAGGATTTTAGTTCACCTTAACAGGAATTCCACTAGCTAATAATGGATGCCATTATTTTAAGATAAATAAATCTTGACAGATAGATGATAGGAAGAATAAAAGAGAAAAAAGGCTAGTTTGTAGGATCAAAAAAGGGGGTTCAAATGTTCAAAGTAGGGTCCTTATTCCACTTTGTTTGCCACTTTAAAAAGGAAATAAAATAAAAGATATGGGCTTTTTTTTTTAAAAATAACCTATAGTGCACAATTAACCTAATTGTGGCCTATTTGCACATTGGATAAACAAAGTTTTATGTTATAACTAACGAAGATATTTTGCTTCATGCATGATTGGGATGTGGACAAAATACTACTCCTACCCTCTCATTTCAAGCGGCGTTAGTTTGATTAGGGACAAAGTTTTAAGAAAATTAAAAGATTTGAAAATTTGTAATCACTAAGTTAAAAGGACAGATTAAGTTAAATTTGTGCAGATCAAAATAAGTTGAGTTAATAAATGGCGGTCCTGGACTAAATTTGTACATGTCAAAATGAGCTAATATGTTATGAATATTGGATTAAAAAGTGGGTCATAATACAAACCGTCCAACTTTTACTAAGTTTCAATTTCTTTCTTTGCTCTTTTATAAGATTTTGAGTACGAGATAAACTTTTTTCCTTTATTATTACTATACACAACATATCAAATAAAAAAATTGTCAAAGGATTCACGGGTCAATTGGATTACTTGATTGGTCAAAATAGACTAAGCCAATAGACTAAATCAATTACCCACCCAAAATTGAGCTAATTGGGTGGATCATGTCTTCATGAGCTAATTTTATCATATTTACTTGTAATTTAAAACAAAATATTATATATATATATATATATGGGGGTTTGGGAGTGTGTGGGGGGGGGAGGGGGTGTTTATAGCTTTTAAGTCATTTCACTAACGATAACATGAGATGTTATGCGAAGTCTTTAAACATTTTTAATTATACATGGGGAAGGAAAAGGAATATGAGGAGTGGGATTAGAATGTTTTAATTATGAAATAAAATCCTCACTAATAAGATAAGAGTTTGTGACTTTGTGTAGTCAATCAAATGAAATAGTAAGATTTTTTAGTGATTTAAATACTAAATATGGATTTAATTTAGACACTATTACGTATTCATGAAGATATTAAGCTCCTGCTTAGTCATAGATTTTGAACCGGAAACCTAAAAATTTGAGTATTTGAACTGTAATTATTTGAAATTTGAAGTTATGTTTAGATATGCATTTTTCTACGAAAGATTAGTGGTTATGTAAGCCCAAAATTCAACACTCGGGTTGCGGCCCAAAATTCTTTTGTCTGGACTAGACCTTGCATGTTCTAATCGTTTGGCCCATTAACCCACTCACATTTCAATTAAGTTCCGACTCGCCGTCGCCGGTCATCGACCCTGAAGAGATAATGAAGTTCACTGACTCGCCGGTGATCGATCTTAAAGTCCTCGATTCTCAGCTAGCTTTCCATCAAGACAATGGATCCATGCATGTCGGCACCAGCGTATGGCCCTGTTCACTAGTCCTCGTCAAGTTCGCCGAGCGGTGGCATCCTCAAACATGCGCCGTCACCCCAAATCCCTATTCTGACATCCTTAACTTTCAGAACAAGCGCGGCGTAGAGCTCGGAGCCGGCTGCGGAGTAGCAGCCATGGGGCTTTTCTTATTAGGTCTGAACAACGTCGTTATCACTGATATTGCTCCGGTTATGCCGGCCCTAAAACACAATCTTAAGCGAAACAAGCCTGTTTTGAAGAAGAGTTTGAAGACGGCGCAGTTGAATTGGTCCAATCAGGATCAGATAAAATCCCTCGGCCCGCCGTTTGATGTCGTCATCGCCGCCGATGTGGTGTACTTGGAGGAGACGGTGGGTCCGTTGCTGTCGGCTATGGATGCTTTGGTGGGAGAAAACGGTGTCGTTTTGTTGGGGTACCAGCTGAGATCTCCTGAGGCGCATGAGAAGTTCTGGGAGCTTTGTGGAGAGATGTTTGATGTCGAGAAGGTTCCACACGAGCATTTACATCCAGAGTACGCCTATGAGGAGACTGACGTTTATATTTTCAGGAAGAAGAAGAAACTATAGGACACTCCTTCGAAACTTTGTAATCTTAACAGGTGATTATTGACAAGCTCGACTTTTTTGTATGTGTGTTATTTTTCGTATTCTGCATTGGCGTGAGATCTTTTGTGTTAATTAAGATGTTTAGTGATGTTGAAATCGTTGAGTATTGTGATGAAATGGTTGAGATGGAGTGAATTGATAATGAAGATTCATATAGTAGACATCAACTAGCTTGGAATTTGTTGTTGTTGAGGAATCGAACTTTGTACTAGATACGCATACTTCTAGTGATACAAAAGAGCACTGTTCTCTCTATAAGAGTAACATATATTGTACAATCTTCCACAAGCATTGAGGAGAATAATAATATTGGTTGAAGGATTTAAGCTTTTTGTCTCTAAATAAGCTAATGAAGTGTCAGCTTCAACTTTCAAGTCTCAACTATTTTTCCTAAGAACTCCTTTACGAGATGGTGTTCTTGGTGCAAGAGCAATCACTTGTCCAGCTTAAACCCCTCAAAATAAACTGCTACTGCTGCTACTACTACTATACCTCAATCCCGAGCTAGTTGAGTTCGATTGTATGAATACTTTGTCATAAATGCAGCCTCTGCAACTTTCCATTGTAAACGATTGCCCCTGTTAAGGATTGGCGGCAGAGTTCTTGCCCTGATAAGTTAGATTTTTGTAAAAGACCCCTTTTTGCAACTGTACCTACTCTTATGGTGCCTTATTTGGCAACTTCTTATTTCATCATATCTGTTTTGCCTGTTTGCATTGGCATTGAAAATAACTTCCAACTAGTATGATTCCATTATATATATCTGAGATGTTAGTTACTAGACCAGAAAATAAAAACTTTACTAATATTGTTTACTAAGAATGTGAGAGACTCAGAGAATTGTTATTGTGTCCTGTTTACTTCTTCCTAGTTCCTTGTCAAATGTGGTCCTTCTTGCTGTAGATACAAGACCAACTTGTGTTGCAGTCCCAAAAAAAAGTAGCTATCTTCATTTGTGGGGTTTAGAACCCCTACATGTATGTTTGAATCCAATAGATATATACATGTAGGATGGGAAGGTGGTTCTTAACGTCCTCAATTACAGTTTGAGGTGAATTTATTTAGACTCTGCAATGTAAATTTGTGGTGTTATGCATTTTATTCTCCTATTTTTTTAAAAGTTGATATCTGAGAATGGGTACTGTTTTTTTCCAAGTTGGGGATAGCCCGTAGTATTATGCCAGAGCTCCTCACAGTCACCATAGACTTGACAAGAACTAACTTGATGTCCATAGGTTTACCTTGAATTTGCTACTTGATTATCTGCTAGGTAACAATGTAACAATGGTGAACCTGATTATATATCTACTAGGGAGGTCTTGATTTCTTTGGTTTAATCTTTTGGTCACCAGTTTGGAGTCGTCATTCCTTCTACTGCTTTGGAGAGTACAATATATCCTTTTTCTTTAAAGATCCTTGATTGAGTGATTCTTACACCATCTCAGTTCCAAAAGCATCGCCTGCACCTTCACATTGAAACTAGTACCTCTCTTGAACCGATCAAAAGAAGTAATACACTATGCCGTTAGTAGTTTTCCTTTTGAATCTCTTATGGTTCCTTCCTTTTTGGCAGGTTTCTCTAACGCTTCTTTCTCCTTTAATATGAGAGGTTTCTTCCACTTGAATCTCTTAATTGTTAGTGATGTATCCTAATTCTCCACCCAAAGAGTTTCGTCCAATCCGTACAAAAAGGTACATGTGCCCAGGGAAATTGCTTGGGAATCGCCCTACCTGCATGATGCATACATGTGCTCAACAAGGCAATTGACTGTACACTTACCTTGTATATGAGGTTCGCACCTTTGTGTTTTCTCTGTTTTTTTCCCTTGCAACTAGCTTTCCTACTCTCCTAACAGATCAGGGCAGTTCAACTGAATAGTTGCACTTGGTAAAATATATCCCCACACAGTTAGTGGTGGCAAATGGGCAGGTTGAAAATGGGTCATATCCTAACCCACCCATATTCATGTGGGCTAAAAATGGGTTGGGTAAAACGGGTTGACCCTTTTTATGAACAAGTGAGAAACCATTCTATTTTTAGTGAAAACGGTATCACTCAAATAAGAAATGAGAACTATTTTGGTCAATAGAAAAACTTAGGAAAATGAAATCATGTCAAAAGCCGTTGCAGATAATTTAGCTTTGCTCAAGTGGTTGAGCCCTCTGCCATCAGCCAGTAAGGATAAGTACGAACACTATTGATTCTTCTAGGGGTGGTGGGAAAAAAGAGAAGATAAATTGTACTCACTCCATCTAACAAGTCTGATATGTGTTGTTGCAGAAAGGATCGTCTATCTAGTGTCCAACTGCAGAACACCAGGCAGGAAGATCGTCTCACATCACTGCTGGCTAAGTGGCTTCACCATGAGAAGCTGTTTGCATGCATATCATTTTAGTTGAAGACCTATATATATACGTATTCTGAGATATGGCTATTCTGCTGCGACAATAATTGGATAGCTATGGTTATAGCAGGCTTAACGATATCCTGATGCCAAAGGATACCAAGTACAATCATCAACTATGTAATATTTCACTCTTTGACAACCCTGTGCATAACCTATTTATGATGAAAATGCATGTCCCAGAGCTCAGTTTTATACACTATATCAACACAATTGTTCCCGAGTGCTATTTTGGGCCTTCAGTTTGTTATTTGCTTAAACTTTGCAATATCAGTGTACTTCAACTAGACTAGTACTTTATTTTACCAGTATATATATAAATAGAAATAAAGATCAGTACTAGTAAAAGAAAATAATGAACAGTGAGTTTATATATAGTTATCTTTGTACAGTTGAACTTTGATTAATTAGTTACTCTCCCAGTCAAGAGCCATGTACACTTATTTCTTCAGCCTAGCTCACTGTACAAAGTAAATACCATTAATAATACAGAAAATAACCACATCAAAAATATAAACATAAAACTAAAACTGAAAAATCACAAGAGAACTCTTCCTTATTCTTCCTAGTCCTCCTGTCCACCCTACTCTCTTGTTTCGATAACTTATTCAGTGTGACTGTCTCATCTAAAAGAAAAGGTCAGGGAATAAATGAAGCGTCAGGGAGATTATTGAAGTTTGGAAGACGAGGAGTAGTAGTCATCGTCGGATTATTATGTTCAAAAGATATGAGAGTAGTTGGATTGAAACATTGAACAAATTGAGATCCAACTTGACCATTAATACTTGTTCTAACTTGAGGAAGAGGAGGACAATTATTTTTGATGTTATTGTTACCACCACCACATTGTCTTGGTTGAGTTTGATAAAATACTTTTGAGACAACAAGTTCACCTTCTTTTTCATCTTCATCATCACCAAGATGATATTGATGCATTACCCAATTTGTTTTCTCAGGTTTTCTTTGTTTACCATAATTTGTATAGAGAACAAGTATTTTCTTGTGGCCTTTCACTTTGTTTTTTAACACAACTGGCCTAGTTTTGCCTGTTTTGTGCCATCTTGTTTCATTGCCTTGTATATCTGTGTGTACTTTTCTTCTTTTTCTTGTCCCTGTTGTATATGCTTTGGATGGTCTATGAAAGAAATGTCTAACTAAGCCATCTTTTGTCACTCCTGCATGCACCATCCATCAATAATCAACAACGACAACAACAACATATCCAATGTGATCTTATAATTGTGGTCGACTGAGAAAGGTGGAATTTACGCAAACTTTATCCCTAGAGATATTGACGATAGACCCTCGTCGTCTCAAGAAAACCGTTCATCAATAATAATCATAATCATCCCAAATTTAATTAAGTTATATACACATATAATATAATTTTTTCGTATTATATAATATCAATATAGTTTAACATGTGATAGTAAGGTAGTTACTTATCAATTTGAGTTATTATTTTTATATACATCATGAGATTAAGGAATTATTACACCATCTACATGTCACCTTTACATGTCGTACCAGATAACTTGACTTGTTTTTAAGATTGTCATTCTCATATTTAAAGAAGGATTATATATAGATATTCTTTGAGTGATCTGATAATATAAATAATTGCTTATATAAATAATGTATACAAATTAAGAAATTTGTCAATTTTACCAAGTGACGAATTACTAATACTTATTCTAAAATAATATGTAATTACCTTTTAAATGACCTGATTATGTATATATCTTTTTACTCCTTGATCACATTAAACTTAAACTCATTTGATAATCCAAGTAAGTGAAAGTGCATATCTTAAGGAAAACAAAACTTTATAATAACCTCATGATCAAAAAACCATGCATGAAAAAATTATATTGTCTGCTTATAGAAGATTTTGGACATCAAACTAAAAATCAATTCACAATAAATCAGTAGAAAGAAAAAAAAAACTCTCATTATTTGTCTGCTTATAGAAGATTTCATTCACAATAAGATAAATCAGCAGAAAGAAAAGAACTGAAAATTTGCACTTGTATATTCATAGTGAAACTATCTTATTAATTTGTTATCAACTCAAAATTTCTTGAATTAACTTTGTGATGTTATATAACACTATCCATGTATTAACTTGTTTCAGTAGATAACTTGTCTTATTTTTCCGGTTATTATCCACTTATATAATAAAGAATTACATGCACATATTTATCTTTAATTTTAGACGATCTAATAGTATAAAAGCCAGTTTACGATTTTAGTATATAAAAGTTAAACTCATTCAGAATGATATGTTTTGTTCCATCTTACAAAACACTTGAATTATCTACGAACTTTAATCCGTAGCTAACATAATTTTTAATATCTTGTCGTCAATTTTGTTGTTTAGCTACAAAATTTGTCTGTCGTAAAATGAATTACCTGGTAACTTTTCTGGATGAGTATAGCAAATCCCATTTTCTCCCTCTAATGTTTGAATAAATTCATCAATTAGTGGATGAAGTTTGTGTGCATCCAATTTCACTTTTGCCTCAAGATGTTCAAGAATCTCTTGATCACTTGGATCAAACTTCACCCCAGCTGGTAATCCTGGAAGATTATGAATCCCAGCCTATAATTAAATTAATTTTTTTCACAAAAAATAATAGAAATCATTAATCATGTTATATATATAATATAATAAATAACCAAAATCAAACAATAAATTAAATTAAAGAAAGAAAAAATTACTAACCTTTTCTTCATATTTGATCAAATGACCACAAGAAGGACAAGTCCTAATTATTTTTGTAACACTAGTAAGAGAGTCAATATTGATACAAGTCATTTCTTGATAATAATTAGAGAAAAATCTTTTCTTTTTTTTTTGCCACTATTGTTGACCAAGTACTATTACAAAAATAACAAAATTTGTAGAAGGAGAGACAAAGGGTTAAAAAGAAAAAAGAGGAAAAAGTAGCAACATCATGTTCTTCCCTCAACCTAATTGTTCATCAAAGTTGGGAAGGTATATTAATATTATTGAAATTCTACTTTTTGTATTCATCTTATAACACTTAAAGATTAAAATTAGATGTAAAAAGTTGAGTAATATAATTAGCTAGTATTAGTAGTACCAAAGATGGAAAAATAAAATTCAAAAAAGGAAGTGTTTGCTTGGGATTCACTTCTTCTTTTAGCTCATTTAAGTAAGGATGCTTCATGTGGAATAAATGTATATCTTTGTGAAGAAGAACCAAAAGGGTATATTTTAATTGATTATTTCATTGACAAGGAACATTTTAATAAAGACAGTTTACCATGTATTGGTAAAAATAAAATTTTAAAAAAGGAAGAACAAAAAAAGAGCAAAATTTAAACACTACTAAAAATTTACTCCCTCCGTCTCATTTATATGAGTTAGTTTGATTTGGCACGGAGTTTAAGAAATAAAGAAAACATTTTGAAACTTCTGGTCTAAAATGAGTCACAAATATTTATGTGGCTAGAAATCATTTCATTAAAGGTAAAATGACATTTTGAAGTTGAATTGTTACTAAATATAGAAGGCATCAATATGTCATTCTTGTTGGGACGGGATAAAAAAGAAAGTAAGTCATATAAATTGGGACAAGTAGAGTATTATTTTCCACAAAAATTTCCCACTGGAAAATATTCGGTGGCTATTTGCATAAATATTTTGATTGAATCGGTGAGAAAGAAAAATTAGTAATGCTTTTATGCGGAAAAATTAGAAAATATTCCACTATTTAAGTGAGAATTTATTTTTCATCATGCATTTTTTCAGTGAGCTTGAATGTAAAAAATCATGTTTTATAGCATAAATTTCTCGTTGATTCGCCATAGAATTTTTTTTATGTTTATTGTGAAACTACTTGAGTGTAAATAAGGCAACCTAGTATTAGCTCCTTCAACCCCCTCCCCCACCCCACCCCCCACCCACACAGAGTTAGTTACAGTTCTAATGTCACCCTAGAGTGTACACAAAGACAAAACAATTTTGGTTAGAACAGAAACAAAAATAAGAGGAACTTTAACATCCACCAATAATGACATTGCTTCACTTAAACTTCTCATGCAATGCAAGAGATAAAAGACGGAGTCAGAATTTAAATTTTATGAGTTTTAAATTTTAAAATAACGACTAGCGATATCAAATGTAGGTTAATTGAGTTTGAGTTTTAAAAAAAACTGTACATATCTAATGCTATTGAGTTCGATCAAATATGTAGGTACATAAGTAACCTTTTAGCTCCGCACCTCCACAGAGAAAGCTTTACGACAGAAGCAAAAGTGGATCTAGAGTGCGTTCTGATGGGTACAACTGAATTTATTATATTCATCTCGAGTTTTATATGTATAATATGATCACACTAACTAGCTAATTAGTTCGTCTCAAATACACATTATTATTATTATTATTATTATTTTAAAATGGTTTCTCCACCAAACAAGCTTTTTAATATTTTTTTTGTGTTGAAACATTATTTTCATCACTGATAATTAATATATTAAGAGAAACTAATGTTCTGAATTTCCTATCTAGTCAAAAATCCTTATATAAAACGAGACAAAAGGAATAATATTTCTGTTTTAGATTCTTAGTGATCGAATTGTATGATATTTCGAACTAGGATAATGGTAGTTTAACCTTATCTTATATATTTCATTCAAAAGTTTTATAAAGAGTTTTGCATTTTCTGGTTGCTGAATTTACTATCCAAATTTGTCAAATCTAAAGTTGTTGGCTTTGTACCAAACGGTCACAATAATTGTCATATCATTTGTGTAGATTATAATAACATTTTACTATAACAATGCTAAGTATATTTTGGAATCGATTTTTTCATGGTATGTAATGTTATATGTTTTATATAATAGCATGTCATTATAGCAGTCAAAAAATATCTAGATAAATAACGTTATTATATAAAGATTTGAGTGTATAAAAATTAAAGATATCGATCTATGATCGAACCACCGATTTCCTTTTTTTTTTTTTTTCTTGTAGTTATGGAAAACATAGATTCTTAAAGTGTTCCTCAACACTTGAACTATTATTCAGAACCAAACTTTTGTAATCTTGAAGATTTTGGACATGTGATAATTAAGAACAATAATAATTCTCCACTTATAGCTTCATCAGTCATCACACAATAAGCCAAAAAGAAGTACAAATAAAAATAAAATAAAACCTAAAAAGTCTTCAAGTGAATCTCCAACCCCACCCCACCCCACCTAAAATGAGATTAGGGGCGAAGTCACAATAAAAGTTACGAGTTTGACAGAATTAAATAATTTTAAATTAAATTATATATTTATAGTAAAATCCCATAGTATATATAATAATTTATTCTTAAAAAATTATAATTCAAAATTCATAAATTAAAAATGTTAAATCCGCCTACGGACTCAAAAAGAGAGAAGAGAGGGAAAAGAAGCAATTAAATAGTGATGAATGATTATCTTAAAGGGTAGATGGTGATTTGCAAGAAAGTTTAATTAATAATCAACTTTTTAGCAAGCATGATTACTTAATTATTTTTCATAATCTATTTTTCTTTTTGAACACGAGCTAGTTTTTTAGAGCCTGTTATGATAAACTGCGAACCTATGTATTTATTTATTTCATATTTAGACATTTTATCAAAATTTTAATATCAATTTAAACCTTTGTTATTGTAAAACTAAAATCTTTACCAACAAATTGATTGCCTAAATATAAAATTCAATAAAAAGACCTTAAGACTCACTCGATGAAATTCATATGTATTCTTTTAATTTATTACTCATTTATATAATCGCTTCAACCTTTTGATGTGCAAAATGAAACTGTTTAAAATCATATTATTATTTTTACAGTTCTTATATATTTTCATTTATAGGCCAATAAACTATGCATTATAGCAAATTATTAATTCAAAATAAATGATATAGATACAGTTTAATTTAATTCTGATTCGCAACAAACTTCTTGCTATTCGTCTCTCTTCCCTCTCTCTGGTATCTCGCTCGTCACTCTCCTCTTTTTTAGCCTTCTCTCGCTCGCCTCTCCCACTTTATACAAACACAAATGTATAATTTGTGTTTGTATAAAGCGAGAGAGATTGTATATACAAATATAAATGTGTATCTCTCTGTCCTATACATTTATAATTATACAAATACAAATATTTCTCTGTCCAGTTCTTTTTTGCCTTTTTATCTCCCTCGCTTTATACAAACACAAATTATACAAAATACAACGTATAAATTGTGTTTGTATAAAGCGAGAGAGAGATTTCATATACAAATACAAATGTTTTAACTCGATTCAATTATATACGAATTCAAATTTTATGTAGATATACAAACACAATCATTGATACATATACATAGTAGTTACATATATACAATTCACTTCTCTCCACTCTCTGCCCTCTCTCCTCTCTCCTCTCTCTCCCAATCTCGCTCGCCACTCTAGCCTAACACAAAGAACATATACACACACAAACACAATTTTCATACCATCACTGCAAATTTTATACAAATTCGATACTCCATAGCAAACATAATTTGGCTATGAAGCGCAAATAGCAAAATTGTAGCTATAGAGCGCTAATATGATTTTTATGTTTGTTATTTCTAAAATTTACTTTTCTTATAATATATAACTTTCATGTGAAGTGAACTGAAAGCTAAGCTCCAAGTAACCTGTACAGCCAAAAATGAATTGGGCCGTAACCTACAATTTTTTTGGGCCGAAGGAATAGTAAAATTTGCAAAAATAGGATATTACACGTGTGAACTTGAACTTTTGACCCTTACTTACCAATATCGAGTTAGCCATTGTCCCTTATCTATGGAAGTACTGAGTACGTCTATTTCGATTCCTTAAATATATTTTGAGCATCGTTAGTCTTTTGCAATTGCTTAAGTGCAGCACATTTGATCGATCCAACTAATAGAATTTGTTTTAATAAAATCAACAAAATTATACAAAGATATTTTATACATTTCACTATATACAACTTAAATTCTGTCATTATAAACTTTATGGTCCCTCAATATTGCAATCCATGAATATCAAGTCACATAGTTGGAAGAAAATGAAATTATTTTCAATGTGTTTCTCAGTTCCCACTAGCTCAGGGCAAAATTCAAACCAAAAATTCCTTTCAGCCAATGATATTAACTTATTTAAACTACTCATGCTGCCTCAATAAATAATCATGTGTTCCTATTTTAATAATTGAACATCCCCACTCACTGTCACCAATTCTAAATATCTTTGAATTCTTCTTCTCAAAACACAATTTAGTCAAACCACACAAGTCCACATAATTTATCAATGTCATTGAAAAACTGGTGCTTTGTCTGTATATTTACTTCTAAAGGCCCCAGCTCAGTGAATGATGGACAGCAAAGTAGGACCTAAGTTTAACAAACTTAATCAAAGGCATTAGTTAAGAATACTTACAACTTTCAGTACCCACCCCATCTGTGTTGCGGTAGGCTGACAGCTAGCGTAAAATTTGTTAATTCATGATGAATCCTCGTAATATAGATTCATAAAGGGTTGTAGAATTCAAAGAGTACAATATGCTTAATTCTTGAAAAAGACTACTAATTTTTCATTATGCAGATTCTTCCTTGCCAATTCTTGACAAGAAACACTCCTGCTCTATTACTTGATCTAATATATTAACTAGACTGACTTTGGAAAGTGAGGGGAAAGTTTACCATTCTTGTTTTCCATTTCTGGCACATTATAAGGAGCTGATTCTTGGAGCATTTTCACCACTCTGTGCATTGAGGGGCGATTAGCTGGAGTTTGGTTAAGACAACGTAGACCAACATCAAGAACCTTGCATATATGTTCTTTGAAGCTGGAGTTTAGATTTGGGTCGAGCAACTGATCAACTCCTTTCTCGTTCAACGTCGTGTGTACCCAAGTAGCTAGATCTTTCTCCCCGAATTCTGGACTGACTGGTCTTTTGCCTGTCACCAGCTCCAAAATGACCACTCCAAAGCTATATATGTCACTTTTTTCATTCACATGAAGAGTATATGCATACTCTGCAATCAATGAATTTCACTTATGTTAGTTTTGGCTACTTTAAAATGAAATTGCAATCTTTCCAAAAATATAAGCTAGATGTGCCAATATATCGGTAAAAATGACTAAAGCCAGTGATATAGTTTGGACAAATCAATACCTGGTGCAATGTAACCACAGGAACCAGCAATTACAGACATGGATTCAACGTCACCTTTGCTGTCTGCTTTAACAATTTTTGCCACACCAAAATCTGAAATTTTGGCCCGAAACTCATCATCCAGCAATATGTTGTTTGACTTAACATCACGGTGAACAATTGGAGGAACACAACCATGGTGCAAATAAGAAAGCCCCTCAGCAGCATCTAAAGCGATCTTGAACCTCAACGGCCAATCCAACAATTTGGCCTTGCAACTGTGCAGCAAATCGCCCAAACTTCCATTTGGCATGTACTCATATACCAAGAGCTTGCTATCCCCAGTAACGCAACAGCACCACAATCTCACAATATTCTTGTGCCTAATTTTACCCAGAGTTTCAACTTCAATTTCAAACTCGTCTTTATCAGACTCAAGAGCACCATAAGGGGTTTCATCTTTAACTGTTCTCTCCCATAGCTTCTTGACAGCTACTGCCTCACCATTGCTTAGGACAGCTTTGTACACTCTTCCTGAAGCTCCATTGCCAATTACATTAGCTTCATCTAGGCCAACGGGTATTTCAAATTCACTAAATCCAAGCTTATGGAATGATGTCCACTTTGTCATAGTGTTTCCTTTCTTAATCTTCTTGAATTTCTGATACTTCCAAATGAACATAGCAATCCCGACAAGAAAAACGAAGCCAGCAACTGTATAGATAGCTCTCAAAGTCCATAAGTATCCTTCATGCTGTCCTCTACCTTTGGTAGGACAAAGACCAGCAACACCTTGACACAAACCTGGATTACCTCGAAAGCTGTCTCTATAAACACCCTTATCAAAAACTGCAGGAATCATCCCTGACAGCTGATTATTAGACAAATTTAGCTTATTAAGCTTCAAGCTTTGCAGACTGAGTGGGATTTCCCCTGAGAAGTAATTCCCAGAAAGATCAAGATAATTAAGCACTGGCAAAGTCCCAATTTCCTCCGGAATTTCCCCAGAAAATCCATTGTTTGCCAAGTCAAGCTCACTGAGTTGCTTCATTGTGTGAATTCCGAAGGGGATTTTCCCTGATAGCTCATTGAAACTAAGATCAAGGGTACCTAACTGCCCTAGCTGCACTAATGTGTCTGGAAGTTCTCCCGTTAGCTCATTATGACTCGCAGAAAACTCAACTAAGTTCTTCAACTTTCCTACTTCACTAGGTATAACCCCTGAGAATTTGTTTCTTGATATTTGTAGGTTAGACAAATTTTTGGCACCAGAAATCATGTGTGATATATTTCCTGAAAATGCATTGCCAAAAAGGTCTAAGAGATAAACCTGAGGCAAACTCCAAAACTCAGTTGGGACTTCCCCGAATAGCTTATTATCCCGAAACCTGACCCTAAGTAAACTCCGGCAGTTGCCAAGACTAGCCGGAATACTCCCAGAGAACGAATTATATATCACTATAAGATCCTCTAAAGCTCCCATCTCACACAAACTTTCAGGAATTTTACCAGAAAATGTATTGTATGAAACATCAAGATACTGTAAAGCCGAGTTCTTCCCCAGTTCACTAGGCAATGAACCAGAAAATCTGTTAGAGAATAACTTAAGCTCATACAGATTCGGAGAGTTAGCTATACTTTCTGGAAGAAACCCCTCAAATTGATTCTCAAATAAATTGAGTGACTCAAGTGGCAACTCACACAACTCATCAGGAATAGTCCCATTTAACTTGTTAGTCGACACATCGAATCTTCTCAACCTGGTCAAGTTAGACCATCCCGAAGGCAATTCTCCGGTGAGGGAATTATTGTAGAGCTCAATTTGAACAATACTATTAAGTTGGAAAATTGCACTTGGTATTGACCCAACCAGTCCATTATTGGACACATCAAAATTAGTCAATCGACTCAATTTCTCAATACTTTTTGGAATTGAACCAACAAGATTACACATACTTAGCCATAATGTCTCAAGATTCGTCAAGTTACCGAGTTCAGGAGGAAACTGACTCGGCGCAAAAGGGTTGTAAGCAAGTTCAAGTGTCTTGAGACTCGTTACATTACCTAATGCAGGAGGAACTTCACCAGTAAGAATGTTCTCAGTCAGAATAAGAGTCTCCAGTTGCCTGAATCTTCCGAAACTTGCCGGAATATTCCCCGAAAAATAGCATCCACTAAGATCAAGGTACCTGCAATAAAAGATCATAATATACTAATGAAACAACAAGAATAACAAAATCTGCAATAAAAGATCATAATATTCATTTCGTTCCATCTGCATTTTTATTCAAACAATCAATAATTTAGAGTTACTATAACACCAACAAGCAAATCCATACGGGTTATGTTGGTTCAGCTAAATCATTGCTTACAGCCCCTTCCCCGCAGCTTGCTAACGTGAGATGTTTTGTGCACTGGACTGTCTTTTTCTACACATACCATGTTATATACACTAACTATAGATCTTATATTCACCCTTAAAACAGACCCAAATACGCATATATGGCTAAATGTAAGTCCCAATTAGTTGATATTTTTCGAAAAATTGAAAGGAAAAAAAACAGGGGAAATGCAAAATTGAGGTTCAAACTGAGTTACCTGAGGTAAGGAAGATCGGAAATAGTGTCGGGGATAGTTCCACCGATGAGATTCTGAGAAAGGTCAAGGTACGTGAGGCTACGGCATTCAGAAATAGAAACCGGAAGAGTAGAATTAATAAGATTATTCGAAAGCGAGAGTGACGAAAGCGAAGTAAGATGGCAGAGGAAGACCGGAAAGGTTCCGGCGAGAGAAGCACCGGAGAGGTTAACAGCGACGACGGAAGGAGAATCTCCGGCGTCATTACAGGTGACACCTGTCCAGTTACATGGGGTAGGATCATTTTCATACCAAGTAGAAAATACCCCTTGATCTGAGCTTGACAAAGAGTGTTTCAGTTTTTGTAGATACAACCCATCTTGATTTAAAGCAAAAATCAAAGGGAATGTACTCAGAAAGAAGAGTAATAGTTTCATTTGCATGGTTTTTCATGCACAGGAAGAAGATACAGAGATTTTTCTGTAATAATGGTGAAATGGGTGTTTGCTGAGCTTGTTAAAATAGTGTAAGCTTTGAAGGATGAAAAATGGCGAGAAAAAAATGGTGTTATGTGGGACGATGAGGGTCGGTTTAATGTGGACAAATAGTCCAACTTGTCTATTTGTGATGTGATAAGTGTTTTCCCGCTATTATCGATGACAGCTCTCGTATCCGTCTGACTTCAAAACGGACACTTTTTGAACATCATATACCAAAAGGATCTTCTCTACAATATAGATCAAAATGGATAATTCGCCCTTCTGATCGAGACTCCTTGTGTCTAGGAGAATCCCTTTTGATATGTGATGCTTAAAAAGTGTCATTTCGAGCTGGACTCACTAACAATCAGAGGCGGATCAGACCCACAGTTATATGTAGGATTGTACGTGCACCTTGATCTCATGAGTGGTTCATTTAGTATTAATTAACAGTGCACTCATGAGGAGTATAAGATTGTCCTTGTGCTGTAGCTACAAGTTGAAGGAACCAATCATGAGACCAAGGTTTAAATTCAGCTAGAGTTCTATTTCTTTATTTTTATTTTAAGTTTGTTGATGCACTCGAAGTAGAATAGTATTTTTGTGCTTAGTATCCATAAGTTTTTACCCTATAAGTAACTAAAACTTTGTGCTTAGTATCCATAAGTTTGTGCTTAGTACTCATATAGAGAGGCGGAGTTAATGGAGGGAAACTGATTCATCTAAACTTCTCTTTTCAAAAAATTAGGATATCTACATATATGTCGAATCTCTCCAACTTTTTGGTAGGTTTATTTTGAATTTTCTTAATAAAAGTATTGACTTCATCACTATTATATGATCAAAACAAAAAGGGGGAAAAGTCTAAAATATATTTGAACTTTGATTAAAATTTTTGTAATAATCTCAAACTTTGGGCAGAATCTATTACCCGTACTATTTAATAGTATATTTTAAAGATATATAAATATCTAACTGGATACGTTACTATTTATAATGATGCAATATTTATGATGTCCACGTGAGCACATATATATCTTTAAAATACACTATTAAACAATGCAGGGATAATAGGTCATGCCCAAAGTTTGTAATTATTACAACAATTCGGTCAAAGTTCGAATATATTCGAATCCTTTTCCCAAACAAAAATAAGTAAATTATAGTAAGAGATATATACCGTTACGACTATTGTTTTGAAACTTGAAAGGGATATTTTGAAAATTACAGAAGTTATTAGGCATATAGTTGATTTGGACTTGGTGATTAATTAAAGAAAAAAGACTTATAATAAGCTTTTGTGTTTTTTACTAAATAAGCAACAAAACAAGTTACAATTTGGTCAAATAAACTTTATAAATTTATACCCAATACCTCTTTGCTCTTACAAATTATATTGACTCAACTTAAGAATATTTAGAAAAAAGCAAAATTCCTTTATTTCGCAAATGGAATTAGATGACATAAGATTCAGTTTCTTTTGGCTTTGGGAATGGGAAGAAATGGAAACATTGTTTTTCCCTATGTCAAAATGAAACATCTCGTTTTTATATAAGGATCAGGTAAAATAAAATGAAAGTAGCAAAAATATGGTTAGTGACTTAAGGGGTATGTTTGATTAGGAACAATTTATCTTGAAGTAAATTATTTCAGTATGTATATAAGATAATGCATCTCATCATCATGGTATAAATGAGGAGATAGATATAGTCCAAGAACTGACTTAATACCTTTAATCAAACGCAGAATAAATTAATCATGTATTTTATTTCAAAATTACCATATTTTATATCTCATACCAAATGACAGATATAAGAGCATTAAAATGAGCATGTAAGTGTAGTCAAATTTATAAGAAAATAAAGCACAGTATTGTTAGAAGAAATTTGGTGTATATGTGGGGACTCTTTGAACAAAAAAAAGTGAACTTTGAAATTTCAAAAGGAGAGCAGTCTTCCACAAAGACTCATTAGTTTACTTGTGTTTTCCCCATTTGTAGTAAATTAACCAATAATAATTAAACAATATATCTACATTTATTTTTTCAAAAGCAGTCAATTTTAACACAAAGTCCCAAAAATATTTGGTAAACCCTCAGAGTTTAGGGTTTTCCTGGACGACATAATACATACATGTGCCTTTTAACTTGACTCATCTAATAAATATAAGTAGACATTTAAACTTGTATAAAATTGAACGAGTAGACACACGTGTTTTATATATGCTGAGTGAATTTTTAAACGACCTACCATTAATCTTCCATGTTCGTATTACTCAAAAGTCGAATAAATTTGGTAGAGAGGCTGCTAAATTAATTTGAATTTTGAGGTAAAAAAAAAAAGTTAAAATTGGAAATCGAAGTAATGAAAGACTAAAACCAAACAATATTTAATAATTTGAGTCTTGTCACACATGGTCCAGTTTGATAATCCAATTGTTTGGGGATCAGAATATGGACCATATATTAATATGAAAAAAAAGTTTATGACTCTCTATCAAAACAAAGCTGCTATATATATGTACTGACTGTTTTTTTTTTTAATTTATAAGCGTGCAAATATATATTAGGTCAAAGATTCCAAGATAGTGAATTTGTGACTCACTCCGCAGTGGAACAAAGAATATTCAGAACTATAGGTTGCTCGAATTCTTCAAACATATTGACGGGTGAATCGAATATCAAAGGTAGTTGATACTATATTTTTATAAAGTTCGAGCAATATTTATAGCCATTGGGATTACGGGCACCACACAAACTCGAGGAGTCAGTCCATGACATTTTCCTAACTAAAACGCTAGACTATATATAGATACATGCGTCTATGCACGGAGCTAATTAATGTATATGTACAATGTATTGCGTGTTTACTATTGAACTTATGGGTTCGACAGAATTCAATAGCTTTAGTTCAAACGTTCTGTCTGAAATAAAAATTAGGAGTACTATAAATAAATATTTTTTTATAATTCAATATGCGATGGTTCCAAAATTCATAAACTTTTAAATCTTCGATTGTGCCTTCGGAAGTGAAAAAAAAATTGGCGGAGACAAGAAGTTCCAAGTACTAGTTCGTATGAATTCTAACATAATTGTAAAACCTTACCTTCAATTATTTATAAATTCTTTTCTTTGTACAAATATTTATAGGCAAAAAGGTTATCATAAATTATCTAAATTTCGATGCTTATTTCTTTTCTTTTAAAAAGAAAACTCCCTCTATTATTGATAGACAAAGTACACTCCTTCTATATATTTAAGATAATATTAGGGTATAAATTATGTACATACAACTTACCCAAAAAAGATACTCCATATGTCTCAACTTATGTAGCATAGTTCAAATTTTGAGAGTTAAACAGTCTAATTTTGTTTGTGAATTTGAAGATGGAAACTTTAAGTTTTTAAAAATAAAATTTACATACTTAAAAACTTGTACAAAGTAGCATAAGACAAAATAATTGATAATTCAAGACATAGGAAGAATTTACCGTCAAAAGAAAAACTTATTTAAATCTCAAAATTTGAAAGGTGTCACAAGCGCGCATAAAATCGTTGTGCAACAATCATTGACGCTCCTTTTTATTGACAAAACACACTATATTATAGTCTATTCTCGACCAAAACACTAAAAAATTGTACTAAATTCAACACATATATACTGTGGGATTGAGGTTAGGTGCTCACTTTACATATATAGACAGCTGAAATATTTGATTTTTGTGGCTGTTAAAACTTTTGTTATTTCAAAGTTCAACTCTTTGCCCTCAAGCGAAAATGACTATTGTCAAATTAATATAAACGGAATCCATAGTTAATATTTGTTCGCAGATAATATAAATTAAACAAAAAAGGATCAAATTAATATTACCCCCAACGTATTAAAAATGACTCATAAATGCCCTCAGTTATGAAACCGTAACCATAGAGTTAGAAGTAGAGAGTTTACCATCTAAGCAACCCTCGTCGCAAGCAATCTGAAACTTTTAGTTAAAAAGTGCCCATGAATAAGAAGAAGTAGAGGTGGAGCAGGCAATGTCTTATCTTAAGCTTATCAAAATTGGCTACAAGTTAAATGTTTTGAAAAATAGATGCTATAACTTAAATAGTACCATGAAAACTGACCACCACATGAAACTATTACTTAAAGATGGCCATTTGGCGCAATTCATCCACTTTCAGGCCCAATGGGTATGCAAGTCTAGGTCGGCCCACTACGATGCTGGATCATTTATGGGCTTTCTCTAATTCATACGTACTTCATTAGTCTGGAAAAAACACTTCTCCACGCAAGAAAAAAGAAATTACTTAAATAAGTTTTATATAAAGAATTCAATTAAGTTTTTAGAATTACCATAAAACGATGGGATGAGGTTGTTCCTTCCTTAATTAGAAGTCTTGAGTTTGAGCCATGAGTATGAAAAAATCATTGATAGAAAGCGCTACCCCCGAATGGGGCACTGCCCGACGCAAATTCGAATTAGTCGGACTCCAATGCGACACTCTGGATGAGAAAGCCCCCAAAAAGTCGGATGTTCCAAATGTACTTTTTGGCACAAACAATAAACTCAAAGTACTACTTATTAAATGTTTACCAAACATTTGAAATAGTTATTTTAAGTGGTTAATCCCTAATCTATACTACATGTTCAAAACATATATATAATTTCTCATTTTCTTAATATTTTCATTTCATTTATTCTTTTAAATTCTCCGACGTGCTATAGTTCACATGTGTTTGAGTAATATTTTAGTCGTAAGTGATCTATTATGTAAAACATTTAGAATATATTTAGAGACAATCTAATTTAATATCCTTGATTTGGTAATTTTTAATAAGTTACAAGTAACCTTAAATTCCAATTTTTAATTTGTTAAAGTTTCACAAATTATCAGAACTCATACAGGCCAAAAGTACGATAAGACATTTTCCTACAAAACAATCTTATGTTTGTTTTTTTCTCTTATCTTTTTGAAAAAGACAAGAAAACTATCTGAAAATATTTCAATAACATAATTATTATATTTGAATAGTCCATCAAGAAAATTTAGCTTTTCCAGACTATCAAATCTTTTTAACCTTATAATATTCATTTGTCAAAAATTATGTACTATATTTGTTCACCTCCTTTTAGATATGCATAATAATAACAGTTTCCATAATTTTCAATAAATATTTATACCTTGAATAATAACTCAAAAAAGAAGAAGAGGGAAATGGTCTGAAATATCCCTCAATTTTATAACTTAGAGTTGATACAATAAAAAATATATCCACTCTAAATCGCAAAATTAAAAAATATATAAAACTTTTTTTCTAAAAATAAATAGGAGTATATCATAACTCTTGATAGACTTGACACAAAGTAGGTGGTATGTACAAATTCCTTTTGTTCTTTTTCCTTTTGTTTCCAAAGTTCTTGAACATTTTAATTTTAATTTTAATTTTTTTTGGTTAACAACATTTTAATTTTTATTATATACTTGGATTTGTTCTAGTTTTAAGTTTTATATAATTTCATTTTGTTGAAGAGTCTAATGTTGTTGGTGCCATAATTGACTCCTGCTGAAAGTTACATGTACATAGGGGTGTTCACGGTTTGGTTTGGGTCGGTTATTGGTCAAAACCAAAACCAAACCAACTTAATCGGTTTTAAAATTATCAAAACCAAACCAAACCAAATATAATATACATTTATCGGTTTGGTTGTTTTCGGTTTTGGTTTGGTTTGGTTCGGTTATTCGATTATTAACCATACATAAAAATAAAAGAAACAATTCATTCAAAACGTGAAAAAAGTGACAACAATCCATTCAAACAAAAAAATAGTTAGAATGACTGGCATTATAGAACTTTCGATCATTGAATTTACTGAATAAAACTTCAAAATTCACTATCTTGGCATAGAAGGAAGAGACAATGACATTTTCAGTCCCACAAAGAATTTCCATAGACACTCATATACAT
>NW_006239028.1:14018-114617 GCF_000226075.1 Solanum tuberosum | reverse complement strand
GTTTGGTTGTTTTCGGTTTTGGTTTGGTTTGGTTCGGTTATTCGATTATTAACCATACATAAAAATAAAAGAAACAATTCATTCAAAACGTGAAAAAAGTGACAACAATCCATTCAAACGAAAAAATAGTTAGAATGACTGGCATTACAGAACTTTCGATCATTGAATTTACTGAATAAAACTTCAAAATTCACTATTTTGGCATAGAAGGAAGAGACAATGACATTTTCAGTCCCACAAAGAATTTCCATAGACACTCATATACATGAAACCAATAAGAAAAATGTTATCACCTTGGACATTTTTTCTTTCATAAGTAAATTATAAATAAATTTTGATGAAACATATATAAAATCTTTAAAATTGTTTATGAATATAATAAATTATGTATGTATAATAATAAAATTTATGTATATAACTTGTTGGTTCGGTTCGGTTATTTCTTCAAATTTTTTCGAACAAAACCATAACCAAACCAAATACTATCGGTTCTTAACAATCTAAAACCAAACCAAACCAAAACCCAAATTAAATTGGTTCATTTAATCGGTTTGGTTTGATTTTTCGGTTTGAATCGGTTTTTATCCAAACCATGAACACCCCTACATGTACATATAGTTAATTAATTAATAGCATGTTTGACATTGGGTTTGGGAGCTCAGAAACACTTATTTTGAGAAGCAGAAGCAAAAATTTATTTTTTTCAAGATTAGAATATCCCTTCCATATATATATATATACATATATATACACACACATATTTATTAATATATCTCTTATTAGTTAATTAACATATATTTTATGTTAATTTGGTTAAGTTCCATTTAATAATTTTAGTTTTTATTTTTATGTAATAAATTTTATATTTATTTTACGTTTACATATTATTATTTTACGTATTATTTTACCGAATTAAAAAACAAGAAGAATGCAACAACGATATTTTTGTAAGATTAAAAAAAAATAGCAATTACAGATTTCGACCCTTCAAAAATATATAATATTGATTGAAAATTTAAATATGCGCATTTTAATTTAATAAAAATAAAAATTTAATTTAATTTGTTGTAATAGATGTTTAAACTAGTTTATCTCTATAAATTAATCTTAATATTAAAAGTACATTAATACTTGCCTTTACTCGTAATTTGACTCTCAAAAACACTCTTTTAAAAAAATTAGCCAAACACAACTTACTTATAAAAATCACTTTTCAAATGAATTATCCAAATACAAATTATTATTTTTTCCAAAAACATTTTTCTGAAAAGCTATTTTTCAAAAAGTAATTCTGAAAATAAGCATATTTAGTAGCATTGCCAAACATGCTCTAATAATTAATGGGCTAATGCACTTTCTTTCAAAAACGACCAAAAAAAAAAACACACTCTCTCCGGACAATTGTGAGTTTTCTAAAAGAATAAGATATTTAAATTGAAAGCGAGTGATTTGATTTTGAGCTTGACACATATTTTTCCTTGAAAATTAAGGATAAAGTTGTGTTATAATATAATGAGAAGAGTATATTTGGACCGAAAATATAACGAGAGGAATATATTTAGATTGAACATATAACGAGGGGTATGCTTAAACTATTTCTAATAGTTTACGAGTATATTTGACTTTTTTTATATATTATATACGTATGTTTATTTTTACTTATACCATTTCAAAAATAAAAAAAATAATTAGTCCTTTTATTTTAAGTATCAATTATTTTCTTAATAAATGAAATAATTTATGATATAGTTAAATTATTATTTTACTTACGACTTTTTAATAAAATGGTATGTCAAGTCAAACACAGACAAAAAAAAAAAAACATCTATGAAAAGAGTATATAGTTAGACCCCTTTGACTAATTAATCAAACCATTATCTACTTAACATTTTATCTAAAACAAGATTAACACGAAACCTTTTTCCATTAAGACGCCGTAAAAACTTAATGATAAAAAACGAAAAAAATTGACTCCAAATATCTGGGGCCCACATTCATAATGCGGGAAATAAACTGAAACTCCTCCCCTTTTCGCTCTTATCTTCACTCTCCTACACGCGCTCTCAAATAACTCCATCCAACGGCCATCAGAGCGAGTGGACAACACTCTCTACCAGAGCGATTCACTCACACCTGACATCCTCGACCAGATCGTAGTACAAAAAGTAACGAACAAAATAACAAGAAAAAAAAAAAAACCGGTCGGTCCTTGAATTTGAAGAGAGAGAAAGAAGTTGTGTTTTTTTTTAGAGAGAGAAAGGAAGAAAAAAAAAAAACTCCCAAATCAGAAAAGCACAAACCCATTTGTGAATCAAAACTTTGGGTTTTCAAAGAATCTGACAATACTAACCTTATACTATATATATATATATACCCACCAAGAATTTTATACCAAGAAAAAAAAAAGATTCTTTTTTTTTAAAATTTTTTTTTGCCCCCCCCCTTTTGGTTTCTTTATTATCAGAGAATGACAGAGTCAAATATAAACTATATTCATTTCATATTTTCATCATGTGGGTGTAACAATTTTCAAGAAAAGATTAGATTTTTGATGGGTGGGTATAATAAGATTAGTAGTAGAAAGAGAAAGCTTTGTTTTTGTGTTCATAGTTTTTCTTTCTTCTTTAATTTCATTAGTACTAGTATACTAGTAGAGATGCTGTTGGCAATAATAATTATTACTACTACTATATCAATTTCAAGAAAGAGTTAATTTATTATCAATATTTAGGCAAATCTCACCACACATCTCAATCAGAGAGTCCTTACAGGGTGCTAGTCTTTATTTTACTTTTGGGGGCAAGAGAGAGAGAGAGTGTGTATAGATAATGCTTTCAGTTCAATATACTTTGTGGGTGTGTTTAATTTTCTGTCTTTTCGTCAATACCAAAAGCAACCAACCCCCAATTTCCTCTTTCTCTTTCTATAGCTGCTCTAACCCTAATTTAGAGAGAGAAGTAACAAAAAAGGGGGGATTTTGATGGATTGTAAGGGTGGCTGCTGCTATTTTGTAGTTGGGTTTTGATTATTTGGGGTGTAATTTATTTGGGGGAAAGTTAAAATTTGTATCTTGTTACTGAAATGGAGTCTGATGGTGGTGGAAATGGAGAAGCTGGTGTTCCTATGGCTGTTGCTGCTGCTGCTACTAGTGATGCTGGAGTAAATGGAAGTTGTGATGCAGGAAAAAAGAAGGTACCAGAAGGGGAGCCTAAGGTTAAGAGGAAAATGAAGACTGCTTCTCAGTTGGAGATTCTTGAGAAGACTTATGCTAGTGGGTTATCTTGCTCTTTTCAATCTTTTTTTTAGTCTTCCCCATTTTGGTTTTTGATGGATTATTGGGTGTTGTAGTGTTTTTATGTTGTTAGTTTTTGATTACTTATAGTGAGGGTGTATCGGAAACAAGGGTAAGGTCTGCATCCATTCAGTCCTTAGGACCCCACCTAGACCCCACTTCACTTGTGGGATTATATTGGATATGTTGTTGTTGTTATAATTGTTGATTAGTTATAGATGTTTATTTGTTGCATTTGGCGTCATAGGCTGCTAATTAATGGGGTTGAGTTAATTTTTTTAATTGTGTAGCTGATACTTATCCTTCAGAAGCATTGAGAGCAGAGTTGTCAGTAAAATTAGGCCTCTCTGATAGGCAACTGCAGATGTGGTTCTGCCATAGGAGGCTCAAGGACAGGAAAGCTACGCCAGTGAAGCGGCAGAAGAAGGAAGAAGCTTCACCTGCAGCAATGATTTCTTCTGGTGGACAAGGGGATGAGATGGCAGTGAGTGGTGAAATTGGGAAGGAGCATGTTTCTGGTTCTGGTTCAAGAGTAAGTCCGATTGGTCTCATGGACTTGCAGGTGCAACAACAGCTCCACCAGCGAGTTGTTCATCGACCTGGAACTGCAGTTCCTAGGTTTAGACCTGAACTGCCAGCTTTGAAGAGATATTATGAGCCACCTCAAGCTATATCCGAGCTTCGGGCAATCGCATTTGTGGAAGCGCAGTTGGGGGAGCCATTAAGGGAAGACGGACCTATTCTCGGAATGGAGTTTGATCCCTTGCCACCCGGTGCATTTGGTGCACCAATTGGTAAATTTACTTCCCATGCTTATTTGTCTCTTTGGAATTTGCATGAAGTTTGATGACTAGTGGATCAAAGTGTTCTGTGATATTTCTGCTCGTATTGTTACACTGATGATAGTTAAATGTGCTAGGGTGTATTAATTTACTTCCATCCCCTTTGGTATGTTTATGGCATTAGACCTCTATTCCTCAAATTCATACTATATTGCCTATCAAAATGTTTATATTTCTGATTCTATTCTGTCGACTGAAGATACTGATGTGGATGTACGCTATACTCCAGCTGCTGAAATTTCTGTGCCATTGTTTTAAAATTAGTGGCCTGTTTGGATGTGCTTATAATAAGTAACTTATAAGTCAAAAGCTAAAAGCCATAAGTAGAGGATACCCTACTTTTAGCTTCTTTTTTTTAAAAAAATTAGCCTAAAAGTTAGTGCTTAAAAGCACTTTTTAACCTTTCCAAACATCTCCAAAACAAAAAATGTACTCATAAGCCAAAAGCACCTAAAAATAAGTTAATCCAAACATGCACTAAGTGCTGGTGCTTTCGTATTGGCCCGTCTCCAAGTAATTCCTCCTCGCAGATACAAGTAATTTGACTTCGTTCTCCATTTCATTTTTAACCTTTATGCAACTCAAGTGGTTTGTTAAAAATGATTAAACTTCTTGAAACATGCATAAGGACTTATTGGCTTTTTCCCCGGTGAAGTGGTGGTAAGAAAGTGGCACCACTTATTTTGAAACAGGGAGTACAAACTATGCTACTTCCTCTGTCCCAATTTATGTGATGTAGTTTGACTGGACACGAAGTTTAAGAAGTATGGGGAAGACTTCGCAATGTTCCAAAACTACCCTTAAAAGAGTACACTTTTGTGGACTGGTTGCCAAATTAGTGGGACCCAACATAGCTAAAATTTTGATAGCGTCATTAAATATTTGCCAAAAAGGAAATATATCATTCTTTTTAGGATTGACTAGAAAGGAGAATGTGTCATATAAATTTGGACAGAGGGAGTACAAATCCCGTGCTTGCTTAGATATTGGAAAAAGTGAATCCAAAGTAATCATTTGTGTGACCTACTATATGCTAAGGAGAACTAACAAGAACTAGACTAGGCCCAGTGTTATCAAAGGTGAAAAGCGCAAAAAAGCTCTAAGGTCCGTTAGGGCTTTAAGCGCAAAGCGCAAATAAAGTGTGGGCTTTAATGCAAAAAGGTGCAAAGGGAGAAAAAATAGAAATATATATGTTTAGTCCAAGACTAATAATTATAAACATGAATGACATATATGTCCAAAGAAATTGAAAAAAATTATTATAAAGTGAAATATCAATTGTTTAGTGTCACTTCTTCAGAAGAGGCTCATTGGCAAGGAAAAGTTTGCCCTAGAACCTTGATGACGACACTGAAGCGCACATAAAGCAAGGCGAAGCGCTCAACACGTTTTGAGCGCTTGAGGGCTTGAGCACACTAAAGCGCGCCTTTGACTACACTGGCTAGGCCTCCCCCTTCTGGGCACCTTCTTGCTATTGAATATCATCCACAATATGTATGAATATCAACATTCTATTAGAAAGTTCAAAAGAAGAAATTAGAGCTTTAGTATCATCCACAATGTGTCCAAAGCTAGGGTCGGGCCTTGTTGTGCATGGACTCTAGACAACCTGTTACAAAACCCCATCAGCCCAGGTCAGGTGACTTGAAAAGACCAAACATGGACCACCCGCTAAGAAAATGGTAAATAAGGCAAATGCGGGAGAACTAAGTGCCCCTTTGGCCTCAACCTTGCTGCTGAAACTATGCCCGACTGATTACTTAAAGCATATGATGAAATTATCATTTTAATATACTTATAAAGAAAAAAAAGAAAGTGTATAGTTAATTTCTTTGGCTTCCAATTTTCTCATGAGTTTTTTTTGCGAGTTTTTTCTTGGTCCTTACTAACTTACCCTTTACCTTCCATCTAAAATACTACGAGCTGTTTTAACTTCTCGTGGTGAGAAGTACTAATAGAAAATTAGTCTTGAGAAAAGAAACCTTGTGTACACTGTACACGAATCAGTGGGAACAATTATTAGTCGCTTATGTGTTGGTTTTTTAGGATTTGCTGGAAGTATACTTTTTGAAGAATTTTTTGTTGATTTGCCTGTATAACTGTCTGCTTTCCATACTACTTTTTTCAAATCCCAAAAAGAGAGAGAGAGAGAGAGAGAGCTGTGATTGCTTTTCAGGCCCTAGCCACTGAGGGAAGTAATTGGAGCCTCCATTGGATGAGCACTGATAAACTTAAAAGACATGTGATTTTCTTTGAGGGGCTTAAGTTGGATTGACATACACTGTATATTAAATTTTGTAAATGTATCTGTTCACCAGTGTCATGTATATTTTGGTTTCTGCAAGTTGATATGCTCCTGCTAGTTCTGAAAATGTAAAGAATGTGCTATAGTCGATCTTCCTCGGTCTTCATTTCTGTTGGTTATTTTGCTCAGTTGTATATGCTTTTATACAATGTGGCCCCTATGTTGTGAAGGTATGTTTAAAGTTGATGAGTGGTTTTCTTTCTGCATGCAACAGTGGCAGCCATGCAGCACAAACCAGCCGGACGACCTTTTGAAGCTCAAATCTACGAGAGACCAGATGTTAATGCAATCAAGGTCAGCCTCTTCACTTGCTTATTCCAATCCATATGTGTTAACAATGTTCAGATCTTTTTATGAAACAATTAGTAAGTCTGATTAGAGGTGTGATGAAGAATGAAGTCATACAATTGATCCAAAAAAATAAAATGAAGTCACTCAACGTTTGTATCAGCTAAAAACATGGAAGATAAGCACCCAAAGGTTGGGGCCTCAGGCCTAGTGATCAATGAAGTGCGTTGAGAGCCATGAGGTGTATGTTCAATTCCCAAGGGAGGCAAAAACACTAGGTGATTTCTTCTCATCTGCCCAACTTTGGTAGTTAGAGTTACCTGGTACCTGTGCGGAGTTGAGGTAGCATGTTTGGCAGACCAGGACACCACGGGTATTAGTCAAAAGAATGGAAGATAGTTAGAAATATTCTTTTAGTAGACCACTTGTGGGATTACACAGGGTATGTTGTTGTTGTAGTAGACCACTTGCTCTACCTTATAAATATTATTACGGTATGAAACATTGTTTTCTCACAAAGTCTCCTATTTTGTCTGGTTAATGGCCAAGGAAGCAGTCCTTACACAGGGCAATGTAATGAAGAGGGGGATAACCTTGTGTTCCAGGTGTTTCCTATGTGGTGAAACATCTGAGACTATTAACCATCTATTTTTACATTACAAGTACACCATCATTTGTGGAGAATATTCCTAAGCCTCAAAGGCATCTCCTGGACAATGTCCAGGAAGGTGGCTGAGGCATTACTATGCTGGGAGGAAGCAGGTGTACATGCTAAGGACAGAGGTTGGTGGAGAATTGTCCCGGGGGCTATCTGGTGGGCTGTTTGGAAAGAAAGGAACTCAAGATGTTTTGAGAGCATAGAGAACAATGTGCAGAAAGTTAAACTAAACTGCATTTTACTTTTAGTCTTTTGGTGTAATCAATTATACTCAAATGACATTGTCTCTATTATTGATGTGCTAGACTCAATCTAGACATAGAGAAATGAAATCAGGAGTACACTTGTATATAAGGTTACAGTACAATCCATGTACTGGTTTATGATATAATACAAATTTACCAAGTTCAAAAAATATAAAAATAAAAATAAAACATTGTTTTCTTAGTAGAAGCTGATACCTTTTATCCAGTGTGATCAAAGGCAAAAAGCATATAAGTTCTAAGGTTTGATGGGGCTTGAAGCGCAAAGCTACATTGAAGAACGACCCAAATGGAGAAAAAATACAAATATGTATGTGTAGTCCAAGACTTAAAATTATAAGCATGAATAACATATATATTAACAAAGAAGTTGATTTTTTTCTTATGATAAAGTGAATATCAATTCTTTAGTGTCGCCTCTTTAGGATTTACGCTCATTTGCAAGGAGCAGTATGCCTTAGAGTCTTGATGACGGTGCCCACTAAGCTAGGCGAAGTGCTCATTGCTCAACATGTTTTGCACCTTCATTTGTTTTTTTCTTCTTCATGGATTTAGATGTTTAATTTTCCACTAGTTTGGTTCATCTTTTATTCAGTACCTTATGACTCTTGTAGTGACACACTGACACCTGTCATTCGTGGGGTCACTCACTAAAAAAATGTTCAAACTTTACTTCTATTACATATGGTTATGTGATTGGAGTAATAAAAGGTTTCAGGTTCTGCAAACTAATTGGACACTTGTGATTGAAATTTATTTAGCATGATTGATGTAACTATTCTCAATTGCTGATTCCTGGATAATTCATAGCGAAAAGGTGAAAAGAGTCACAAGCTGATGAAGGAAAGAAGACCATATCGTAGTTAAGGGCTAGTTTAAGGCATGTAAAATGCTTGCTGTTGTATATTTCTAAAATAACAAAAATTTGGAGCTAGAGAAATTAGAAAGGAAAAGAGGATTTATATGTTTATCAGGTATATCGTCTTTTGTTTCAGATGATGGGGATTTTTAGTGATATGTATATATTAGATTAACTCCTACAGCATTGGAGGAGAATTAACAATTCAGAAATTTCATGCCAGGGTACTACAAGGACTTTGCGTGAATACCAGTTTCTTCCAGAGCAACCATCAAATAGAAGCGATAGCTATGAACAAGCTGTACCATCTCATCATTACCGTTCAACTGAAGTTCAGAGCACCAGAGCCATCTTATCAACTGGGAGGTCATTTATTCATGGGAGTGAGCAAGTGACCTCTGGATGCAGTATTCCTGGTCAGATCCCAACTTTAAATCTTCTGCCTCAAGGGAGGCAGGGTCACATATCTCCAGCTTCTGCTGAGGCTGAGGCTGTTCCACAAAGATCTCTTGTGAACATTGAAGTGGAGGCTAATTATAGTGGTCAGCCAATGATGGCATTGGAGAGTCCATTTATGCCTTCTGATAAAAGAGTCATCCATGACGAGGAACGGTTGGAAAGAAAGCGAAAGGTTTCAGCAGATACCTATACTTCTTCTTCTTCTTCTTTTGGATTTAATGCTAATATTCTTCGGAAATTTGTACAGGAACACATAAGAACATATGTTACCCCCCTCTGACTAGACCCCTTTGGTGCTGCGTTTCTGTTTATACACAAGTTGTAACCCTGTTAAAAAAATAACATATGTTACCTTCATCTTGTCTGAATATGAACATTTTGTAATTATCTTTTAAAATTTTCCTTAAAGAGGTGAACAAAAATCTTTGAACAAATTTTATCTTTCTTGGTAAGAGAGCTGTTTCTCTGCTTGTGTCTTGGCCTTTATAGTTGTTTACATATGTGTCTTGCAGAGTGAAGAGGCAAGAATCTCAAGGGAAGTGGAGGCCCATGAGAAGAGGATCCGGAAAGATCTTGAGAAGCAAGACATGTTACAAAGAAAGGTCTCTCCTCCTTTTAATCGCAAAATGTTCTGTTCGAGAGTTGGGATGGATGTGTTATTTACTTGCAATCATTTTGTTCTTTTGGTACATAAAACAACTCATGAATGCTACGCCAATATGGTGCTAATCTACAAAATGTCTAGATTCTGTATACAGTATAAGCATCCCATCAACTAGGCAACTATCTAGACTAGTAGGTATGTTTTACTGTGTTGTATACCAGAGGCTAGGATATTTCCTCCTCTGTTTTGTGCATCTACTATATTTACAACAGCCGAGGATCTCATCCTGGCTTTAACCCAAAAATAAAGGTATGTTTTGCTTGCATCAGAAATGCAAATGTAACATAAGATAATTTATGACCTTGACCACAGATATTCATTTACTTAGAAATTATCTCCTACCTCTCTCTCTCTCTCTCTCCCCCCATAAAAACCAAAAAAAAAAAGGTAGTTCTGCGTAGCTTCTTTTTTCTAGCTCCCAGATTACCTAACCTCTAACCTGACATTTGAGTTTGCCACTGTTCTAGGCAGTACTCATTGAATGTTAAATTTGAAACCTGAGGCCTACACCTCTGACAAAATTTTAATGTAGTAGAAGGTGGTCCTAATCCTTGAAATCCTAATAATTGCTTATCTGCAGAGAGAAGAGCAAATGAGGAAAGATATGGAAAGACAGGACAGGGAAAGGCGGAAAGAGGAAGAAAGACTGCTCCGCGAAAAGCTGCGTGAGGAAGAGAGGTATCAGCGTGAGCAAAGGCGTGAGATGGAACGAAGAGAGAAGTATTTGCAGAAAGAGTCTATGAAAGTAATTCATTTTGAAATTTCTTATCAGAGGCATGCCTCTTTTGATAGTTTTAGGCAGAATATTGAGTTTGTTTCCTCCCTTACCTCCTGTAGGCAGAGAGAATGAGGCTTAAAGAAGAAATGCGCCGAGAGAAGGAGGTTGCAAGGCTTAAAGCGGCTAACGTAAGGGCTACTGCCCGAAGAATAGCGAAAGAATCAACAGAATTAATTGAAGATGAACGTCTGGAATTGATGGAGCTAGCAGCCTCAAAGAAGGGTGTGCCCTCAACATTGTCACTTGACAGTGAAACTCTACAAAATCTAGAAGCATTTAGAGGTAGTTCCCATAACATATACTTAACATGTAGTAGAAGTTTGTTCTTATATATTGATCAGAAATTTACTTGCTACTTCCTGAAAATTAATCTTGGTAAACAGCCTCTTGAAGAAATGCAAGGTAAGGGAGCATACAAAAGACCCATGTGGTTCTGCCTTTCCCTGGACCCTAGACATAGCTTAGTGCACTTGTTGCCCTTTATCTGCTGTTGAATGTTTCTTTCGGAGTCATATATGTGGCTTCAAGTCTTTGTTGAGTTCTTCAGTTCTGTTATTTCATGAGAAGAATGCTCTCGTCTTTACTACTGAATACTCCTTCCCATCCCATTTCATATGACACTATTTTACTGGGTGCATAGTTTGAGATGTTGTTTCGACTTGTCTATTACATAAGGAGGAGGGGAAGAAAATATTATATGTAGTAATTAGTTGGATACAGTAAACGTGGGATCGAGTTCAAACTAATTGAATTTGATTTCTCTTACTGGAAAAAGAGAATCTTAAACTTGTGCAAGTTTTGTAAATAATACCATCTGGGAAAGTACACCTTGGCATGTCCAACATAAAAGAGTGTCATATAAATGGGACAGGGGGAGGTCAAGGAACATAATTTTTTTTCTCCTCATTTAGAAAGTGAATCTTTAATTTCCACAGGATTTATGCTTTGTTTTGTTTCTGACACTGCTTTCATTCTTTTCCCTGTGGATGAAAGCGTGTTTGTGCCTATTGATAGTCTTTCAACAGAAACTGAGTCTCTCTCTCTCCTTTTATTTTAATTCTGTATTTCCTTTTTATTTTATGGTTAGAGAGAGTGGATGGTCTTTGAGTATTAGTATCTCATGCCCTTTTCAGATACAGTTGATGGACATGCTCACTGACTTATTATGTACTGAAATGCCCTGTTTGCATTCGAATGAGCACTCTTTACTCAAAAGTCGAAACCTATGAACCATTCATTTTTCTTTCTTCCATGGTTTATGTTTTGAAAAAATATTTGAGAAGTCCAAATGACCAGGATTTTGCTCCTTCCTTTTGATCGGAAATAAACTTCAAAGAAACCATTCTCTGTTTGGTTAATGATTTGTTATTTTGTGAACATTAAGCCTTGTCTGACTTAAAGGTGATTCTAACGAATTATGCAATTGTATGAATCTAGTTGATATGTTTCTTGTAATGTACACTTACAAATACAGGGGGATATATTATTATATTTTGAAATATCTTGAGAGCAATTGAACGGCATTTTCCCCCCCTTTTCATTTCAGACCAATATTGATTGTTACTTGTGGTTCCTCTATTATAACTGTTCTCTATTCAGGATGCTAAGTATCCTAAATTAATTTATTCTTCAGATTTGCTCAATGAATTTCCACCAAAGAGTGTCTGCCTGAGAAAGCCATTTGAAGTTGAGCCATGGATATGCTCTGAGGAGGACGTGGGTAATCTTCTTATGGTATGACCATTTACCATCTTCTTCTTATTTAAAACACATAGTTCTTTTTTATTTATCATTTTATTTTGAGGAGTGGAGCTCTTGTTTGGTCTGTGGTGGTGCTGTGGAGATCTCCACGTAATTTTGAAACAAGTACATCCTAAAATGTCAACATTTTACAATTTTTGAATTGGCTGATAACGTTTTGGAAGGCAAGGGATATTAAGATCAAAGATAACTATGAACTTATTGTGCTCCCATAGGTAAAAACCTTGTATTTCGTGGACATTACTGTTGATATTCATTGTATTCTGCCCATCAGCAGTAAAGTTTTTGTATTTGGACTGGAGTCAAATGAAAACCATGTAACTCCCTACATTGTTATTTCTCAACCAGATTATATGGTGAAATTAACCCTATAAGCATCTGGGGTTGCTTGAATTTAATTGGGACATTTTCTAAGTATATCTTTTGTCCTTCCTCTCTTCAGGTTTGGAGATTCTTAATTACTTTTTCGGATGTTCTCCATCTCTGGCCATTCACTCTGGATGAGTTTGTACAAGCATTTCACGATTATGTAAGTAAACACTTTTTTTTTTGGATCTACAATCTTGAATTTTTCCAGATTAATTGCATAGATATAATATTAGGACACTCTACTTTCAGGATCCAAGGCTGCTCGCAGAAATACATATTGCTCTTCTCAAATTGATAATAAAAGATATTGAAGATGTTGCTAGAACACCTGCCAGTGCAGTAGGAGCAAACCCAAACACGAATCCTGGAGGCGGACACCCTGATATAGTCGAAGGGGTAAATTTTTCATGTTATTGGTTTTTGCTGCTTGTCTGGTTAGGAATGTGATGTGTTTTGTTGCCCATCATTGTGAAATGTTTTAGTCATGTACTTTGTAACAGGCATATGCATGGGGTTTTGACATAAGAAGTTGGCAGAGCCACTTGAATGCCCTGACGTGGCCTGAAATACTGCGGCAATTTGCACTTTCTGCTGGTTTTGGGCCCAAGCTAAAGAAACAAAGTGTTGAACCAGCTTATCCACGGGATGAGAATGAGGTATGATCTTCCTTTTCCTTTTATTCACCTCCACAAGAAATTGGTCTGCCAACCACAACAAGCCCACTGAAATCCCACAAGTGGGGTCTGGGGTGGGGAGGGTAGAGTGTATGCAGTCCTTACCCCTACCTTGTGAAGGTAGAGAGGCTGGTGCCAAATTCAGCTTATTAAATGCCAGTTGATTGCAGTAGTGGCGCAAAAAGCTTGCTCTGCTAGTTAGCTTAGAAGGCTGTTGATGAGCTTTATTTCAGTAATTTTTTTGGATATTCAATAGTTTTAAGCAATTTAGCAAACATTATGATTGATTGTCTCAATTGACTGATTCCCTGATTTTGAATGTATCTTATGGGGGTTACTCATCTCAAAAATATAAAATAAGACAAAATAAAACTATACATATGTTGGGATGTAGTGTTCGGTAAGAAAGTTTTTCCTATTCATCTTATTCTATTTCTAATCATGTAAGAGAAGTGCTCATTGCTCAATACTCTAGTGTACTACGTACTTTTTTTTACTTATAATGCTGCGTCGGGGTTATCTTGTGCAAACCTCAAGTATTTTCACTAGGTGCCCGCTACCTCCCACCAGTACAGGTATTGGATAACATGTTCCACCAAGCCCAGGCAATACTAGGTGCTTCTGATGCCCAGTTTATGCATTTTGCCGTTGGAGTATAGAACAAGTTGGATCTAACTTGTTAAACTCATTTGTCATGTGATTTGATTCCCTTTTTATTCATGTGGTTTCTCTTATCATGTCACCTCCAACTTGGTTGCTTCTACAGTGTAATAATGGGGCAGATATCATTTCCAACTTACGAAGTGGAGTTGCTGCTGAGAAAGCAGTTGCCAAAATGCAAGAGAGGGGCTTCTCTAATCTGCGGAGATCTAGGCATCGATTGACACCTGGAACAGTCAAATTTGCAGCATTTCACGTTCTTTCACTTGAGGGAAGTAAGGGACTTAATATCCTTGATGTTGCTGAAAAGATTCAGGTACTTTTGCTGAACCTTATTATCTGGAAGTTGGTGAAGGATTTAGGTAATTTGGGGATCATGGGATGCTGTTTCCTGTTGTTCTTTTAGCTGACTTATCTTTTTCTTTTTTTTGGGGTGAAGAAATCTGGTCTTCGGGATCTGACAACCAGCAAGACACCTGAAGCATCTATTTCTGCTGCATTATCGAGGGATACAAAGCTTTTCGAGAGAACAGCTCCTTCGACATATTGTGTACGTGATCCTTATAGGAAAGATCCTGGTGATGCTGATGCCATTCTCTCCGCAGCTAGGGAAAAAATTCGAATGTTTAAAAATGAGTACGTGAATGGTGAAGAAGCAGAGGATGTTGAGAAAGAGGTTGAAAGGGATGATGAGTCTGGAAGTGATGCTGCTGACGATCCTGAAGTTGATGATTTAGTCTCCGAGCTAAAATTTCCAGAGACTCCTGAGACCCATAAAATCGACAGAACTGATGGACAGAGTTCTAGTTTTGACTTGACTCAGACACCAGAAGATCTCAGTATGCAGAATTCAACCGCAATAATGCATTCAGTAACCTTCAGGGAGTTAAAAGCAACTTCCGGTGATCAATCAGCTGCAAGTGGTGTTGATGCAGGTAATCTTGATCAAGAAGATACAGTCATTGATGAAAACAATGCTGGTCAAAAATGGGTTCAAGGGCTTATGGAAGGGGAGTACTCTGATCTCACTGTTGAAGAGCGCCTTCATGCGCTTGTTGCCTTGATTGGTATTGCAAATGAGGGGAATTCTGTTCGCCTTATATTAGAGGTTTGTTGATAATCATGTCTTGGATGCTTTCCTTGTCAATTTTTCTATCAGTGAACTTAGTTTGAAATCTTTTCAGGAGCGACTGGAAGCTGCATCTGCATTGAAGAAGCAGATTTGGGCTGAGGCACAGCTCGATAAACGTCGTTTCAAGGAGGAGTTCTTACTGAAGGTACAATATCCATCAGTTAGAAGCAAGACTGAACAGCTTTGCTCAGTTACTTCCATGGAGGCAAGGCAAAGTCCATTGCTTGCTGTTGGTCACAATGAGGTGGCAGACATACCTTCACTTCTGCAAGAAGCCATGCATAAATTGGCAGATGAACCCAATAATCCTAGTAATGTTGCTGTAGAAAAAACTTGCCAAATGCAAGAGACCTATGGAGGTCAGGATAATTCGCAGCTCCAGCATTTTGCATATGTTGCCGAAAAGTCGCGTTCCCAGCTGAAAGCTTATATTGGCCATAGGGCTGAAGAGACTTTCGTTTATCGGTCTC
This sequence comes from Solanum tuberosum, assembly GCF_000226075.1. Lineage (NCBI taxonomy): Eukaryota > Viridiplantae > Streptophyta > Magnoliopsida > Solanales > Solanaceae > Solanum > Solanum tuberosum. Next base: position 99,143 of record NW_006239028.1, on the reverse strand, counting down.
TGCCCCTTGGTCAAGATCGCAGACGTAACCGGTACTGGCAGTTTATCACATCACCCTCTCGAAATGATCCAGGTTCTGGCAGGATTTTTGTGGAGTTACGTGATGGTAGATGGAGGCTAATTGATTCTGAAAAGGTAGTAAAATTCAATTTCTATTTCAACCTTCTGCATCAGTAGCTTTTGTGCAACAGTTTTGCCATTAGTTACCATTACTTGTTTTGAGGGGGCTAATTTCACCTTACCTCATCTGGATTTATGTGCACTATCAATAATACCCCTCCCCCCCACCCACACACTTTTTTTTGTGGTAAAACCCAACCCCAAACACCTCTGTCCAGGAGCCAACAAAACCACCATCCTTAATAGTGAGTGGAGGGTCCTTACCACATCCATTTCTCATTTCTGGATAATGTTTACCATTTTCTTACCCTGTTAGAGGTTGTATTTTTAAGCTACTAGACCTGCTATAGAGGCTAATGATCAAGGTTCATATATATATATATATATGTATATTTATTTATGATAAAATTTCTTTCTTCTACGTGTAGGATTTCAATTGTTTAATGGCTTCTTTGGATATTCGTGGAATTAGAGAATCTCATTTGCATTCAATGCTTCAAAATATTGAAGCAACTTTCAAGGGAACTGCTATGAGGCATAAGTACACTGAAGTGAAACTTGATAACTCCGTGAAAGAGCATACTTCTGAAACAGTACCTAGCATTGATTATTGTTCAAACACTGGTAGCTCTAAGAGCACAATCTGTATATCAAACCATGAAACATCAGAACCTTCAACTTCCTTTCTTATTGGGTTTGGAAGGAACAAAATGGAGGACACTGATGCCTTGAGGAGATATGCTGATCTAGAGAAGTGGATGTGGGAAGAATGTGTTCATCCCCAGTTTCTATGTGCAAGGAAGTATGGAAGGATGAGATGTGAAAATTTGATCAGTACCTGTAATAATTGCCATGACACATACTTCTTGGAAGATAAACACTGTCCTTCTTGTCATAGGACATTCAGTCCGGCAAAGAGTTCATATTTTCTGGAGCATGTTGCTCAATGCAAAGAGAAATTGGAGGATCTATTTTGGCCCCTGTGTATGATGGACTCATTACCTCCTCTTCGAGTTAGATTGCTAAGAGCGCAGTTAGCTTCAGTGGAGGTAACATACTCTTTCCTACATCATTGGATCTAGTCTCTGGCTTCTGTATCGACTTCTGAAAGAACATTATGCTTGTGACTTCTTCTATATGTGCTTTTGATTTCGTGGAAGGTGATATTTGTTTTATAGGCCTGTATCCCTCCTGAGGCTCTTCAGCCTGTTTGGTCAGAATTATATCGAAGATCTTGGGGTTCAAAGTTGCATATTGCTTCAGCAGCTGGTGACCTCCTTCAGGTCCTCTTGTTGTCTATAGTTTTTCTAGTTTTTACACATAAGTTTCCTGGTAGCTAATCATGCATATCAACTGGAATTATTAGCTTATCAATATTTACTGAGAGATTCTTCATCAAAAATGTTAGAGAAAGACGTAATAATTACTGAGTGCTATGTTGCTCGGGATCTCCAAAATTGTTGCCACACTCGTGTTGGATTCTCCAAAATGCACTACTTTTGGAGTATCTGACACACACCCGTTGATATTTTTGAGGAGTCCAAGCAACATAAGACTGAGAGTCACTACTTTAGCATCACGAACGTAAAGCACACCCTATCTGACCTTAGTTGTCTTTTCTTCTGTTAGTTGGTTCTTGTAGCACATTTTCTGTAGAAGTTCTCTATCTGAATAACATTGTTAACGGTCTTTTCCTGTGTCTGTCTCTTAGATTCTGACATTATTGGAAGGTGCTATCAAGAGGGAATATTTGATATCAAATTATGAAACTACAAATGAGTTGTTGGGTGCTGTTAGCAACTCCAATCTTGATGGCATGGCAGCGGTGTTACCTTGGGTTCCTCACACAACATCTGCTGTTGCACTTAGGCTTATGGAACTTGATCACTCCCTCTGTTATACACAGCAGCAGAAAACTGATTCTCTGAAAGATGACGAATCTGCAGATTTCATTGTAAGCTTCTCATTGTGTTGTTCTGACCTAATAGATAGCTGTTTCATCAGATTTGAGGAATGTTTGGACTTAAATGTGAGTATTTTTTTTTTAAGGATTTCATTCTCTTGCATCACTCCAACATTTCTCCCGCTTGAACCCCAGAATATGATTAATGAAACATTCCCCTCATTGAATCCACGATAATGTTTTAGATTACGCCAGTTTTGTCCCTATTACGGTCAATGATTTGCTGGTTTCAACCTCCAATTTCTTATAAAAAATGGATTGTGTGGGGGACTTTGAACCTCTGATTTTGCATTTAAGAGGACCACTTTGTTTTTGCACTATATAACAATTTTGGATTCTTAGCCTGCATGCATCACATATATGTTCTGATGGCTCTTTTTCTGCTCTAGAAATTGATTCTGTAAATTTTTTAAGCTTCTGCTGGGTGACTTCATAATCACACATTGAATTTTTCCGTATATGCCTCAGACGTGTAAAACTAATTATGCTGACATGAAGAGAGCTGCGAGGGTTATATCTGCTGAAGCTCGTGAATATGAAAAGCTAGAACCAGATTATTCAGTTAAGGTAGGAGGCGGACATGCTAATTCAGGACAGGGGCGTAATCGTGTAAGAGGAGGAGCTCATTGTCGCGTCCGTGGAGGCAAATCTCAGAGAAAAGTCAATGCATCCAGATCTGACTCTGCCCAGAGACGTTCAACAAAGAACAGCGACAGACTAGACCACCTTCCTGCCTGGAAAGGTCGAGACCGAGGCAAAGGAAGACGTAAAAGAGGTCGTCGCTCAGTTCGTAATAGACAAAAGCCAGTCAAGAATGTGGAAGAAGTTACTCCCGAAGAAGTGCCCATCACCAGTCAGCAAGATTGGAATGAAGTTGAAGATGAAGAAACACCTCAATTTGAGGCGCCTGATAATGACAGTGATTCTGGAACATCAGGAAGTGAAGATTATAAAGGCCAAACAACCGTCAATGATTATGAAGACATAACGGTTGTTGACTACGGTTCTTTCAGTGGTAGAAATGATCATGCATCAACCAGTGTGAGTTACAGCATTGGCCAACGTTATACTGAAACTGCTGTAGATGGAGATGGTATTGGTGATTACGAGGATGACCATGATGAAGAGGATGAGGAAGATGGATTGGCCAATAAAAATGTCCAAAGATACTTTGATGGCGAGTCTGATGAAGAGGGGGATAGATATATGGATGAAGATCTTGTTGAAACCCCAAATAAAGATTCAGAATCATCTTCCGAGTATAGTGATTGACAACAGTTCTTGAACACTGCAGTGGAACCCAAAGGGTATTTTCTCCTCATGAGCGCGAAAGAGAGGAAGGTTGATGGATATATTCTCTACGTGTCTTGCGCTCTTCAAGAAGCGATAATGTTGTTGTGAAAGAATCATTAGTTCTAATTCTAACTGTTTATAGTTAGCATCCAACTTGAAAATAGTACAGTGCTCCTCTTTACACTAACATATGTATTAGTATTACATCTCATGTAATCTAATGTGGTTATATATTTGGCGTTCTTTACCTGTGCATATGTTGTCAATACTCACACAAATAATGCTATCTGTTTACATGTGCATACTACCATTTTGCTGCTGGTCCCGGCACCTTGGGTCGGAAGCTGGTTGCAAAGTAAAGAAGGGTGGAACACTTGGTCTCGGCACCTTGGGTCGTGTTACAAAATGTACATAGTCATATCTACTCATAGCATAATTATAGGTAGAGATCTTTAGGGATCTTAGAGATATTTTCTGATTTTATTTCCTTAGATAGATTTACATGTACACCTACAAATAGCTCTTATTCTTGGAATACTATAACAAGGAAATTGGCCAGGTTTGAGACTTCTCTGTTTGTTGCTAATTATTCTTGTTTATGGAAATTGTGTATGAGTGCAACAGTGGAATTGTTGCTTGACCAACTTGTGAGTTGATATTGTTTGTTGGAGGCTATTTGAAGCTTATTTGGGAAATTATTTCCAGAGGGCCATCGAGTTTGGCTACTGTCAGTTTCTTTTTTATTGTGTTATTAGGCTGTTGTTTGTTTGTTTGGGGATTTTGAAACACTTTCAAATATAGTTGGTAAAATGACAAATTGATTAAAAGTTGCTGCTTCACGTTCATTATCCGACAAAATGGTTTTGATTTCGATTGAGGAGTTTGCCAAATTTTCTCAATATCAGAAATCTTTGAAGGAATCCGCTTTGTTATTTCCTTTGTTAGGTCAGATAAAACATGTCTTATCAACTCTTCTAATAAATAGGTAATCGATTCAGGTGAACAATTCATATATGACAGGGAATCCTAATATTTTCTCTAGCTTTAGATCACACAAAGCAACATCTCCTGTTACTGTAGCTGATGGATCAACTTGTAATAGTGTTGGATTCGGTACTGTTCAACCAACCTCGTCTATTACTTTGTCATCTGTACTAAGTCTACCAAAATTGGCATTTAATATGATTTCTGTTAGTAAAGTTATGAGAGAACTTAATTGTTATATCTCGTTCTTTCCCGATTATTGTTTGTTTCGTGATCTTATAACAAATCAGGTTATTGGTAAAGGACATGTTTATGATGATCTTTATATTCTTGATGAGTGGGAGTCTCCATCTATTGCCTGCTCTAGTGTCGTGTCTCCATTTGAGGCACATTGTCGACTAGGACATCCTTCGTTACCTTTGTTGAAAAAGCTTTGCCCTCAATTTCAGAATATTTTCTCATTGAAATGTGAGTCATGCCAATTTGCAAAACACCATCGCATCTCATTAGGTCCAAGGGTTAATAAAAGAGTCGAGTCAGCTTTTGAGTTAGTTCATTCTGATGTTTGGGGACCATGTCCTGTTGTTTTCAAAACTGGGCATAAATATTTTGTCACTTTTGTAGGTGATTTTTCTCGAATGACTTGGATATACTTTATGAAGTGCAGATCTGAAGTGTTCACTCACTTTTTTGCCTTTTGTGCTGAAGTCAAAACTCAATTTGATGCCAAAGTGCGTATTCTAATGAGTGATAATGCTAAAGAATATATGTCAGAATTATTTAGGTCTTACATGAGACAACATGGTATTCTCCATCAAACTTCATGTGTTGCTACACCCTCTCAAAATGGAGTTGCCGAGAGAAAGAATATGCATCTACTTGAGATAGCTCAGGCACTGTTGTTCCAAATGAAGGTTCCTAAGCAATTTTGGGTTGATGCCATCTCTACTGCTTGTTTTCTGATCAATCGCATGCCATCAACTGTATTGGTTATGCCGTATAATATTCTTTTTCCAAACAAATCATTCTTTCCAGTGGAACCTAAGGTGTTTGGAAGCACATGTTATGTTCGAGATGTTCGACCATCTATTACCAAGTTGGATCCTAAAGCATTAAAGTGTGTTTTCTTGGGTTATTCTCGCCTTTAGAAGGGGTATCAATGTTATTCTACTGAACTTGGTAAATATTTAGTATCAACTGATGTGGTATTTTCAGAGACTACACCATTCTTTTATGCACCTCCAAATTCTACAAGTCAGGAGGAGGAAGATGAGTGGTTATCCTATCAGGTTACTCGTGTTGTAACCGAATAATCAGCTGATATTGTTCCTCTATCTCCTAGTTCTTTTATTAAGCATCAATCGACCATTGTGTCGTCACAACCTACTCAATCTGCACCAACAAGACCACCAATTGTTCAAGTTTACTCAAGGAGGCAAGAGATTAACGATACATACCCTACATCAACTCCATCATCAGATCCTTCTCCATTTGATCCTTCAGAAAATTTGGACCTTCCTATTGTTCTTCGGAAAGGTACACGCCAGTGCAAATCTGCATATTCCATAGCTAATTTTGTTTTTTATGATCACTTATCTCTTGCATCTAGTTGTTTGGTTGGCTCTCTAGACTCTGTGACTATCCCTAAAACAATAAAAAAAGCCTTGAATCATTCTGGATGGCATAATGCAATGCTTGAAGAGATACATGCTCTAGATGAAAATCATACTTTGGATTTGGTGAATTTACCCAAGGGAAAGAAAGCAGTAGGATGCAAATGGGTTTTTACCGTCAAAGTCAATCCTGATGGTTCTATTGCAAGACTTAAGGCTAGACTTGTGGCTAAAGGCTATGCTCAGACTTATGTGGTAGATTATTCTGACACTTTCTCCCCTATAGCTAAGCTCACCTCTGTTCGTTTGTTTATTTCCTTGTCTACTTCTCAACATTGGTCTTTACATCGACTAGATATCAAGAATGCTTTCCTTCATGGTGATCTGCATGAAGAGGTGTATATGGAGCAACCACCTAGGTTTGTTGCTCAGGGGGAGTATGGAAAAGTTTGTCATCTAAGAAAATTTCTATATGGTCTAAAGCAGGGTCCTCGTGCATGATTTGGAAAATTTAAAGATGTAGTTCAAGAATTTAGGTTAAAGAAGAGCAAGTGTGATCACTCAGTCTTTTACATACAATCAATGACTGGTATTATTCTTCTAGTTGTCTATGTTGATGATATTGTGATTACAGAAGATGATTGTACTAAAATTTCTTCTCTCAAGCAGTTTTTACATGTCAAGTTTCATACCAAAGATTTGAGACAGCTGAAATACTTCTTAGGTGTAGAAGTAGTCAGAAGCAAGAATGGGATTTTCTTATCTCAAAGAAAGTATGTACTTGACCTACTTGCAGAAACTTGTAAGTTGGGAGCGAAACCGTGTGGCACACCAATGGCTCCTAATGCATATCTTACTAAGGATAATGTTGAACCTTTTATGATCCAGAAAGATACAGAAGGTTGGTTGGGAAACTAAACTACCTTACTGTGACTCGTCCAGATATTGCCTATGCAGTCAGTATTGTTAGTCAATTTATGTCTATACCAACAGTCAAACATTGGGCTGCCTTGGAACAAATTCTATGTTATTTGAAAGGATCCCCTGGCCTTGGCATATTGTATAGCGATCACAGACATACTTGTGTTGAATGTTTTGCAGATGCAGATTGGGCAGAATCAAGAATTGATAAAAGATCGACTATTGGCTATTGTGTCTTTGTTGGTGAAAATCTAGTATCTTGGAGGAGTAAGAAATAAAATGTTGTATCTCGATCTAGTGCAGAGTTTGAATATAGAGCTATGGCTCAGTACACATGTGAAATACTATGGATACAACACCTTTTAGCTGAGGTTGGTTTGAATTCTTCTTTTCCAACAAAACTTTGGTGTGATAATCAGACTGCTCTATACATTGCCTCAAATACAGTGTATCATGAACGGACAAAACATATTGAGGTCGATTGTCACTTTGTCCGTAAGAAGATTGAAGAGAACGTGATTTATACTGGCTATGTGAAGATAGGAGAGCAATTAGGTGATATATTCACGAAGGGTTTGAATGAAACTCGGGTGGAATATCTTTATAACAAGTTGGGCATGATTAATATCTATGCTCCAACTTGAGGGGGATCAAGTTGGAGTGTTACAAAATGTACATAGCCATATCTACTCATAGCATAATTATAGGTAGAGATTTTTAGGGATCTTAGAGATATTTAGGAATATTTTCTGAATTTATTTCCTTAGATAGATTTATATGTACACCTACAAAGTAATGAAGGGTGGAACACTTGCGAATTCAATTTCATCTTAAAATAATTCACACATGCAGTTAACTTAAACCCAACCTCTCTATTTCTGAAAACATTCATAACAGACAATGCAAGAAAACACTAATGATTCAACAGCTGCGAGGCCTGTGAATTTTGAAGACTTATTCCAAAAAAAGAAGAGGTATTGCCTGTTGTTGAATGGATACATTGAACAATATCCATAAAAAACAAGAACAAAATTCTACTTTGCTAAGGAAGAGACTCGTCTACGAGCCTAAACCAACGCCCCACTCCATAGCTTCAAATGGTTTTACGAAAATATTTACACAGAACAAAACCAGCACCAAAGCTGTGCATAAAGCTCAAGAACCCAACAGCTCTTTGATACCAGATTTCTGAGCCATAGTGAGACGAGCAGGGAACTTGATGTCAAATTTGATCCTCAAATTCCCTTTCTTTGACGGGTCTTTTGGAAGCGGCATGCCTTCACCTTGGACGACATGTTCATAATTTGGTTGAATCACGTTGTTGATTGGAATTGTTAAGTTCCTTCCATCCAGAGTAGTGAGATGGACCGTAGTACCAGTTAACGCTTCAGCCAAAGAAATCTTTTGAGAGACAATCAAGTCATTTCCATCACGCGAGAATACCTTATGAGGTTTCTCATCTATTATGAAGACCAGATCAGCTGGTATAACACCTGGCTGCTCATTCCCTTTTTCTTGGAAGGTGATCTTTGTACCTTTCTTCCAACCAGGTTTAATTTCGATTGTCAGAATCTCTTGCACAATTCTCTTGCTGCACCCAACACAAGGAAACGGTATAAGTTCAGTAGACAAATAGATATCAAAAGCACAATGGGAGTAAATCTAGTAAAGGCACTGGCGAAACAACCACTTGAAATGAGGGCCTCAAATGGAATTCAGAGCGCAAATGATTAAATCGGAAATGCATCCTGATACGACAAATAACTAGTGCAAAGACACAGGAAATAAGTTAACTTAGCTTAATGACACTGACAAACAACAATGTGTATTCAGACTCTCAAGAAATAGACCTCAAAATTTTCCTTACAAAGATTTCATATTCACTTACAGCTTTCAATATAAATGAGTTTGAAGGACCCAACTCGACCTAAAATGCAATATCACTACAGCTAGGCTTAATAGATCATAGCTCAAACTGAAATCATACATGATAGTTCTCTTATTTCAACTAGACAAGATTTGACAGTCTAAATAGTCACAAAATGGCATAACACAAGGTTAGTAATTTATCAATAACTTCACGTTCTAAAAGAATAAATCACCGCAATTTGCAATTAACAAGGTAATAATTGACAGGTTTATCCTCGGCAGCCCAGCACACAAAGCCTCCTGCATCCATGCAGAGTCTGGAGAAGGGCCGCACCTCAAGGGTGTGATGCAGACAGCCTACCCAAATGCAAGCATTAGCGGCTGCCTATCCTAATCTTTCAAATTGCTCAAAAATTAATGACGTAAGAAAACTACTACCCCAACCACTCCATTATCCTCAATAATTCCCACACACTTGCTGAAGAAATTGAAAGGGCACCCAAGGGTGTGGACTAGTGGTCAATGAAGTGGTTGAGAGCCATGAGATCTCATGTTCAAATCCCAGTAATTCGAAATGATCATTCATCCAACAGTGCAACATTGCCGGCAGACAATTGAAGTTCCACATTTAATGAACAAGCAAGGCAAGACACTAACCAGACTGTATGAACACCAAGGCAAGACACTAACCAGACTGTATGAACACCCCCATTACTTGCCCAATCCAATTTCATACGTAGAAAATTGAAGTTCAACATCAAAAGTGATTAACCTTGACCAGTAAAACGAAGTGTAAGAACCTGATACTTACCCACTCGAATCGGCAATTTCTCTAGAAATTTTCATCTTTTTGGTGGTACCCTTGTAGAGATCCTCAAGATTACAAGGCAAGTTCTGTTGTACCGGAGCCTCTTTCCTTGGGACTGATGGATGCATGGGAACACCACCACCACCTCCTCCTTCAGCAAAGGATGCTGCGAATATATCATCAGTGAACATATTACCAAACCTTGAACCCCTACCCCCTCCAGGTCCATATGGAGTAGAAAAGCCGAAAAATTCAGCAAATATGTCATCAGCATTTCTACTGTTGAATCTGAACGAAGTAGGGCCATCCCCAGTAGAAAAGTAGGTTGAACCGGCACCGGGACCACCAGCTCCAGGCGGTGGCACCCCACCCTTCAGCCCTTCTTCACCATACTGGTCATACACAGCTTTTTTCTGGGAGTCGCTAAGCACCTAGTAAATTTAATGCAGAAAAACATTAGTCATCTATCAGTAATAATTGATAGTTACACAATTCAAACACATTGAATGTACACCAAGTTAAAAATCAATAAACCCTTAATTCGATTCAAACCTCAATAAAACTTCCAAATTATGAAAATTGGTTCGGATCTAAAAGAATGAGATCATTTGCTTGGTGAATTCAGAATTCAAACCAGTGATTGATTAAGAACAAAGCATTCCAACAATTAGTTTACCCTATACAAGTTCATTTCAACAAAAATACACAAATTAGGTTTCAAGAAAACACAAAACCCATCATTCTTTTTGCAAGATTATAAACACTAGACGTTTTAAAACCTCAATTTTATCAACATTTAGACAAAGATTTAGAACCCCATTAGACTATAAACGAAAAAAGATTGAAACTTTAAGCAAAACCCACAAGGAAAATTGGAAAACATACATCATAAGCTTCAGAGATCTGTTTGAACTTAGCTTCAGCTTCTTTTTTGTTTTGTGGGTTCTTATCAGGATGCCATTTCATGGCAAGTTTTCTATAAGCTTTCTTCAAATCATCATCTGTAGCGTTCTTATCAACACCCAATACTTTGTAATAATCAACCCCCATCTTCTCTTCTACTGCTTCGTTTCTCTTCCTTTTCTTCACTTTGAGAAATTTGGATTTTTCAAAAGAAGAAGAAAAATGGTTCTTGAAGATTGCTTCAGTATATGATTTTGTGGAGAAAAAAAGAAATTGAAAGAGAGAAGGAAAGTGCAGGAGAAGACCGGAAAATGCAAAACTAACAGAGTCGAGAAAACTGTAGAAGATTCCAGAAGCAGTTCATAATTAGAACTAGGGTTAGTGGACACTATTTTAGCCACGTCATTATAAGTTCAGGTTTTTCAAAATCGAATTCATATCGATAATTTTTATTAAAAAATGTTAGTATTAATTTATTGATAATGAATTATTGATTTATGTTTGTTATAACTTATAGGATATACTGTGTACTGTTAATAATTCTAAATGGGTAGCATCTAATTTAATGGAATTTGATTTTTAAACCTAAATTACTCGATGATTTTAGAAATATTTCATTAGATTTTGTTTGTCGCGTTGTTTGTAAGTGATTTTTAAGGGTTGGGGAAATCATGTGAATTTTTAATGGTTAATTCATAATTGATCAATTAATATTTTAATTATTCATTAAATATTTAACATATCTATAAACCTACAATCTTCAAAATCAAAATGAAAAGATTGTTAACCCTACTTTCATTTATTTTTAAAAAAATTGAGAAAGGATCAAGAATATTTTTAAACTATGCAAAATTGAATAAAAATACTTTCAGTTAATAGCTTGATCTAAAAATATTTTTATTGTCCATAGTTTGGTTCAAAAAATCACCCTTTCACTCATAATTTGATTTTAAAATATCTATTGTTATAGGTCAAAGATATCATTGTTCTAATAAATGTATTGTTTCTTTACTTTTAAACACATTTTATTCCTAATAAAAAAATAGCTAAATTTAAAAGACTACTCTCCAAAAGAATTTTAGTTTTAATTTTTTTAGAAAAAATAGAGCTATTTACAACACACAATTTTCAAAATAAACAATTATTAGAAAGTTTGATCGAACAATATTTATTAAACTCTCTTTTCTCTCTGCTCGAGGATCCAACTTCAGCCCTTGATTCGTCCTTCGGTTACTTGAGACTATGATCTATGGTGCGCGGTTAATAGGAAAATATCAAAAATTACAGCTCAATATGAGTAATATTTTGCACCACAATCATATTTTTCAATTATAACAACATAATTAATACCTAATAACAATATTTATAAAACCTTATTGATTGTTATATAATATTTATCTATTTCGTATAAAATACAGTATATGTTATCTTATATAAATGTGTATAACACATCTCTAACAACACAAAAGAAACTTTTATGTGATTTTCAGTTGCAAATCTTGTTTAAAATTAACTTAATTCTTCGTTTAATAATTTCAAATTTTGTCAACGATCTTCTTTAAGACTATTTCCAGTACGTATAAACAACATTTATTCCCAATTCAAATCGATAACGTCTATGAATATTGTTTATTTATAGAGATATTGACATTTATAAATTTTAAAAAAATAAACAAATAACCTAACTTCCTCTTATTGACTTTGTTGGATAATTTAAACTCAAAAAATTTACTTTTTATTGACAATAACAGATTTGCTACTCAAAATTCATTAACTGAGATTTAAATTTATTTTCTCTTGTTAAACTCTCAAATATTTAACCAACAAGTTAATGTTGCCAATTCGTATTTAAATTCCTTTTTTTTATTTAATAACGATAGTGCCTGAGCTGGCTTACACGTATCTTGACTAATAACTATCACCTTCCACTAACAACATGTATTAGGTAACTTTATCTACTAAGGTTAAACATATGAGAATAAATCACCTAGTGTTGATTTTTTTTCATGCCAACTTGCAACTAAATGAACAAATATGTGATGAAAGAAATGTACTTGGAAAAAATGAACTTAAAGAAGGACCTTAAATGTACCAGCAAAAATGCTTAAATGATCAGAAAACACTACTCCATTCGTCCAACAATAGTTGTCTACTATACTATTTTGGGATGTCCAACAATACTTGTGCACTCTATGAAACCAATGGATAATTTTACACTTAGTTCCTAATTAACCGATATCATTAATTATAGTTATTTCTCTATAACTGTTTTCAAGACATTGTATTTATTATATTCAAAGAGTGATATGATAAAATTAGCCTTCTATTTATAGTTTCTTAAGAAGTGTGCAAAGTCAATAGTAGACAACCATTGTTGGACACGGTAATAGTAAAGACCATTGAAACTTGGTTCAAATTTTTCGATATGCATATTTATGATTTGTTCCGATCAGGTAATATATTAGTTTGTTTTAAGCATATCAAGGACCTTTAAATCATTTTGAGAAGTGTGATTTGAGTTTTATTTAATCAAAAATAAAAAACTCGAGGTTGAAGACAAAATTCTTGTATTTCCTTGTATATCCATGTATATACCTATGAATATTAATTTTACTTTTGGGCCATGAAAGATAGCGGAAATTGGAAAATTCCTAAAAGATTCAATGGGCTTTGAATAGAAATGTTTCTGAGGCCCACAAAGCAACAGTCTATCTCATTTGGGCTTTTTCCTAGGCCCATTGGATCTTTCTGAGGATATGCTAGTGAGCAATATCGATATTGTTATTGTTAGTGCAAGAATTTACAGAAATCACATACTTTTAATGCAAAATTACAATATATCCCTTAAAAGTTTATAATTACATAAATCCCTCAAACGGATACAATAGTATAAGCGCTGATACATTAATCTGATGTGCGAGATACATTAATCGTTAAGTAAGATACATTACATTTTATACATGATACACTAATATGATGCGCAAGATGCACTAATCTGTACATGATACACTAATCTGATGTACATTTTATACATGATACATTAATCTGATGCGCGTGATACACTAATCTGATGCACGAAAATGAGGGATTTTGGAGATTTTGTAAAACTTATAGGGGATAATGGTAATAAGTAAACTAAAAGGTGAGATTTATGTAATTTTTCCTCATTTTAATGATAAAATAATTATGGACCCTTGTAGGATATCAAACTATCAAAAAGAAAAGAACCAAGCAGGTCCAAACAAATGAGGCACAATCATGTAATTGCGGCAACTACGATCTCACTCAAGAAAACTGAAACGGCTACAAGAAGTAAATTTTCAATCAAAGGACATGTAAAATGGCTATGTAACAACTGACCTCAATCAAATCTTGAGAAAAGATAAACAATCATCAAGGAATAAATACAGAGGTCAATCTCGCTCAAGAAAATAAAGCTAAAGATTACGAAAAGGAAGCTGAAGATTAGCCTTTGCTTTATTCTTGAAAAAGAAGTGTTCCCAATTACCTCTTTCCAAGGATCAATTCTCTTGGGTAGCTATCTCTTCACAAAAAGATGATTCAAGTCTTAAAAGCCTACAACCTATAAAAGGTCGAGGAATGCCAAGGAGACACTCATACATGGAGTCTGAATCTTCACACATTCTTTACTCTACTTTTAACTAGCATTGTATTACGTAGTTTTTACATTGTAAACAAAAAAAAAAAGAGGAGTGAAAAACATTGTTGGTAAGACTGTGTATCAAAAGAAAAAAAGAAAGAAAAGGATTGAGTGTATACATCGGAACTATACTCTATAGTTGTAGTCATCACAAAGATTCAAAAAGTTAGAAGAGAACACTCGTGCAATCGAAGGGGACTGGATGTAAGATCCACATTGGATCCCAAACAGTATAAACACATCACGTGTCAATCTTATTTTCCACACTTTCATGTTGAGTATTTATTTCTGAATCTAATAGTCAACCAGTAAATCTCACAGATCGACTATTCAAAGAAAGAAAAACGTAAAAAAAGAAGAAGCAATTCACCCCCTCTTGCACCTTCAGTTATTTTATATATTTTATTTAAAAGGAAAAATTACAGTTTAGTGTCTTTGTGTATTCTAATTTACAAAATATGTACGCAGTATATACGTTGTGCATACTTATATAAAAAACACACATATATTATACACATTTATACAAATACTATCTATACATATTTTGTGTACACTTTAACCATTTAGACATAAATTAATTAACCAAACTGTATATATTATTAATCAGACACATCCTAAAATTAGTGAATTCAATAAATCTATAACCTAAAAATCCAACTCCACCCCTTCATAGAGTAGATTTCTTTGACTTAGGCCGGAGGAAGCGGTCCTTATCGCTCGAAGTAAAAGTAAAGATCAAGACATTAAAAACGCGAGACGGGGTAGAGACCAGGCCAGACCCGCCAGCGCAGTAGTGATTACAGTGTTTGGGTCGGTGTTGGGTCATTTTCGAAGCTTTCAAACGTTGGACATATCAGTACTTCCAACAGTACTATAGGTGTGGTCACAACCTAAAAAAATATATAAAGGCATCCATTTTCACATTTGCATAACATTAATTGGTTCCAATGTCCTTACTATCAGGGTGGAGCTAAAAGTTCGAGTATAGATTGATATATTTGGTCGAACACAGTAATTGTTGTTTAAATAACATATTTATATTAAGAAGTTTATTAAATATATACATATATTAAATTTAGAACTCAGTTAATAATATTTGAAATCATCATTATAAAATTCAAAACCTATAAACGCGTCTGCTTACCATGTTTCAGAAATTAGGTCAAGTAATGGAAGTAATCATTTACTAGTACCAGTAGCGTCATGTCTTAAAAGTTGTTGAAAAATAATAATATAATATATACTTTTTTTTTCTTCTATATTTGAAAGAATGGTAATTAGACACAATGTTATTTAGATTTTAGACAGAGATAATATAACTGTTCATAAAATGATCATTGTTGTATTTTTTTTTTCTTGGTGATAAAATGCAATTATAAAATTTGATCGGCTTACTTACTATAATATATTTGCAATATATACAATTTACATGCACAAACAATAATTAAATAGAGAATTATAATAATTAACAAGAGATTAACCACGTACTGTGTTACTATTTTGGCTTAAAATTGTTTATCCCTCATCAAATTTTGAATTGAAAAATGGAAGTTTTCGAGGAGATTCTCTAGGACATTATATTTTATGGGATCAGTGGCATTTGCACCCTCTTGAAATGCCACACTACATAACATGAGATATCTAAAATGAAAAAAATCTTATTAAAATAATTAAATAAAAGTTAATATCTAATTTAAGAGATTATCGATAAATTTAAACTAATATCTGTTCATAGTGGTGACGTGCTAACAGAATCTTCATGTGGCCTACAAAAACTCCAAGGCCGGGCAGACAAGGTAACTGAACAGGAAAAAGATAATTATATATATATTATATATATTAATCATTTAAACTCAAAGTCATTTAATCATTTAAACTCAAATCAGTTTATTTAAAAATAATGTGTGCGTTACAATTTTTATATTTTAAAATATGAATTGGTGGCTTCTTTTGACCCACGCCAACATATTCTTTTTCATCCATCCCTATATATTTATTTGTATTTTTTTTACTTTTTTGTTTTTTTGTGTGATTTCAAATGATTGCATCCACAAGTATATCTAATTACTATAAATTAAAATTATTTATTGATGTAGATAGACTCGAGAATTCTTCGAGAAACATGGCACTCTATGCTCATCATCATATATAAATAATTTTCCAACCAAATATGCCCTTAGTATCCACTCCACAGTAGTTACCATGTTTTCTTTTCAAATGTCAATTTAATTAATTTTCAGAGCTAAATTAGATTATACTAATTCAATATTTCGAAATTAATATTTAGATATTCAGAAAAATTATAAAATAAATTACTATTAGTTGCAATATTTTATCATATTAATAAAATGGACAAATTCATGGTAAATATTAGTCAAAACTCAAATAAGTTGATTTTCAAAAAACGAAACGTTATAGTAATTATTTAAATAGAAAGAGAGTGATAAGTCAAATAATCCTATTTTGCCATAGTATGAGATAATGTATATATATATTGGTTTTTTATTTGGTGTTTGGAGTTCATAATGAAATCTTGCCTAAGTTTAAATCGTTGTAGAGCTCACTCAAGATGACACTCCCAACAATTCTTTTGTATATCTAAAACTTGAACCTAAGACCTCCGAATAAAAATAAAGCAGTTCCACCTTTATATATATGACTTTATAATTTATTACTGAATAATGTCAGTTTTTTTATGAACCGTGGAATAGTACATTTAGAATTTTGTTGGTTGAATAATCGTCAATAATCTCTGCCACGTTTGTTATATATTTCTCCCTCTGTCATAATTTACGTGACTTACTTTCATTTTTAGTCAGTTTCAAAAAAAATGACACATTTTTATATTAAGTAACAATTTAACTATAAAATATCTATTTTACCCTTACTGAAATGACTTACAGCCACACAAATTTCTATCATTCATTTTTAATCACAAATTTTAAAAGTCTTCCTTTCTTTTTTAAACTCCGTACCGAGTCAAAATACCTCACATAAAATGGGACGGAGGGAGTATGAATTATTGATTGAGATGACAACATGGTGATGATAACGCAGTCCTTTTTGTCTTTTTGTTTTTGTAATCTTTTGGATTTTGATAGAAAGATTTTATCTCACCTAATTAATAATAATAACAATATGACACATATCTAGTTTTATGATTCATATACAGATTTCTATGTTTATTCCTTTCTTGGCATTTTGGCAAAAATGTATATATATTTCTATCATAATTTTTTTTTTTCCAAATAAAGTTGAAAGATAGTAAAGCACAATCCAATTCTCTGATTTAATTTGTTTGGTTCGATACAAAATATATGGATCAAAATAATTAATTTTCCTTGTGAATTTGAATATAGACTTTTATTATCTTTTTAGATAAATCTATACAAAGGGTACTAGGTCATAATAGTTATTAATAATTCAAATATTTAAAAATAATTATGATCAAAGAAAATATATTTTAATTATCCAAATAATAACTAAAGCAAACTAATTGACACGTATAAATGTGTCAATTTTAATTATATTCCCTCTCCAATAATACTTGTTCATTATTGACTTTGCACATTTCTTAAGAAACTATAAATATAAAGGTAATTTTACTATATTATCCTTTGAATATAATAAATATAATATCTTGAAAAACGTAGTAGGAAAATGATTGTAATTAATTATGAGGATAAATTAGGATCAAAGTGTATAATTATCTGTTGATTTCATAAAGTCGACAAGTATTATTGTTGTACGAAAGGAATAATTAACTGGAGGGCCATCATCTTAGAACTATAATTTCTATGAAATCTCTTGCTTATATTATTAATAATAAAATCAAAATACTTTGCTGTGAGAGGGAAAAAACAAAAATACTATGGTGGTCATATGCAGTTCTTGTTTTTTCTAAGGCTCCTTTTTATTTTCTATGCAACTATAATCATAATCATTAATAGTTCCATGTGAATGAGAATGACTCTAAAAGTTGGTTAATTAAGGGTTTAATAATTTGAAGGACTTTATGAACTCAAATTAGTTACTCCATATTCGTATTCATGCATGGAAACTTAAACATATCAACTAATTGTGTGTTCTTTTAACTTTTTTTTCTTGAATAATTATTCGTAAGATTGATGGAGAACTTTTTTTTTTCACCAAGCTAAATCTTTCGTTCATTGTATGCTTGCCTCTTTCATGAGGTTGATTTCTCGTATGATCACTCAATTAATAGTTATTATATATCTCTGGAAGTTGTCATTTTCTTGATTCTAATTTTCTTTAACAAAGAAAAGAAAGTTACTATTAATTGAGTGACATAGCTATCAGATCGATCGTAGTATTCAATAACATACCAAAAGTCAAGATAAAGTAAGGAATTAATTAAAGAAGAGAATCTTGGAGATGACAAGTTTAATTACAAGAAGCTCTTGCTATTATTATCAAGATATTTCTCAAACCGGTGATAACATCATCACAAAAACCCCCAACGGTTAAGTTAAAACATGTTCTTGTACATAGCAAAACAAGAACAAATTAATTAAAAGTTTTCTTATATATATATTTGAGGTAAAAAAAAAAACTGCATTAATTTAGACGATGATGTTGATGATGATATACGATCCACATCGAATTGATCATCTTCATGCATCTAAATAAGTGCAGGAAATGTCGTCGAATTGAAGGGCTACTTAGTTACGTACCCTAAGTGAACCCCAAAAAATCCACCCGCGTTTTGCTAGCTGCCTCATTAAAAACGACTATGCACAAGTTGGTGGTATTTTAGGTACCCCTTGACGTTGTAATTCACCGAGCACGCTATCGACGGCCGGAGGTTTGAGTCCGAGGGGAAGTGGTAGCCATGGCTTTGATAAAACATCTCCAATGGCTGCATCTATGCTCTCCTTTGACTGTCCATAAATAAGTTTGTCAATAAAACTTGAACAAATATTGAAGAAAAAACTAAATTGAACATGAGCACTAATAATACAATGACACCTAGTTCAACAATGACCTAAATGGGAAAATAAAGATCTTGAGTGTATATATATTTATACACGGTAAAGATTTAAGTAATATACACTGACAAGTAATGCAAACAATTTTCATACTATAAATATGTTGAACAAGTAGACACACATAGTGTGATATACACTTAAACTGATTTTGTAGGACGTGTGCCTACTTGTGCACATCCAAAATTAGAGGACATAAATGTATGCTGAAGTCTGAAGCTGAATTAAAGAGCATATTTATATATTACGTTAAAAAATAAAATTATTGAGAGAGGGGCATACAGGATGAAAGTCGCACGGAGGTTTAGGTAGAGATTGTGCTGGAGGAGTAGCGGTACTTCGAACTCCAATATTAGAGTGGTCTACTTTGTACATGCCATGCGACGATACGGGTGGTATGCCCGGTACGGGATGATGAACAGCCGGATATCTCTGCACCATAATTATTTTGTTCAGACTATATAAAGCCAAAAAAAACTTGTAAAAAATATATATGCCAAAAAAACACCACATGGTCTCTATTTACATAATTCCAAAAGTAATCAGTAAAACATATATTAAAAACTTCAAAATTTCATTATTTTTTTCACGTTTCAACTAAATTTATATATGATCAAACACTAGTTTCAGATTCGAACCTTAAGATTATAAAAATTCCTAATAGGAAGCAATTTTCTATTTTAATAAGTCTTGTACATTACTTTGAATTAGCTGAGGTCCCAAACTGAGTACCGTATACCGAGTGGAAAATAAAAAACGAAATTCGAAAGAGCAATGATTAATTGATTGAACATATAGTTACCGTTGGTGCTATGGGTGCTGGAAAGTAAGGAGTTCCTGGTGTAAGAGAATTTTGTACCTGCACAATAATACAAAAGGAGAATTTATAATTTAATCATACATACAATCAAACACAATTATTAATTTTCTGTATACTGTCTAAACGTTTTTTATGCCAAACTCGTTGCAACTAAAAATACTATTTTCACTATGGCTTGTTCAAGTTATTTGTTTAAATTATTTCCAAGTTATATTGGCTAGATTTAAACAATTCACATCGTTGTAGTTCAATATCTTAGTTGATTATTGAATGTCATATATGGAGCTCCAAATATACGTTATCGAGATGGGATGGTTGTTGAAGTGTGCGACTATCTCATCTAAAAACTTAAACTCTTAGAGAGAGGAAATGTGTCTGCTCTGATACCATGTTGAAGCATGGGACCATCTCATCTAAAAGTTTAAGTTATTGGAGGAAGCATACTTTTATTAATAATATTCTCAACAATGGCTTCCTATAGCATTCTCTCTCTCCGAGCTACGTAAATAAAAGGGAGCTAGATCTATCTAGTACTCATATCTTTTAGATGTGATGCTCACACAATTCAAAAACACTCCAAAACCAAAGTAGACAAAAGTCTTAGATTCGAGTCTCCTACCAGTCATTACTAAAAGAATATAATCAAGTTAGAAAACGTGTCAAGAATATTATTAAATAAAAAAAAAACTCACCCGTTGATGGTGTGGATGCCAAAAAGAAGGATCTGAAGGAGGTGAAGGATGAAGATGAGGAGGAGGAGCCCATGCTGGTGATGGATGTTGTAGAGACGGCGAAGGTGCTAGATGTTTAGGCCATATGTGCATATATGATTGGTCGACAGATGGATGACCCCATACATGTAAGGGTCTAAAATGATGAGGCATAGGAGGTGCCATAGGGGGCGGAAGAGGAGGAGGTGGAAAGCCAATTGTTGGTGCAGGCCACGGATTCATCTCTCTCTTTCCTCCGCCCCCTCCAACCGCGGGTGCACCTCCATAGAGTTGCCTCCGGTGGCTCCAGCTTGCCGCCTCCGCTTCTCTTGCAAGCAAATGTTTCCTATGGGACCGATATTTCTGCACATTTTTCATCAATTCTTTGTTAACACCAAATCTAAGTCAAGGCAAATAAAAAATTAGTTACTATTTCATATGTTTGACATGTTTTATTCAGATCTAAAGATAATTTAGACTACTGATAATTCAAAAAAATTTGAATAAAACGCGTTAAATTTAGAATTCAGATATGCTCTTTTTGGTGCCCTAAAATGTTTCTCCTTTTAAGTAAAGTAAAGAAACTTTCCAATTTTGAAATCATCAGATCTGTTTTTCTTTTTTTTAAAACTATATAATATACCATTTGGGGTAGAGAGAACAAGGCAAAAAAACTAACAAATTCTAGTAGTACTACTTTTTCAGTTTTCATCATTGTCTAATATTATATTCTTTTTCCCAAATGCAATAGAACAACTATAAGGACCATTTCATTTGGCATCATTACTAAACCAAATCTACAGAATCATATAGTAAAAAAATCGAAAATTGATAAAAAAGTAAGAATATATTTTTCATACTTGAAGATGACTGGCAATATTATGACGAGTGAGACAATCAATTCCCATAATCTCCAAAATTCTTGATGGGACTGCCTTATCTACACCTAGTTGCTCTACTGCTTGTACAAATCTTCTGTGCAATTCTGGCGTCCAGTCCACCTTCACACAATTCAATAAAAAAATATTTAATTTCGTCGATTTGATACTTAGTTAATTCATCTAAGTCATTGTAACATTAGTCATCCACGATTCTCGTGATTTAACTGATAGAACGAACTGATAATGTAAAAATTATTTATACTGACCTTCACTTTCCTCTTGCCTGGAAGATTATTATTCTTGGATGACTTTTTACCTTTATCACTTTCTTTTGGGGTAATTATATTCTGATTCACTTGTAGTGTAGATTCTTCACTTTTTTGAGTACTAACAATTTCTTCTCCTTGATTTAAGCTCGTTGTTAAACCCGAACCTACATCT
Source organism: Solanum tuberosum (assembly GCF_000226075.1). NCBI lineage: Eukaryota > Viridiplantae > Streptophyta > Magnoliopsida > Solanales > Solanaceae > Solanum > Solanum tuberosum. The sequence goes on along the minus strand of NW_006239028.1, from coordinate 77,151 downwards.
GATGCTGAAAACGAGCCTGTTTTTTCGATTTCTTCTTTTCTTTCTACATTTTTTATAGCAGTAGTAATAAAAGTATTATTACTACTGCTATAATTGTTCACATCTGATTCATCACCACTGCTTACTGAAAATTCTGCGAGAATTTCAGTATCCATTTCCAAATCGGGAAGTATATCTCCATCATTGATCCCAACAAAAAGGTCATCAAAATCAATGCTATCGAGTAAATTCTCCCCCATGAAATCGGGGAAATCATCTCCTCCACCTCCACCTCCACCTCCTCCTATCCCGAAACCTTCCATCTCATTACCTCTTGCCGTTGTGTTACTAAAAGGTGACACAGCTAGCATTATAAAAAAAAATATGTGTATCGAACTTTTGCCTTGTGAAATTAGCTTTGCATGCCCTAAATCGGAGCACAAAAAGAGGTAAGAGGAAAGAATTATTATAAAAACGCGAAGCTAGGGAAATGGTTGAATTTTTTGTTAGTGGAATAGAGAGTAATATACCCAAAATGGTTTTTTTTATATATATTTGATTTAGAGAAATGTCATTTTATTTCCTTTTTGTTGTTGTTGTAAGTGGGGGGAGCGTGGAGAGTGAGAGATTTATTCTACACCACAATTTGTGTAAAGAGTTTGTAATTTTCTTTTTGTTTTGTCTTATACTTTGTTTATAGAAAGAGAAAATAAAAATAAAAATATATAGTATTAAAGGGGTTTGTGGATGGTCTTTTTTTGAACATACGAAAAAAAAATCTATTTTGAAAAGTGCTCGTGAGCTGTTTTAATAGCTAGATTTCTTTTAGTATTAAATTGAGAGAGGCCTAAAGGGATATGAAAGGTTGCAAGTTGAAATCAGACATGGTAGGGTTATGCTGGAAGTGGATTTATATGTATTATGAGCTTATCTATATCTGTTGTTATAGTTGAAAAAGAAAAGGATATTGTCATTTATTTGATTATTTTGTATACTCAACATGTGTTTGCTTTAATTAGATTTTAACATTATTCTAACCTATAGTCTCTCTCTGATTATTTCAATTATCGTGTTTACTTAAAATAATTGATATGCAATAATTGTTATGATAGAATATTAAGAGATATAATTAATGATGACTGTAGTTTTTATCTTTACATTAAAAAAATGATCTTTAGCGATAATTAATTAATGATAAAAGTTTATTTACTGCTAGATATGAATTTTTAGTGGCAATTTAGCATTTTTTTGTAAATATTTCTAATGTGTATAACAACATTGAATCCAACAACAATTAACTAATGTCGATAAAAACTTTAGCATACTTTGTTAATATGTATATTTATTGTTGCTAAAAGTATTTTTTGTTGTAATGAGAAAGATCAATGCAGTAAAAATAATAATATATATTTAATTGAGATTAATACTTCTTTCCATTCATATTAAGTGAATTGTTGAGATTTGACACACTCCCTAAAAAAAATGTCCAATGACATAAATTAAAATGCCTTTTGAGTTGTCTTTGAGAGTGAAATTATAAAAGGTCCTAAACTATGATGAATAGTAAAAGTAGTCATGACATGTATGAATACACACAATTCTCAATATAGCCAAATGAGAAAAGACATAAAATCACCATTGAAGTTATTTCAAAATTTCAAAAAGATATCTAAATTATGTGGGTGTTCTATTACTCCACAAAAATAGTAAATATCATTGTAAAGAGACCATTTTGACCCATTTTCTCACCAACCCAAGAATTTTAATAGGAGAGTGATGCACACCCCCGTTTTAATAAATTAATTTAAATATTAATAAAATGCAGACCAAAAATTAAAATACTGGCACATCTTTGCCCGTAAAGGACGCTTTCACTGCTTTCAACTTATGGGTTTCTTCAGAACCTTTTCAATTGATGATTTCAATTTCTTGGGAGGTGATTTGCCTCCGGATGCTAAAGCAAGCTTTCGCTTTTTGGATTCGTCCATTTTTTCCGCTATTGTTATGAAGAGTTGAGCTTCTTTAATTTTTGGGGGTTGGGATTTTGCTAGGATTTAATTTGTGGCATTTTTTCATAATGAAATAATGTTCCAGACTCAATCATCTCATGGAACGAAATTCTAAAAAAATAAATAGAAGCTTTTAAAAATGAGAAAAACATAATTTTTTTTTGCTTTGACCACTAAACTTGGGACCCCTGAATTTGCACTAAAAAGTAAGTTTTCATGTTTGCTTCGCATCACACACAACATCAAATCATTCTCGTCATTACAAATATGATTCAAGATTTGTATTTGACATTATAGGAATGTTTTTCCTCAAAATCTAATCACAAAAGATAACTTGATTTCTCAATTTTTAAAGAAATTAAATCTTGACGACTGAAAATTAATAAGAAGATAGAAAGTTTGGTTGATTTCATTCAAGAGAGAAGATGATTTTTTATTTTTTTTTGAGTTTAAACCTTCAACCATGGATCTTTTTGAAAGAATTGGGGAAGATGAAGTATTTAAAAAAGATGTAATTAAATAATAGAGAATGAATTGACACGTGGAGCCTTTTTATTCGTTTTTGGACAAAAAAAATCACATCCACGCGCATCATCTGAAGTGTTTACAACGATATTTAATACTTTTGTGGGGTAATAAGACGTCCACATAGTTGAAATGTTTTTTAAAATTCGAGACAACTTCAGGTATCACTTTATGTTTTTTCTCTAGCCAAATTAATGTTTACTCAACATGCACAAATTGAGGAGACTGTTTGTGGCTTCTCGTTTGTCACTATGAAGCAGAGTTTACACAATATCGATATCAGTGACAAAGTCTTTAATTAAATAAATTATATTATACATTTTGTTAGAAAGAAGATTTCAAGAGTTATTTATTAAATTTTAAATTTAAGCTAATAAACTTATATTAACATAAATATATTATTTGAACATAAATCATTAAATTCTATCCAAAACATAATATAAATTTTTAGCACCACCCCTAAAATTCAGTCTTTTTAATGATGTTGTCTTGATGTCAAAAAATGGTAATATACTAATATATGCTAGGGTTATTCATCGGTTGATTTTGAAATTCGCTTTCTTAAAATGTTATGTCAAAATTAAACCTAATTAAACTTAGTATGATTGAGATTTTTCTTTGCAATTTTGATTTTTTAATTACAGCTTGAGATTTTTCCCAATTTATCTGACATTTTTTTAATTGTATTTAAAAAAAATAAGGTTTTGCAAATAGTTATAAACTTATACAACTTAAAACTTGATTCTTTGTTGATTGTCAATATGATAATTCAAAAGAATAACAAGAGCTTCAAACTCAAAGGGATCTTAAGTACCTTATATCTCATGTTGAAACATTCCAATTATGTTTGTCAATATTACTATTTAGAAGTTAATTAAGTGATAAATGATTAATTAGCTAAATTGTGTTTCCATCTTGAGTCGTTTGATCATGAGAACTATTTATTTTTCTGAAGAATAATTTTTTTATTTTATTTCAAAATCAGTGTTTGATCATTAAATAACTTGAACTTGGATTCCAAATAGAAAATTGGTCCAACTTTGTTTTCCAATCCTGGTTTCATAAATTTCAAAATACTCATGATTACAGTTTTATTTACAACTCCAACTTTATAAATTCTAAATAAAGTGAAAAATATTTAAACTCTACGGCTAAACGCCTACTAAAATTGGAATATCATCAACTTGCCAAATAGATGTAGTGAGATATGTTGACCTACCCATTCTAAAAAAAAAAATGGTTATATCATAAAGTTTCTGGCATTTAAGATGGCCATAAGCCATAATAACTGAACAGTCTCAATCAATTTTACGATATAACACTGGATAATAATTATAGCATCATTTTCTATTGAGTCATTTTCTTTTGCAGTCATATCCTTTTCTCCTTTTTTAAATTTTTTTTCACCCTTTCTATATAAGCACCAGCAAATTAAATTTTCTGAAGTGTGGAAATACTTTTTGATGTGGGTGGCGATGAAATTCGATTATAAAATCTCTATCTGATATCATGTTGAAGTGTGTGATGTGACGGAATTAGAATTTTTATTAAGGGGTGTCAAAATATAAAGTAAAAATATATAAGTGTTATCATTGGGGAATGAACACACAACCTCAAGCAATTTTTACAACCCCATAACCACTACATTAAACCTTCAAGGGGTGTGGCTAGACCCCTTGCCCTAGGATAGCTCCGCCCCTGAGTGTGTGATCATCTCATCTCTGTCTGCTCTACTATCATGTTGAAGTGTATGATCATCTCATCTAAAAGTTTAAGTTATCAGAGAAAATACATTTTTATTATTTAATAATATTCTCAACAATTATAACTTTTTGTTAGAATAAGACTTATACAACTGATGACAGTATAACAAAAAAAAATTAATTAGATCATGTTATAATTGATTAAGATTGCGTTGATGGTATAAACGTTATTTATAAATTATGAAAAAAATCTGTGATTCTATTATATAGTTTTTTGATAGATGTTGTAATAGTGGTCCTGCCAATTCAAGACCTCACGCCAGTTGTTTTTTCCACCGTTTGAACGAATACACTGCCCATCAATTTTGACTTCTTTATTACAGTCTCTGTTTGTGGTCTGGTAACATGTGTTTGAGATGATAAAATTAGTTCATAAAAATATGAATTGACTATTTTTTAAGTTTAGTGAATTAATTTTTGATAATCAAGGTGAGTTTGTTCAACGAAATGATGAACTGGCCAATATCAGCGGTACCAACTACCAAGTACCATCCTGCTTTCTATGGGACATTATTTATTATATTTAGTTTCTGCTAGTTTATCAAGATATATATACATGATGATTTTTTCCGAAGTTAATGAGTGCACGAGCACCCCTATCTATATACGTGGGTCTGCCGTTGTTTGGTGGAATACATTTTTTCAACTATTGTATAACTAGTGTTTGCATTAGTTATACACTTTATTTGGTATTGAGATATCATATATGTATAACTAATAAATGAAAATTTATGGTATTAGTAATGCAAGGTTTTTAATGCACGCATTAGCATATGATTAAAGACACAATTGTTCATCAAGACCTTTTCCACATTCTTTTCACTATATTTATGGAGGATATTTTTGTCGATAAATTTTTAAAACAACACGTAATATATGTTATTTTTAATATGCTGAATCAAACACTACAAAAGAAATAATTTTAGCACAACTAATCCAAGTATAATCAAACTAGTCATCGATAATATTGGATGAATTCCTAATGAAAAGGACATTATTATTGCTTAAGAATTCAAACAAAATTAAAGATGTGTTTTGGGATAGTGAAATAGTTCAATTTTGTATTATCATCCACACTGTGACCTTAATCTTATCTTATCATCTCTAACGATTTTTTCTTATTTTAAAAAAAACTAAACTTCACGATCGAGAAATGTCAAAATGTCAAATTAGGGGGTTCCATCGTAAAAGAAAAAATATTTATTTGTATTTACTTGAGAAAAATTGACAAGAAAGGTCCATTTATATTTGCAAATAGGTTTGAGATGGTACCCTTAGATGTCCCTATGAGCAATTTTTATCTTTAAATATGCGAAAAATGAATATTTTTTGTCACATAAATAATAAAAAATAATAAAAATTGACAAGTAATTTTTTTTTAGAGAAATAAAAATATTTTATTGATAAATAGTGCGGATACGATTTTGTTCCTTTCTTGATTCTTCTTTATAAATTTCTTTATAATTCGAAGGCCATTAATAATGTTTTTCAAACTAGGATAATTTGAATTTAATCTCCATGAAAGGATATTTGACGAGTAATCACATTTGGAGGTGTAGCTTTTTGCAGTTTCATCTAATTTTGGTGTATTTCTGGTCTTTAATAGCTTTTTTTAAGGTTGTGATTTTGTTGTTTTTGTTGTGAGGCGGGGATTAAAGATGCTCACTTATAACAATTTTGAGGGATCAAAACTTCTCATAGAAATAGTTGAAGGACCATTCTGATCTTTTTCCGAACATAAGGGACCAGTTAATTTGTTATTCTTTTTGTATTTATATCAAGCAAATGAAGGTAAAATATCTCTCACAAATAAACTATTTCATTAAACTACAGATTAAATACTTTTTTCCTTTCAAAATAAGTGTCATCTTAGCAAAAATCACATCTATTAAAAGAACAATAAATATAATATATAGTTTACAAAATTACATCAGTTTAATAAATATTTTTTGAAAATTGAACATTATTAAAAAGATAGAGTATAAGAGTATATAAAGTTGAACAGACATACTAATTTTTTACTTGAATTTCTAAATCGATACTTATTTTGAACAAATTCTTTTTTTGCTAAGATACTTATTTTGGATGAAAGGAATATATGTTTTAATTTTGATTTTGTAAGTTATAAACAAATGAAATGGTTATCCAATTGCATTCTTTCTTTGTAAACTTTTAGCAGGGCCGTCTCGATTATAAGATCACTAAAGCAATGGATTGATACCCTAAATTAATTATATATATATACTGAAAAGAATTTTCTTGGTAGAAAACATAATAGTAACTATTTATTTTATTTAATTGGGAGGTCGTTGTAATAATTAAGAAATGAAATCGTGTTTAGCTAATTGTAGCATCCTTTCTTACATTACTATCAATTTTGATGACTTATTTATATCTTGATGATTATCATGAACTCACCATACTATTCTTATAACTATCGTTTTTATTTCCCTTCCTATTTTTATTCTCTTATTTTGAATATTCTAAATTTCACTAAACAGTCAAAACTTTTGCATTGTGCAAAATCTATTGTTGGGTGCTTATAAAAATATCAAATTTATTTTTGGTGCTCTTTTTTCAAGCACTTCAACACATAAGTACTATTTAAATCTCATTATATTTCAACTTATCAAATCCAACACAACTATTTCAGTGTCATATAAACTTCTTAAATTTTTTAGCCAGGTTTTACTATTACTATAGCTTTATATTATATTTATTTTATTATTTATATTCGTACGTTATAAGGTCTGTGTATATCCTACCTTCTCGTCCTTGGAATTTCAATTCTAGGATTATATTGAATATTTTATAATTATTCAATTTATATATGACAATTTAAAAAATAATTTTTTTTTATGATGTTTGACTTTAGGTCCCAAACTTTTTAAAACTGTAACATTATAGAACTAGATGGTTGTTGCAATTATGTCTAACGACAGGCAATAAAAGAAAAAAGAAAAAAGAGAAATTTATACAATGGACAAATGTACTGAATAAGAAGAGAAGAACATTACACTTTTTATTTATTTTTAATATGATATTTAATATTTCTATCGAGTATCGATTAAATTGAAATTTACACATTACTTGACCTATATCAGAACAACACTATCGATATAAAAATATATATTTCTTGACCTATATCCAGAACAACAGTATCGATATAAAAAAATATATTTCTCAAAAATTTGAACCCGAGACTTCAAAATTACGAATAATTTTTTTTTGATTAATCATGTTAATGAAAAATATTTTACTACTAACAAACAAGAAGTGATTATTTTGAACCACAGAATAAGATATATATTTTTTATAGGAGAAGTTTTCCATCCACTCGAGTTAGATTATCTGGAGAGTTTTTTGTCTGATACTTTAACCGACATAAACATTATTATATTATTTATTTATATGTTTGTATCAAGAAGTTGAATAAATGAGTAATATTCCTAATTTTTTTGTCTACCGTATGTATTTTCCTTTTCAGAAATCTTCTCCAAATCAAAATTTCAATATCAATGATTAATAATGAAATGAAGAAAAAAAATATAACAAATTTTGCGCTGCTAATTTTGAAGTTGTCTGTGTAATCAAATTAAATTTAAAATAGAATAAAAATAACAAGGAAAAATAGCTAAAATAATGCTTAAACTATGACTAGATTTATAGTAACACATGCTTTATACTTTATGAGGGACTTAGTAGCTCTAATAATATTTTATAAAACATTTTTTTGATATTTATGTAACGTGGCACAAATCAAATATCGATTATGAAAGGATATAGTTATTTACGAAATTTAATTTCAGAAGATTCAACTTTTTTTTTCCAATGAAAAAATTGAAGGGTAAAGAAAAGGGTTTTCGTATATTTTTTATTCGAAGAGTATAAATGATTGATAATAGATCAAATTTCTTTTAATCTATATGTACAAATGAAATAGCAAATCTTTAATTTGTTACTCAACTTATTCGATAAATATATATAAAAAAAATACTCTTAAAAATATTCAAAAATCATATACAGAACCTCTGTAAAGTATAAATATGTTACTGTAAATTCGATCATATTATAGATTTCATTCTAATCATTTTTTATTAATAATATAATGGGATGTAGATATTGGATTTAAAATATAAAACGCTTATTTATAATTGAGTCATATCATTATATATAGTGTTTAGTGTAATTAATATTTTTTTAATCAAAGGGTGTCTAACCGTATTTTAACTTGTACAATCACATCTACAATGTGATCTTCTTAAAGAGATTCTTGTTTAGGAGAAAATTTTATTATTTTGACACTTTCATCCTTTTTTTTAATATTATATTAAGTAGATTGTTAATCTTCGCTTTTATAAAAATACAAGTCATCAACATTTAGGGGTAAAATGTTTCTTAACAAAAGTAACTCTGTATTAAGAGGTAAAGCGCTTCCTAACAAAGTTGACTCTATATTTAGGAGTAAAACACTCCCTAACAAAGATATCTTCATACTCAGGAGACTCGAATCTTAAACCTCTCATTAAGAATAAAGAAATACTTACCACTCTATCACAACCATTGTTGCTCCCTCCATCTACTTTTATTTGTTTATTAAAGATATTTATTTTACTCTCTTCATCCATATTTTACTTGTCTATTTTTATTAAAAATACATATTTATTTTTACTTTTCTAATTTACCAAATGAAAACAAAATTTATCACCTACTTTTCCTAATTTACCTTTATAATTAATTGTAGTAATTTTCAATGTACTTTCAAAGATAATGAATTTATTCAACGGGTAATATAGTAACAAACTTATTATTTTATTAATTCTCCATTTATTTATTTATTTTAGTTATCGTATTTAAAAATTACGTAAAAAATACTATAAATTGAAAAGAAGTATTTTATTTCTTTATTTTTAAAGACGTGTCAAGTCAAAATGGACAGAGGAGAAGTAACTTTCATGAGCCAAATTTATTTTTAAAGATGTGTCAAGTCAAACATGAACAACTAAACATGGACGGAGGAGGATTAACTTTCATCAGCCAAATTTATTTTTAAAGACGTGTCAAGTCAAACATGAACAACTAAACATGGACGGAGGAGGAGTGACTTTCATGAGCCAAATTTATTTTTAAAGATGTGTCAAGTCAAACATGAACGACTAAACATGGACGGATCGGAGGAGGAGTAACTTTCATCAACCAAATTTATTTTTAAAGATGTGCCAAGTCAAACATGAACAACTAAACATGGACGGAGGAGGAGTAACTTTCATCAGCAAATTTATTTTTAAAGATGTTTCAAGTTAAGTATGAACAACTAAAAACACGGACACGGTGAGTAACTTTCATGGGCCAAATTTATTTTTAGAAAAAATTATCCAAGTAAATGGTGGGGATCCTTAAGAAAAGGGGACCATATAATAGGAGAAAACTCTAAAGGCAAGCAGCAACTGAGTTTTGTTAGTACTTCTAAAATAAGACATACATGTCTTTGTTATTGGTCATGTTAGAAAATGAAATGCATTTAACAACAAAAATGGGACCTATTTAACAACAATTATTGCTCTTCTTATATCTTGTTTATTTGTCTAGGATTCCACAGTTCATTTGGGTCATATTTACAAGAGGTCCCCCTCTTTTTCTTTTCTTTTTTCCTTATGAAAAAATCCAAAAATGCTAGACTTGACCCACCTAACTATTTAATAATTCAAACGTACGATAATTTAATTGTTTTAAATCTTAATCATTTCCCAATTGGAGATTCAACATGTAACATCTTGTTAGTTTAGTTTATTTCCTTTTTGGTGAATAACTGATATTGTTGCCTACCTTTTGGAAACTCCAAAAAAGTGTATGCTGATTTGTGTCTTGAATTCTGGTAGATTTGAATCACGATTCGATCAAAATATATATGAGAATTGTATTGCGTTAAGTTTGTACTACTAAGTTAGCACCAAAAAAGTGTATGTTGATTTGTGTCTTGAATACCGGTGGATTCGAATTACAATTCGATCAAAATATATATGAAAATTTGTATTGCGTTAAGTTTGTACTGCTAAGTTAGCACCAAAAAAGTGTGTTGATTTGTGTCTTGAATTCTGGTGAATTCGAATTACGATTCGAACAAAATAAATATGAGAGTTTGTATTGCGTGTACTGCTAAGTTAGCACCAAAAAAATGTATGTTTATTTGTGTTTTGAAATCTGGTGGATTCGAATAACGATTCCATCTGCATAATTTATATGAGAATTTGTATTGAGTTAAGTTTGTATGGCTAAGTTAGCACCAGAGGTGCGATAGGATTTTTGTCAAGGGGATTCAATTTTTTTAGAAAACAGACATGTGAAGAGTTGAAAACATTAGAAATTATGGCTAGTAAGAATTGAACCTACAAATACGGTAGCAAAAGAGCTATTTAGTAGTAATATATTTTCTTTTTACCGATATATTTATTGTTGCAAAAATATTTAGCAGTAATTGTGTTAATGTCATTACATTCAAAGTCGCTAAAGTCTTTAACGACATTTATATAGAGTGTTGTTTATAAATACATATATTAATTATTGCAGCTAAATATAATATAATGATAATTATATTATCGCCGCTAAATAATTGAAAGGAATTCATAATGTTTTGGAATATTTCTTGGTATATTTTACTATTCCTTTACTGTTGTGGTTTCTATGGTCCAAAATGTTTGACGATCCAATAAACATCATGGAGGGAATTTTAATATCTAGATTGAAGACATTGTTGTCGCATTTTACGTACTTATTAATTAAGGGATGGTTTCGTTATTAGTGAATTATTTATGTATTAAAATAAATATAACTAGCAATATGTTTGGTAGCATTTTAATTTCTATGGATTAAATTTAGCATATTGAATATAGTGATTGGTTATCTGTTTATAATGCTACATAACTAATAAATTTTGTATAAGTTGATTATGAGTCAATTTATATACTATTTTATTCACATTAAGAAATAGAATGACTTATTTTTGTATGGTTAATATTTGGAATAAGGGTCTGAAAAATGTCCTAACTTTGGTCGGATTTGTTGTTGCGATACTAAACTTTCATGAGGATCTATTACCTCCCTAGACTATTTAATATCGTGTTTTAAATATATATATTTGCCCACGTGGACATAAAAATTAATGCAAAATTAGAAATAGTAATGTGTCCACGTGGACACATATATACCTTTAAAATATACTATTAAATAGTCCAGGGGGTAAAAAATACGGTATTAAATATTCTAGGGAGGTAATAGGTCCTTATGAAAGTTTAGTATCGCAACAACAAATCCGACCAAAGTTGGGGTATTTTTCAGACCCTTATCCCTTAATATTTGGATAACTCTAATCAACCAAACGACTTCTTAAGATGCTAAACTTTTAAGTTGATACCAAAATGATCATTACTCCCTCAATCTCAAATCATATATATCGTGATTTCTAAAAAATAGTTATCTCTAATTATTTATCATTTTAAAGACTCAAGACAAACCTAATTACTTTTTTTTTTTTCATTTTCTTGTTAGTTATAATTGTTCTGAAAAACTACAAACATTTTAATAGAATTTTTTTTAAGTTTAAGCGTAACTTTTATATAGTAATTGTTTTTATCCAAGTTGAGAGAAGATGAATCATGTTACATCAGCGTTAAATGGTTGAAACATCATATTTACTCGGTATAAAAAATCATCTATCAAAATGACATTTATTTTGAAACGAAAAAAATAATATAACGAAAAAAGAGCAACATATAAACATAGTACATGGATTTAGTTTCGACTAACCAAAGTGGGACATATATTCTTTGGTTAACAAACCGAACTCATGATATTTACAATACCTTTAGACATAAATAATTTGAAGTTAATAGAAATTATTGAATCCGTCGTAGATTCGCCTCTTGAGAAGGAAAGCACAATATTAATAGTCTCGTGAAGATCATCTATAGGCACAGTAACTAACACTGGGCTCTATTAATAATATTGTTGGTGTATATATGAATGGGGTCCTTGTGTTGATGGGAGAGTACAATCTTCATTTAAACTGCTGGCCACTAGTTTAAGTCATATTTCTTTTATAGTACCAAAAATGAAAGATATGTATGAGTGTGTCAAACACAAAGCATTTACTATTTGTTTGATTTCTCAACTCTCAAGGCTTGTCTCTGTTTGACACCCCCCACCCCCACCCCCCAAAGAGGTTGATGCTTCATTTTCACATTAAGTTTTGATTTTTCTTGCAACCTATATATTGAAGAGACTATTAATCAATATTATGGAGTGGGGAGTGGGATGGGGGGGGTTTTTTTAAAAAAAAGGGGGGGGGGGGGGGGGGGGGGACTCTTTGTTTGAATGGTTGTTACACATTGTAACAATCCAATCTCCTAGTGATATTGTCTATTTTGGGTCTAGGTTTGCATGACTTTAAAACGCGTCACGAATTTGTAAGGCCTGCCTATTTGTATACCCTACATCTCTCATATGTTTTGCCGATTTGAGACTTCTTATCTTAAGTTGGGGTGTCACATACATCCCCTCTATGGACTCAATGTCCTCGCTGAGGTTTGCCCCAATTGCATGGGATTTACCTAGACTCAACATTGAGGTTTGTCCCGCCTAACTGGAATTTGCCTAAACTCAGTTGAACTCTGACTCACATCGACAAGCCCTACACATGAATGACTCTGATTGTAACGGCCCAACTTGCTAGTGAATAGTGATATTTGTCCACTTTGGTCCTAGTCCCGCACAACTTTAAAACGTGTCACTAGTTGGTAAGACATGCTTACTTGTATACCCAATATCTCTCTTATGTTTTGTCAATGTGGAATTTTTTTATTTTAAACTGGGGTATCACACAAATATAATGTATCATATCGTATTATATTATATTGTAGTGTATTGTATTGTACTATTGTATTACATTTATTTGATGAACACAATGTTCGGATAGATTGTATCATTTTCTGTCGTTACATAGTGCCACATAACCAATTTGAAGGACCTACTAATGAGAAATGTACGGTACGAGGTACGTAGAGCTATTATGAAAAAAATAGGATAAATGATTAAATAAGATTATTAGATATTAATAAGCGAAGTGAAAACAAGAAGAAATAATAGCTAGTGTAATAATGATGCGATCATATCAAATTAGTCATAATATTAAATGAAACTTTTCATCATTACGTAAAGATAGAAATTAATGAAATGATACAATAAAATTAAAAGATCACTTATGAAACTTATTTTCGAGATTCTTTGAATTTACTTTTGTTGGTTTTGCCTACATGTGTTCTCTTGAGTCTTGATTGGCTCCACTTCAAAAGAGAGTATAATTCACGTACATTGACTGATTTTAAACTTTAAAGTGTGAAATATGTGTTTAATAACTACTATGAATAGTGTTTGAGCGTGTATGTATATATATAACTTATATATAAATACTTTCAAAATAATATTTTTTACTTGTATATAAAAAAAAAGGCAAGAAACTCATTTTTTTTCTTTGTACCGAACACATACACCCAATATTTACAAACTTACAATACCCAAAAGTAGGGGAAGTTGACATTGTAAACACAATAATGATCTTAAGAAGACCTGTTACAGAAGATGTTGTTGTGCAATTATTTTTCAATGGGGGTCCTTTGTGTTTAATTTCTTTGAGGTGATATTAAGTATATTTTCAATTTTATAAATTAAGTAATTGAAAGATATATATAATCAGATCAACACAAAGTATTCATTTGTTTGATGCTATTCACATCAGGATTACATTTAAATTTTAAATTTATGAGTTCAATCTTTGAGGGGTCGTTTGGATATTCAACATGATAAACAAAGCTATTCTATGGATAGGAATAAGAGAATATCCAATGGGATTATATTAGTTATCTCGTTATACATTTTATTTCAGGACTAATATTCTTTATCCGACCCCTAAGATTCTTAATTAACATTTGAATTCATTTTTCGCGTCAATCCGATATCGATATTCTACATCCTCTCTGATATATAATTGATATATTCACATCTTTTTCACCTTTTTAAGGTTTGTCTTTACTCCATGAACCAACACGAGACTTGATGTTTCATTTTCACTTCCAAATTTGATTTTGTAGAAATTATTGATGAGACTAATAATTCACTCTCTAAAATCTCTATTTTTTTTCTTCTTCTTTTTTTCATTAATTTTCAATGGGGACCGGTCATAAATCATGATGGTACGTTTATCAAGTAAAAAATTATTTGAACTGGTCTTTATATTAATTTATGGAGTACTAATTAAGTTATTATAAGTAAGTCATAAATTAAAATGAAAATATGTAGTGTTAATTAGTTGCTTTGTGATAAGAATTAATATGGAGATATATTTATGTAAACACTCGATGCAGGTATGTTTTCTATTCATAAATTTCTCTCATTTTTTCCCCTCAAATAACGACAATCAATGTCGTGCTTATTTATTTAGTTATAAATAATTTTTGCATTTTTCTTTTTTCAAAACATCAATTCTTGTATTGAGACAGTAGTATGAGATAAGGATACTTTCGATTTTCCACAAATCTTTTGTGATTCTTAACAATATTTTGATTTTAATTTTCCATAATTTTATGAAATTGAAACGAAGAATATAATTGCATGATAGAAGGGCCAATATATGATAAGTCCTTTTCTTTTATTGATTTAAATGGCTACCATTCACTAATTAACAAGTGTCAAGAATATGCTTTGTGGTTTTTCTTCTGTTTTTTATGCTCTTTTTTTTTTTTTCACTTTATTGTTTGGCAATTTAAAAAAAAATAGTAGTAGTAATTTTGCTACCCTTCCAAATTATTCAAGTTTTGTCAGTTTAATATTTAAATTATGGATATTGTTGTTACCTTTCTGAACTATTATATTTTCTATTTAAAATCTTTTGCACTGTCAAGTGGCATGAAGAATGGTCTCACTCTCTTTATAGTGTGTGAAAATTTAAAAATAGACCATTATAACATCCATGTAACTAGAAATGTTTAAATTGTAGACTTTTAGCAACTAAGCTATCCAAACCTAGTTTCATTTTTTGAAGAATGTTATTAAATATGTGTTACTTTTCACTTTGAATAAGGTTAGATGTGTGATAGGATGTTGGCGCAATAGTTTGAGTATATATTCGATATTTTGGGACAAGTTATGAATGAATTTCTATGATTTTTTTCCTTTTATATATATAGTAAGAATGTTCATGTATAAGATGTGTATAGCCTTATGTAATGTATGTATACGAGTTAAGAAAAGTAAACAGTGAATTCAACGGACTATTTACGTACAATTCGCCTAGTTTTAGCTCCTTGATAGCATGCTATGGTTTTTTTAAAGGCCTAGAACACAATCGAATAACTGGCCCAAAGGCCAAAGTTGAATTAAATTTGTTGGGCCAATCAAGGCCCCAATTAGGAAATATGGACTATCCAAAAAGGCCCAGTATGTTTAGTGAAAGATAATAGGGTAAATCACATAAATATGCAATAATAAGAAAATATTTACCATCTATAGGCAATATAATATTTCTAATTTGATATAGCAATTATTTGGAATTAAAAAATTGTACAGTGAAAGCCTCTCTATCTCGCTTCTTTCCCTCTTTCTCTGCCATTTTTTCTCTTCCGTCTCTTCTTCTTTTTCTTTGAAATTTTCATTTAAAGAAATATCTTCAAATCAGTTTTTGCCCATATATCGCAATTTCACCCAAAAATACGATAAGAATCATGTGCTCAAGCAGGAATTTCAAATCTCTAAAATCACAGCATCAAGAGTTCACCATTGATGGTCATTATAAAACTTCAAAATTTTGAATTCATTATTTAAATTTTATGAATTTGTGATTAGTTTAAATAGGTTGTTCCTACAAATAATTAAAAATATCATTTGGAGTTTATTTCTCAATTTTTAACAGGGTTTGGTTAAGTTTAGAATTGATTTTAGGAGAAATATTAGATTGAAGCTCGAAAAATATGAAGTTTACGGAACTGTATCTCAATTGTATTAAAGTTGTATTATATATGTTTCATAACTGTATTAAAATTGAATTAAATCATGAATAATACATTTATAATACATATTGCAAATTTCACTTCCTTTTTAGTGATACTAACTAAAACAATTTAGGTAACACAGTTGTAATACATTACAATATAGACACAATACATTTGTAATACATATTGCAAACTACGCTCTTTTTCTTAGTAAATCAAAATAATTTATAAGACACATGTAATACATGTTTTATTCATGAATTATACAGTTTTAATACATATTGCACACTTCACTCCTTTCTTAGTGATACCAACAATAATAATTTAGGTAACACATTAATAATACATTTTTAAGACATGCACAATACATTTTTAATACATATTGCAACCGTTACTCATTTTTTTAGTGACACAAATCAAAATAATTTACAAGACACATATAATATAAGTTTTATCGTGAACAACAATACATTTATAATTTGCAAACTTCACTCTCTTCTTATTGATACCAACCAAATAATTTAGGTAACATACTTATAATACATTTATAATTCATATTACAAACATCATTCATGTTCTTAGTGATACAATCAAAATAATTTATAAGACACATATAATACATGTTTTATTCATGAATAATACAAGTTGAATTCAGTCTATAGATAATTCTCTCGACTTTCGTTAGTAACATTTTTCATTAATTCTTAATTCTCTCTTCTAATTCAACTTTAATATTTGTGTAATACACTTTTAATACAAGTTTAATTCATTTTGCAGTTTATTGGTTGATTTGTTACGATTGGATTACTTGTTTAATTCATTATTGATACAAATTTTATTCAGTTTACTGATCATAGAATGTTCTTTCGTTTGCTACATTTTGTATTCATGTTTAATTCTCTTTTAATTTAACTTTAACATGTGTAATACATATTTAATTCAAGTTTAATTCATTTTGCAGTTTATTGGTTGATTTGTTACGATTGGATTACTTGTTTAATTCATTATTGATACAAATTTTATTCAGTTTACTGATCATAGAATGTTCTTTCGTTTGCTACATTTTGTATTCATGTTTAATTCTTTTTTAATTCAACTTTAATATGTGTAATACATATTTAATTCAAGTTTAATGCATTTTGCAGTTTATTATGTCTCTTTATTTGTTACAAAGATGACATCATATCTTCAAATCTAACTTTCTCATGCAAATTCACCTTTAGATATGAGGAAGTATGGGGCACAAATATGACATCATATCTTCATTTATTCAAACTTTCATAGTTTCAAACATTCATATCTTCATATATTCAAATATTCATATCTTCAAATCTTCATATATACAAATATTCAAATCTTCAAATTTTCATCAGGTATGAATACAATTATTTATATAACCTTCATTAGAATGAAAATAGTCGACAACGCCAAAGCAACAAATAAAAACTAATCGACTTCTTCTATAAACTAAGCAGCCCCAATTCTTCGATTTCTGAAAATTTCCCTAACTTTTCTATAGATCTTTTGCCTTTGATAAAAACCTAACTTTTTTTTATAATATTGAAAATTCATAGATAGAGGAGGTACAGGGAGAAAAAGAAAGAAAAAAAAGCATAGAGAGAGAGGGGGGTGCAGAGAGGCTGCAGGGCCAGGGAGGAAAAGAAAAAAATAGTGAGAGATAGAAAAAAACCGGAGAAAGAGCGCAAGAGAAAATAATAGATCTAATAAAATAAGTATACATAATATTATTATATATTGCTATAAATGGTAATAATTAAAAAATATGTTTAAAAATAGTAATTATTAATTAAAAGGGACTTATTCAAGTAATTAATCCAAGATAATAGAAGAATATTTGATTGCGAGTTCAACTACGTAGTTTGGGTTCATGACTTTGTATTTGTCTTAAAAATTATTTTGAATATATGTAAATTATTAATTTAAAATTAAGTAACTTAAACATAGTAGAATTCATAATCCATAATTTTCAAATTGTGGCTCCGTCTGAAACACCTATATACCCTTGCCCTCACCAACCCCATAGCCACCATCTCCCGACCCCCACACCTTATCATTCAATCTCACTCCTATAGTGTTTGCTTAAATTATATACTATAAATTTTTTATCTTGCATATGTATTAAAAAAATATTAATTATTTTTTGGTGAAATATTTTTCCTTCGTACAACACAAAAGGCATGTTCAAGGAAACCGCAAAAACACACCAAATGGATAAACTGAATTATATTAATTAGCAGTTTGATTTAACTTGATTTGGTATTGAAACTCCACCCTACCCCACCCCTTGAGAGTTGAGTATAATTAATTTATTTTGGTTTTAATTAAAACAAGTCATAATTGAAACCAAATCAATCAACACTATGTTTATATAAATTCTTTTTTTTTTAAATGTATATTTTATACTTCGTAATATATATTATAATGTAATTTGAAAGTACTTAGAAGGCTTTGTCATAATTCATGTGTCGTAACATGTTATTTTAAGTTTGAACTTACAATTTTTGATGGTATAAATTACAATAAGTCTTTGTAAGATTATATCTCATAAATATCTAGTAACTTAAATAAAACCCAAATCAAATCATGTTGATTTTTCTTATCTTTCATTAATAATTTTTTTTTATGAATTTTCATCTTCTTCAAAAACACCGTGTAATAATTATATTTTACTATAATTAAAGGAATTTCAAAGCATTGGTTACATATTTTATATTGTGAAGACTTTACTGAAAGAAAAAATGAACCGAATCAAAAATTAAAATCTTATTAATTTAATTTAATTTGATTTATAAATTTAAAAGAGACGAAATAGCACATTTAATTTGGTAAATAAAAAATCGAACCAAACTACCATACACACCCCCTTAATAAACACAATGTGTCTTACAAATTACAGAAAAATGTTTTTTGTTTTAACTTCGATATCACGCTGAAGACATGATTTATTTATTTATTTATTTATTTATTATTTAAAAAGAGAGTAAAAAGGAGGAATCCATTAAAAATAAAATGTCCTGCTTAAAAGCTAGGTACTCAATATATTTCCGTAATTCTGAAGCCGTTGGCCGATTCACTAAAAATTAATAAATCTATTTATTATCGAGATATATGAATTGATTTCTCATATGAGCATTCAATTAATAGTTATTATTTTAATTATTTTTTTATTCAAGAAAACTGAAATCAAGAAAAAAATATAACTTTTTAAGTGACAATTTGAGATATCATCTCGAGATATAAGTTTCCTTTTCCTCTTTATTTTAGCTTATATGCAGCATATATTATGCTATTCTTTTTCTTTCTTTTCAAAAGATGGTATAAATAAATTTAAAGAAAATGAAATCTTATGTATATTATTCTCATGCCAATTTTGTGATTATGATACATGCAGCACAAGGTCCTCTAGGTATATCAGCATAATTATCGGCTAGTTAAACTGCTTATATTCAGCCTGATTGTTGAAAGTCATTCAAATAAGAAATTGACAATTGTTAGCTTTATTTTTCTTTTTAAATAAGGGAGAAGGCATAAGTACCCCTAGACTATGATCGAAATCCCAGAAATACACCTTAATTAAACTAAGGTTCTTTTACCCCTGAACTCATTTTATATATAATTTTGTGCACATTTTGGCCTAAGTGGCACACTCCGTGACTCCATACAATTGAGGCGCGTGGGAGATACTTGAATGCCACATAAGCCAAAAAGATGTATAGAATTACAAAAAAAAATGAGTTCAATGAGGTAATAGGATCTTAGTTTAATTAAAGTGTGTGTCCCTGAGTCCTGAGATATGAGTCATAATCTAAGGGGTACTTGTACCTTTTCCTTTTAAATAAAGTCTTATGTTAGTATTGAAAAGAAAAAAAAGTTAATAATAAGGTATTGAATATGTTTGATGATGTATAGTGTTTTGGAGAAAACCATGTGAAATTAATCTAAAGTGGGCTGACATTATCACACCACAATATTAAGAATATTTTTGAATTGTTTTAAGCCAAGTATGGCTGGTTTATGAAAATGAAATGAAACCATAAAACATGTGAAAGTGGTCCATGTAATTACATTAAATCCAGGGATGTGATT
Source organism: Solanum tuberosum (assembly GCF_000226075.1). Classification (NCBI taxonomy): domain Eukaryota; kingdom Viridiplantae; phylum Streptophyta; class Magnoliopsida; order Solanales; family Solanaceae; genus Solanum; species Solanum tuberosum. Next base: position 56,730 of record NW_006239028.1, on the reverse strand, counting down.
ATCAATCCTTGTCGCCAAAACCCAATAAAAGTTTTTTTTTCCGCTCGGTATTCAGTATCCGCATAGTGACTATCCATTCTGAATTCGCTCCCCATTTGGAGGAAAGAATTTTTTATGAAGAATTTTTCATACACAAGACTCGAACGCAAGATCTCAATTTAACAAAAGTACTTTCATTTGGCCTCAAAAAAATGAAAAATACTAATGTATATTTCTAACGGAAAACATAAAAAATTAGTTTACCCTTTTTTGCCTTACCATTATGTTCTTAGAAAGCTGCTACTTAGGAGCAAATTACGATTTCAGTATATTAATAAAAGCCGAAAAATATATGGTACGCGCTAAAGATAAAATATATTACGCAGGATAAATGTTTTGCATTCAAACTTTAAGTGCAAATAAGTTTTATTATCAAGTAGAGGATTGTGATTCGAAATTAACCAAGTTTAGAGAGAAGTGGGAAAAAAGTTGGAAATATATCCGAACTTTGACTGAAATTGCTATAACAATGTCGAACTTTGGAAATGACCTTTTACCCTTGCACTATTTAATAATGTATTTTAAAGGTATATATGTGCCCACGTGGACACATAAATATTGCATTATTATAAATAGTAATGTGTCCACGTGGGCACATAAATACCTTTAAAATACATTATTAAATATTGCAAGGGTAAAAAATCCTCCATAAAATTTGGTATCGTAACAACAATTTTGACCAAAATTGAAATATTTTTCAACCCTTTTTCCTTTTTCCGAGAAAAGTAGATCTTTACGTATACCAAAACAAAAGAACTACAAAATTTATCGTTAGTCTATATCATTAAATAATCCATCAGCGACAAATTTATCCATAAGTAATTCTTTTAATATATTTTTAGTGATATGAAAAGAAAGTCATTCTGAAAATGAGAATTTCAACAAATTTGAAACTCAAATTGCCAAAAAGAAAAAGAGTGAAGTTTTTGACTAAAGTGATCCACCTAACTCAACTGCTAAATTAGTTATAAATGGGCCCCTACCCCTCCCTTTTCTTTATTTCATATTACCCTACATTTTGAGAACATTAATCTGACTTTAAGTATCTAGAAAGCAAGAAAGAAAAATAAATAAATACCCCATCCGTCCTATATTAGTCGATAATTAAAAATAGTTATTTCATATTAGTTGTCCACCTTACTAAATCAATAAAGTATTATTTAAATTTTTTCTATATTACCCTTGCAATTTTTTTTAAAAAAAAGTATTCACATTTGTTTGTAAGATTTTCAAAGAAGTTTTTTAAGGAGTGAATTAGTAAACTTATCTTCTTATTTATAATTTCTTAAGTAATGTACAAAATAAAAAGTGATGAGACATATTAATAATAGAAAGCCACAAGACAAATAAACACACTATCTTTTGACTATGGACCAAATCATGTTTTTTTATTTTCTGCCTATAATTAAGGAGCCTTCTTGGTTAGACATTCTTAATGGAATAGCACATGCAGCATGCACCAAAAGCCATAATTTCACCTACCCCACAAATCACACAAATTTTTCCCCACAATTCCTCAATCTACGCACATCATCACGGAAAGCTAAATTAAACCAAAATATTGCACTTTTAACTACTTTATATAAACTCTCCATAAGAACGAAGAAACCAATACACCTCAATATTCTACTTTAAAACTTTTTTTTCCACTATGGGGCATTTCATCAAGCAAGTGGTGTGCATTTTGTTCTTGGTGATTTCTACTCCATTTGTGCAAATTGAAGCTAGAAATAGCAAGTTTATGATCATTCCTACATCTCCTTCACCTGCTCCTACTCCGATTTCTAATGAAATTAGTTTTCCCCCTTTTTCATCGTTAAGTCCAACTTCGTCACCAACACCAGCACCAGCACCAACACCGGACTTTAATGATTTTGGATTTCCTCCGTTGTCGTCTTTAAGTCCAACACCATCACCATCACCAGGAGGGGATGATCAAGATCCTGGCTTGCCAACACCGGCGGGGGCACCGGAGGAAGGTGACATTGAAGCACCAGCACCACTTTTGAGTGACACTCCTTATGGACTTTATGGTCCTCATTCTCAGAAAGTTCCTTCTACTACTCTCACGAATTTTGATCATGATGTAGAAACTCAAACTCCTGCCAAGGAATTCCAAGGTGCCCGTTTCAACACGGACGAGTCCTACAACAACAACAATAACAATGGATACTCTGATAATTACAACTACGATAATGGCTACTCTGAGAACAACAATGGCTATTCCCAAAATTACAACAACAACAACAATGCTGTTTTCTCGGAGAATTACAACAACAACATCAACCACAACAACAATGACTTCTTCGAGAAAAACAACAACAACAACAATGATGTTTTCTCGGAGAATTACAACAACAACAACAACAATGATTTCTCCGAGAAAAACAACAACAACAACAATGATGATGTTTTCTCGGAGAATTACAACAACAACATCAACCACAACAACAATGACTTCTCTGAGAATTACAACACTAACAACAATAATGTTTTCTCCGAGAATTACAACAACAACAACAACAATGAAGATGTTTTCGCGGAGAAATACAACAACAACAAAGACTACTATGAGAATTACAACACCAACAACGACAATAGCTACTTCAAGAATTACAACAACAACATCAACCACAACAACAATGATTTCTCCGAGAAATACAATAACAACAACAACAACAACAATGATTTCTCCGAGAAATATAACAACAACAACAACAATGTTTTCTCCGAGAATTACAACAACAACAACAACAATGGTTTCTCCGAGAAATACAACAACAACAAAGACTACTATGAGAATTACAACAACAACAACGACAATAGCTACTTCAAGAATTACAACAACAACAACAACAATGGGTTCTCCGAGAATTACAACAACAACAATGGTTTCTCTGAGCATTACAACAACAATGACTTCTCTGAGAATTACAACACTAACAACAATAATGTTTTCTCCGAGAATCACAACAACAACGGTTTCTCCAATAGTTACAACAACAACAACAACAATGGATACTCCGAGAATATGTCAGAGAGGCAAGGATTAAGCGACACAAGATTCTTGAACAATGGCAAGTACTACTATGACATCAAGAATGAGAATCCCAACAACAACAACAACGATCATGCTAGCAGCTACAATAACAATGCCAATATGATGGAAAGGCAAGGATTGAGTGACACGAGATTTTCGGACAATGGCAACTACTTTTATGGTAAAAATGGTGAGAAAATGACCATGGAAGAGTTCAAAAGACAACAGGACACTGAGGATCAGTATGAACTTCCTTGAAGATAAAAAAATTATCAATTGGTTCAGAACACAAGGACAAAAGCAGGGGATATTCAAATAGATTTTACATTGAATTTAAAGTTATTTTGAGTGAGTGTTTGTGTATTAGTTCTACTTGTGTCTGCAAACACCTTTTTTTTTTTTTATAGTTCTACAAATCAGACCAAGGGAACTTTGTGTTGTTTAACACTTTTGAATTTTTTAAACTTTTTATAATGACATTAAAGCTTCATGCCTGATTATAAACTTGTACTGAAGTAGTAATGTTTTTGTACCTTCAGTTTTTTCTTTTCTTTTTTGGCAACAAGGACACCATAGTCGCCTATAACACACAAGAGATGTAAACTGCATTAGGCAAGTTCATGAGTTCGATTGAGAAACAGATGGAGGAGGTGGCTTTATTTTATTTGAGTAGATTAACTTAGTAATCCAAGATATAGACTCCTATAAACTTGTCTGATTAAAAACAATTCATATGTACGCGAATTTCATGTGGTTTGTAGCCAATAAACTATTTTTTTCAAGTTTGAATTTCAAAATTTACATAAAGATTTCCAAAATTGTATTAGAGGAAAAAAAGTCTGAGAAAGGAAAAAATAAAAGAGAAAAGATTACATGAGCATCTTACTTTTGCTCTAGAGGTGAGTTTTTTCAATTCATACAATCATTTCATTTCCCTCCTTTACCACTCCCTCAGGAAGGAAAAGAAAAAGAAAAGAACTTTGCATAGGCATATGATTAAAGTTTTTGATCAGTTGGCTACATATATATACTACTCCAATAAATATTGATTTTTTTAAAAAAAATGCTAATCTTTGCAATATAAACAGCTAATTTTAAGATTGAGAATTTTGGCCATACATTCTGTACTTCAAAATTGAAGTTGAATTTCAGAATTTTCAAGAATTTGAAAAACAACAAAAAGTATTTTCACTCCGAATTACTCAAAAAAAAACAAAAAAAAAACTTCAATTTGTATTCGTGGTCAAATAAAATTTCAAATATCAGCGCCCACTTGATCTAAGATGGGTTGTTAAAGTGGCAAGCCCACTCTCTACTTACCAGATCCAGTAGCAAGCCCACACTAAACAAGTAGTACCATTTTGGGCTTAAAAGAGTCTATGACCATAAATGGGCCGTTAAAGTTGGGCAAGCCCACAAATCTTCTTGTCCCTTTTGTCTCTGCAAATATATAAAAAAAAGTGCTACAACAAAAACCAAACAAGTACAACTTTTGCTTGGTGAAGACGAAAACCTTTGTTCTTCTCTCGTCAGTGTTCAACATCAGTGCTATTTTCCGTATGTTCACTTTGTATTTGAATTGATGAAATCAAGCTATTGCACAATCAATTTCAATAAATTTGTACTTACTACTTCTATTTTCTCTGCTAGGGTTTTAGCTGATAATGTCGAAGACTCCGGATCCAAACGGTACAGATGCTAGCGGCAGCAAGTCTACAAAAGAAGAGGCAACAATTAAGGTTCCGTCTAAAGACCCAAAGAAGAAGGATGATAAGAAGGATGAAGATCTCGTAAGTGAACTTGAATAAAAATCGAATTTTGAATGTTTTAGTTTTGGAATTTTTAGTTGTTGTTACTAATTTTGAGGGATACTGTGCTAAGAGAGTTATCACGGAATCAAAATTTAAAATTTGATTGATTAGATTGTGTTTTCGTTGTATGATTTATGATTTTGCTGGGATTAGTCGGAGGAGGATTTGGCGTTGAAGCAGCAATTGGAACTGTATGTGGAGAGGGCTCAAGATGCTGATCCAGGACTACAAAAGGTTGCACTTGAGAGTATGAGGTATTTCTCTTTCACCCTTTCTTTTTGTGTTTTTTCGGGTATGTGGATGTTGAGGATTCATCAAACGAAGTTGACCTAGTTTGGGATTAAGGGGTTGTTGTTGAGGTGAGCTGAAATTGGACAATGGTTACAGCTATAGATAGTGTAAAGGCTCTTGCTTTTGTTAAGCTCCACTTGGGAGATTAAATATGTTTTTGGGGCTTTGATATTCTAGCTCCTTCGCATGCTGTGTTGTTTTGAGGGAAATCCGGGTACACACAAGGAGGGGAGCTGCCTGGTAGAAGTTGTCTTTAGTGCTTTAAGGTGCCTTATTTCATTATAGGTAAATAGCTGCTTGAAGATGGTTCCACATTCCCCTTTTTCTCTTCTCTGTGCGTATATGCTAAGTACACCTGTAGTAGAAGAAACGTTCTTGAATATAAATGTAATAGTTGCAGTTTTATTGTTAGCGGACATGTTCTTTGGTAACTCTTTCAGAAAGAACTGTGACCCCCTTTGACAGTTCTAAATCTATCAGTTAGACATGGCAAGTTAGACATGACAACTGATGGAAAATGTTTGTAAGCATTTGTAAAAGATAGCCTTTTGGAGAATTAGCAAGCACTACATGCATATGAAGCATGTACATTATAATGTTGCATCCTCGAAATATCTGTGGAAGATTAAACTATAGCTTTTTTTTTTTTCTAGACCGTGTCTATAAGCTCCTATCTTCAGTTTGTATGTGAAATCAGGCACCGGCTTAAATCTTCAATCCTTTAACTTTTTAGGTTCTGTCCTTTACATAGGCAAGGACTCATTTTCTTTTTGGCTCTTATGCTTATTCATCTTTCCTTTGTTATAGACAGGAAATTCGTACATCAACAAGCTCGATGACCTCAGTTCCAAAACCATTAAAGTTCTTGCGTCCCCACTATGGGACACTGAAGGGATATTATGAAAAAATGCCAGACTCAGATTTGAAGGTATGGAATTGGCATTGCACTTAACTGCTGTCGAAGTTGAATAAATTTCACTTACGCAATTTCAACTGCATGCAGAAACTTATGGCAGATATACTTTCTGTTTTGGCTCTGACAATGTCTGCTGAAGGAGAAAGGGTATGTCTTGTTTTTGGTGTATTTTAATAACTGTGCATGTGTAATATGCCATTACTCGTGCTTTTGTGAACATTAACAACTTCTTCATCTATTTTATGGCTATTATCAATTCTATTGGTTCTTACAGGAGAGCTTGAAGTATAGACTGGTGGGCTCCCAAGGTGAAATTGGTTCCTGGGGACATGAATACGTTAGGTAAGTTTGATAGGCAGCTCTCTGTTCTTCCCATTTATATGATTATTCCTTTAGTAAGAACATATTAATATTATTTACGATTATTTAAAACTTATTTTGGAATAGCTTACCAAGATATGACTTCAGAAAATATGCATCTTCTCTGGGAAGTATAGCTCTTTCACGAGCTCATATTTGTATTTATATTATTTCCCAGTCTTGACGGACATCAATGGTGCAAATGAGTGTGTGCATAAAATCTCTGGCATGTGCTGTTTTGTGAAACATAGTACCTAGCGCAGCTGCGTGTTAAGTTGATCTAGGATAAGGAAATAAACTCTATATTTGCATGAGTGATGGTTCATTTTTAGGGGAAAGGAATATATAGCAGTAGTGAAGTGTATCTATGTCCTTGTCCCAAGTGTTGGGGTTGAGCTGTAGGAGTAACGACATGGAGATTCCAAGCTCGAATCCCAGCTACAACATCCAGTGTGAGCCCATCTACTTTAGCTTTAGTGACGGCCTGGCAGAATTAACTTGCACCTGTGTCTATGGGATTTAGTATGCTGTTTGATGGATCTGTCATGTTGGACGCTGACTGACCCAAAATCACCGTTGGCGTCATCCAGAGATGTTTATCTATATTGTTGTGTGATGTTAATGCTGGTTTCCAGTGTAATGCATGAGATGACTTTCTGATTGTGTTCCATTTCAATATTAAGATACTAGCTCTAAACAGTATACACATTACTTTGTGTGTGAATTCATGTGTTTCATTTCTCAATTCTTGCCCAGTCCATTTTGGCACCTCAAGTATTGGCTAACCGATTATTTCTACAGGAACTTAGCTGGAGAAATTTCACAAGAGTATGTAAAACGACAGGTTTGTTTTCCTTTATCTCTTAAGTTGTGTAAGGTTTCAGAAGAATATTACTATGTGTTTTTTATACAGTTTGTGCTGTTCATGCTTTGTTTAGAGTTCTGGTTACTTGATGCATCAGCAATTCAGGCTAACTTTACTGCTATGTTCATATGTACCTTCTATCATTTTTATACAAGTCATTGATTCTCTGCATATTACTACTACAGTAGTTCCACGAGGCCCGGGCCTGGGCCCAAACTCAAGGTATAAAAGTAATAAATTTAATTAAAGAAGTATAATTTATATCATATTTTTTTACTTTATAATTAATATATAATCTAATGGCTCGCTGGACAGTTGATAAGTCTTCATAATTATTTAAGTTCTTAATCATATAATTGGATATTTTAATTAAAATTACTATTTATGAGGAAAAAAGTTTGGCGGGAGAATTAAAAAAAACAGAACACAAGTGATTAGATATTTTATAAAATAACATGATTTAAATACGTAAATAAGTACAATTCAATGAAGATCATAAATCGAAGAGTATTGGCATTTTTATGAATTTGTGAGCAAGCAACTTAAGTATTAATTATCTACAGAAATAAATTTAATTTGATATTTATTAAGTTCTAATTTCATTCGTAATTTCTTCCAGCAGGAGTTTCTGCAAAAAAAATTTCCATCTTATAGAATAATTTAATACAACAAAAAAATTTCAATAACTTCAAGTTTATATTACAATAGTTTTGACCTCAATTTAGAGGCTTTATAAAAATTAACTTATTAATAGTCTTATAAGAATATTAATAAATTATAATTGAAGTACATTAATAAGGATTCCATTTGATCCATTTTACTTCTTTTTTTACTTTTTATAAACCCTTGAAGAATACCCCATCCATTCCATTATAATTATTGTTTTTTTTTCATGTCTATTAAAAAGCAATATATATACAACGTATTACTAAATTACCATATTCATTAGATGCTTTTTGAGAATCAAAACAATTTTTAAGAGAACTATAAGGGTATAATTGAAACTAATTGTACATTTTAATTTGGTACTAACAATTGTTTTGAGATATTTTTTTGAGGGAAGGGACTATTAATGTAAGAGAGAGTATTAACTAAAAGGTAATAATTAATATAATAATTGGTAAGAAGAGATTCATATAGTTACACCAATAACAAAGGCCCAAGTGAGAATGATCTTAAGAAAAAAGTGAGGGGAAAAATGGGAATATGTTACACCAAATCGGTTGTTACATAAAATGAGACTTTTCATGTTATGTAATGGTGAATTTAATGATATGGTACAATATGATTTTAGTAACAACCAAATCAAACATCTTATTTAAACTAACAATATAATATAATAGGTAACAACCATCCAAACAAGTTGTAGACTAAGGGTAGAAATATTGTAGTACTAGAATTTATTGAAATTCTTTGTCCTGTTGGATGATTCTAGAAGAAAAATAAAAGTTTTGCTGAAACTCTTGCTCCATGAAATTAAAACTCAATAAATATTGGAAGAAACTTATTTTATTTCTAACTAAGAAATTGTCTACTCAGAAATTCATAGAACTCGCAATGTTTTTTATTAATGATCTTTGTCCACTTGTAATCATTTAAATATTTTAAATCATGTTGTTTTATAGATTACTAAACGTCGTGTGTCCCTTTGATAATTTCAAACTCTCTACCCAAGTTTACTTTCTTATAAATAGTTTTTCTATTGGTACTTATCCAATCATGTGTTAAAAACTTTGATAGTTATGAATACTAATCACCAAATCATGTTTAATGTGATACCAAATGATATGTTATGAAGTAAAATTAATTATTATAATTATTGTTTTTATATTTGAGTTTGAGTCCGGGCTTAGCACAAACCTGATGGAACTAGTAGGTTTATATGTACAAATTTGCTGCTTGAAGGCTGTAACGTTTACCTGTTCTTTTTAAAAGGTTGTAACATTTACCTGTTCTTTTTTATTTTGAATAAGTAGCAGCAAACTACTTCAAGCCTTTTTCGACCTTTATCTTGTGAATGTTATGCATACCTTTTTACATCTGCGTCATGCAATAACTTCTAAAATTAGGTTTTTAATCAGCTTTTGTGTTTCTATTCTTACGATGCATTAACAATGTCAGAGTGAAGAAGCCTCAATTGATGATCTAATGGAGCTTGTGCAACAAATTGTTGCTTTTCACATGAAGGTATCATTCTTCAGATTTAATTTTAGTTGAGTTGCAGGATAGAACTATAAAAGTTTACTTCCTTTTTTCCTGTATTGATGCGGAAACATATCACTTTCATCTCCTTTTGTTTTCAAAGATACCAAATTTTGACTGATACCTTGTTCTGCAATGCAGCATAATGCTGAACCTGAGGCTGTCGATCTTTTAATGGAGGTATTTTTCTCTCTCCGTGTCTTTACATAACCTATGCACTGTTTCCATGAGTGGTGCTGATGAGGCATCTGTTTGAATTATTTCAGGTTGAAGATCTTGATCTCTTAGTCGAGCACGTTGATAATACAAATTACAAAAGGACATGCTCCTATCTCACCAGTTCAGCAAAGTGAGTTTGCTCAGGACACAATTTTGGAAGTTCTTTGTCAGAATATTTGAATCTTGCGAATTTTCTCTTGGGAAATTAAGATTTGCTGGAGTTTTATGTAGTTTTGATGCTCTTAGTTAGTCTCATCATCCTCAATTTTTGTTATGATAACCATGGTGCACTGTCCAACTTGCACGCACCTCGATTAATTCCATTGGGTACCTGATACCTCCCCCACCAGTGCAGGTGCCAGGTAGTCACAAACGTTCACTGGGAATTTAACCTGGGGGGTCATGGTTTTGAACCCACTTCATTGACTACTAGGCTACACCCTTATGTGCTATTCTCATGCGTCCTCTATTATCTGTAGTTTACCACCAACCTATAAGTTGTGTGTTCATTTGATAATGGAACTACTGTAAAAATTGGAGTTGATCTATTGCATTACAGTAAGAAAGCCATGCCAAAGGAAAGCTGACCAGGATTACCAAATCACTCTAGTGCTATGAACATTTACATACATAGTTTTATTTGTGGCTATGTCGAGTTGGATTGTAGATTCGAAGTTATTAACTAAAATTGATGCATTGCTTAGAAAGAGACCTTTCTACAAATCCATTGTATCAAGCTTCGAGATTTGGTGGATAATGCGCGACTCTCTTGCCTTCTCTACTTAATGAAGACCAGACAACTTGATTCATTAGCTGGGATTCGAACTCGTGATGTGTCTATATGACATTGCCTGCTGTATTGTGCTGTTATGATTCAAGGCCCTCGAGGCATTGCCTAGAAGTTCTTTTGTTGTACTGTACTATTTATGCTTACTTTTAAGACGAGGGCCTACCACTTCCTGAACATTTATTTTCTAAAGATAGTTGGTTCACGTGATGCCTTGGAAGTTTTCATCAAGGACAGACTAAATTCAGAATTGGGAATGATATAGGTAGAGTCTGACGCAAGGTAATAATAGTCGTTTGGATCTTCCTACAAGAAATAAGCGAAGGCATGTTGGTACTGAGATCCTTACTCATTACCCCTTGCAAACCTATCTTTGGGAGTGGATAACTTTGTAGAAGTGAAGTCTGAATTACTGGTTTGTTCTGGTTAGTAGTTCAAATTTTCAGTCTCACTTGAGTAACAAGGTTCTTAGGAAGCCCTTCTTTCCGATTTTCAGCTTGCTTTAGATGTGTCAATTCCTCTCTGGTGGAAGCCAAGAAGTAAAAAAACCCCGTGACTTCTTTTTAAGATATAAAAAGATACTATGTTACTTATCAACCCCCCCCACACACACACACACACACACCCACATTTGCTTTTTGTTATTCCATCATTTCTTTTGTTTTTTTCTGCTGGCGATTACCTCTGGTCTTAAATATTATCTAATGTCTACATTGGATTCTCCATGACTTCTGCATTAGAACTCATGATTTTTTTGTCTAACAGATACCTTCCTGGACCTGACGACATGTTGGTTCTTGATATTGCATATACCATCTATATGAAATTTGAGGAGTATCCCAGTGCACTTGTGACTGCACTATACCTGGATAACACACAGGTCTGCATTTTTTATTACTACCATTCTCCCCCCACTCTTTCTTTAAAAGAAACATCGTTTGTTAGAGCGTAGGGATGTTTGCTTAAGTGTAATGGATCTGTTCTCTTGAAAGTTAAGAGTCTAGTTGATCTGTAGATTTTATATTTGAAATTAGGGTATAATTTGATTTTGTTTTGGTTTGGTTTATATAATTGTTTGCAGTATGTAAAGCAAGTGTTTACATCGTGTGATGATCTTCTGCGGAAGAAGCAGTTCTGTTACATTCTTGCTCGCCATGTAAGTTCTCTATTATTTTATTCTATTTGTCATTTTCTGGCTCACAATGTCTCTGTGTGGATTTCCTTTTATGGATTCTCTTTCTTCTCAATGTCCTCTCTTCCCTTTACTTCCAAATAATTCTCTCCTGACCCCGCATTCCCTGCCCCAGAGAGTTATTAGTGCTGGATTTATAGCTTGCGACATAGATCAGTTTTGTCTTCGATGGTTCATCTCAGATTGCTGATTAATGTCTGGATATGCAGGGTCAGACATTTGAGCTTGATGAAGAGATGTGTGCAGAAGATGAAGAAAGAGAAGGATTACAGGAGATTATTAACAACACTAAATTAAGTGAAGGCTATCTTACACTTGCTCGTGATATTGAGGTCATGGAAGCAAAAACCCCTGACGACATATACAAGGTTTGCATTTATAAATTTATCCTTCCCTTGTCACGTTTGATTTGCATCTACTGTTGCGTAGGTTCTCTATTTCTTAATTTAAATACATGAACCTAACAGTCCCTGGGTGGTGAATGCTCTTGACCCTGTGTTGATCTTCTTTTGGTGAATGCTCTTCACCTTGCAACGTTTTGCCAACATTTAATGTGTGAAGTGCAGACCAACCTTTTAATCCGCCCCCCGCCCCCAGAATGAAAAGAATAATAATGGATGAGCTAAACAAAATATCTTGTTTTATTTTCTTCATCTAAAGAATAGTATCTTGTTTAATTTCTTAATATCCTTGGTGAAGAAGAGCTTGTTTGGCAAATTATGTTTATTACATATCCTAACTCTGTTCAAACAGAAAGCATTCGTAACCAAAAAATTGTGCTAATTCCCTTGGTTTAATTTATCAGCCACATTTGCTTGATGGCCGGGCTAGTGCGGGGGCAAGTGTAGATTCAGCACGACAAAATTTGGCCTCTACATTTGTAAATGCCTTTGTCAATGCTGGCTTTGGTCAGGTATATAATGCGCTCTGTTTGTTTAGGTTACTATATATATATATATATATCGGTCTGAATATTTCTATTCACTTTATATTTCGGCTCCAGGATAAGTTGATGACAGTACCATCAGAGGCGTCAAGTGGTGGTGCCTCAACAAGCTGGCTTTTCAAAAATAAAGAACATGGAAAAGCTAGCGCTGCTGCTAGTCTGGTGCGTTGTTTATAGCCGGGCGTCACTGTTCGTTTTTCATTAGCTATCATGAGGTTAACGATTGTTCCTGCCTAAACATTTAGGGTATGATCCTGCTTTGGGATGTTGATTCTGGTCTTGCACAAATTGACAAGTATTTCCATAGTACTGATACCCACGTCATTGCTGGTGCACTATTGGGAGTTGGGATTGTGAACTGTGGTATCAAGAACGAATGTGACCCTGTGAGTTCCTTGATGTTGTGTTCTACTCTATTTCTTCTGCAAAACTTGATAGCCCTAGATCTTAATATAATTCTTTTGAGCAGGCATTGGCACTTCTAGCTGAGTACATAGACAAAGAGGACCCTTCAATTAGAATCGGTGCTATAATGGGCCTTGGTCTTGCTTATGCTGGTTCTCAGAATGAGCAGGTAGAGTTCCTTGTTGTCTTTTAATTGTGTGGACATGAAACTTACTAATCTCTTTTGTAGTTAGCAATAGGTTTACCATGTAAAAACTTTATTTTCGTTGCAACGGAAGGTTCTAGAGATTTACAACTATTTAATTGACTTCACTGATTTTCAGATCCGTAGTAAATTGACCCCAATACTTGGAGATAGCAAGGCGTCCCTTGATGTGCTTGCCTTTACTGCTATATCATTGGGATTGGTATATGTTGGTTCATGCAACGAAGAGATTGCTCAGGCCATCATATTCGCATTGATGGAACGAAGTGAGTCAGAATTGGGAGAGCCCTTTGCCCGTCTGTTGCCTCTTGGTCTTGGTCTCCTGTATCTTGGAAAGCAGGTAAACCAATTTTTTTTGTGCTGTAGCTGTCATTAACTTTGGGAGGATAAATATAATTAACTTCCAGTTCTTGGAATCCCAATAGCCTGGACATTTGCGGATCAATGTTCATGCAGTTAACTTTGAGATTTTGCGGATCTTTTTTCTTGCAATAATGATTTTGGATCCATCTGCTATTTTCTATAGGAAAGTGTTGAGGCTACAGCCGAGGTCTCGAAGACCTTCAATGAAAAGATTAGAAAGCATTGCGATATGACCCTGCTTTCTTGTGCCTATGCTGGAACAGGCAATGTGCTCAAGGTAGTACAAGACTTGTGCTTTTAAGTGGTTTCATGAGGGTAACACAATAACTGAAAGTTTCAATGTCTCAGGTCCAACATTTTCTTGGTCAATGTGCCCAACATTTTGAGAAGGGTGAAACCTTCCAGGGACCGGCCGTCCTGGGTATTGCAATGGTGGCAATGGCTGAAGAACTTGGACTCGAAATGGCCATACGTTCACTAGAACACCTTTTGCAGTATGGAGAGCAAAATATCAGAAGAGCAGTTCCTTTGGCTCTTGCCCTTCTCTGCATTTCAAACCCAAAAGTATAGTGAAAAATAACTTTTATCATTGACCTCTCCTTCATTTGTCCTTTTTCTGTTGCTTCTTTAGAGTTGAGTTACTTAAAAGTATTCTTGTTAGGTCTTTCACTCATAAGCAGTAGATGCCCAGGTTTTTTCCTCTTCTTTTTTTTGGGGTCATGTGCAAGCATAACTTTTGCTCCTTGGTGGTCCGTACAGGTCAATGTGATGGACACTCTGAGCAGGCTTAGTCATGATTCAGACTCCGAAGTAGCTATGGTATGTTTGAAGAACGGCAGAAAGTAGATATTTGTGTTACTATTAAAAAGAATTCTCAAATCTGAACTGCTTATCTAAATGCTGTATGTAGGCTGCTATCATTTCTTTGGGATTGATAGGTGCAGGAACAAACAATGCCAGAATAGCTGGCATGCTGCGTAATCTGTCCAGTTACTACTACAAAGAAGCCAACCTTCTGTTCTGTGTAAGAACTAATTTTCCTAGTTCTCTTATGGGAACTCTGTAATATTAAGTTCACGGTCTGATCTGATCGTTGGAATCGCTTCTGCAGGTGCGGATCGCCCAGGGTCTTGTTCATTTGGGAAAGGGATTGTTAACTCTCTCACCATATCATTCTGAACACTTTCTGTTATCTCCGTAAGCCCTCTCTTCTACAACTTGCATATAGTTCAATGGAGACAAGTTCTCTTCTTGATGTGTAACAGTGAACATTGGTGCATTAAACTTTGAACTGTTACTCTAGTTTGTTATATCCCAATTCTGTTGCAGTCTGTAGTAGATTTATTCTTTAGAGGCTGATTAACTATAATATAAAATACTGCTATTCAGAGCTTAATGAGCTAGTAGCTCTCTTTGATCCTATACAGAGTTCCATAGTTGACCACCTTTGAACCTTTTCAGGACTGCATTGGCTGGACTGGTTACTCTGCTGCATGCATGTCTTGATATGAAGGCCATTATCTTGGGGAAATATCACTATATTCTTTATTTCCTAACTTTAGCTATGCAGGTTTGCTGTCCATTGAACAAAGCATTTCTCTTTTTTCCTTTTTTTTGGTCCATTTCTGGCTTTCCTGCTATCAGCTCCTAATTTTATGTCCTTTTTCTCTTGCTTCACAGCCAAGGATGCTGCTGACTGTGGATGAAAATTTGAAACCCTTGTCGGTTCCTGTCCGTGTTGGCCAAGCTGTTGATGTTGTAGGTCAGGCAGGTCGGCCCAAGACCATTACTGGTTTCCAGACCCATTCTACCCCGGTTCTCCTTGCTGCCGGCGATCGAGCTGAGCTCGCAACCGAGAAGTATACTTACGCTTTGCGATTTGATATTTATTCTGAAGACATTTTAAAAAAAAGAAGTTGTCGTTCATGTAGCTTGTCTTACTCACATTTGTTGTCAATGCTCAGGTACATTCCTCTCTCGCCCATTCTTGAAGGCTTTGTTATCTTGAAGGAGAATCCCGACTACAGAGATGATCAATAGTGATCTCAATGAGGTATATGAATGGACGAGTCAGAAGAAGTTTTAGATGGCTTACGATATTTGTTCAAGGAAGAATGGCTGGAGTTATTGATAAGGCTGTTTAATTTGCTGAACGTTGCTCTTTGCGATGAGATCCATTTACTAACATGGTGGCTATCAGGGCCATCTTTGCTTAGAAGTGTCGGAAAGTTTCGTAGTCTGTTTTTCATCGGCACTGTCTTTCATGATGTGTTCTTTACTTTTGCCCCATTGATGTGCTCTGTATAAAACTCCAGATAGTTATTTATTTCAGAAGTTGAAACCGAAATCGTTGTTACAGTTTTCTGTTCACGTTCACGGGATCTGTTTTATTTCAGGCATAGTTTAATGATACTGCTTTATGCTTTGCGAGAGCTGAGTTATGTAAAAGATGAAAATGACAATATTTTTACTATCATATTAGTTTCTGCCTATGATGAAGTATTGCTCTCAGTTTTGGGCCTGTTGTTCTCCCTCTCTCTTTTTGTCCGCCATATTAAAAATAGAAATGGTATGTCAAGTCGAACATGTGAGAAGAGAGTACTATTTAACTGGAGAAAAAACATGATGTTTTGTTTGATAATGTCAACATATTTAACCCAACTTTATAGCTCTCTGTGATTGTGGTTTTTAAGATAACATATTTGAAAACTAAATGAAAGGTGCTCATTTGGTTAAATGATTAGTTATTCAAGTAGTGTAATATATGAATTGATAATGTAGAGATTAATAATGCACCAGTTATAAAGCAGAGATTAGTAAAACATTTGAGTTCTAATGAGGGATCACATCATGCATTTTGTTTACTTTTGATGTATGAAATTGTTTGATCATTTTAGATCGTTTAAACAACTAATCTTGAAAATGTTTTTTCAAAACAAAAACAAAAACGGTGGGAAGCATTGGGGGTAATCAAATTTGAAGAGCATTTTTCAGCAACAATTATTGTAAGTGTTTTTTAAGTGTATTTTTTCAAAAATAACTTTTGCTTCTCCTAAAAGTTTGATCAAATATCTCAATTTTGAAAAAGAAAAGTTTTTCTTTCCTTCCAATTTGATTGTTTAATTGATTGGACATGAATTTTAAGAAAGTAAATATCTTTTTTTTTTGAATTTTGTCATCTTAAATTAAATATTTATGAATATACTAAAAATATCATTTAATTTTGTAGTCTTAAATATGCTAGGTAGAATATTAGGATTAAGAAATTGCCGAAAAAGAAAAAAAGTTTTAAAAGGATTATTCACAAATTATTTGTCAAATTCCTTCGTTAATATTATTGACCCATATAATTTTTTAACAAATGAATACTACTTCATAGTTTTTTTTATATTCATAGATAGAAATAAAAAACCGAGAGTAACTCAAATAATAAGTCATAATATACATAGTTTAGGAATAATATATGTTAGGAAATTGTAATTCTTTTCTAGATGTTATTAGTATTAGGATTAATAATATAGAGAAATAATATTTAAAAGGATTGTTAAAAAGGAAAAAAATTCACTTATAGAAAAGGTCATCTCAACCCTAAACCCTCAACGGCTTGCCGAAGTTACACCTTGCTTCAAATTTCCCTTGCCGGAGTTCTTCTTCGTCTAAGTCTGTTGAAGAACCACCACTCTCCCGCCGGCGCTAGTTTCTTACACTTTCATCCATCATCACCGGTAAGCTCCGACGCTAAATGCCATTTATTTAACCATTTTATTAAGTATTGCGGTGTTGTTGCTTGATTTTTTTGTTCAAGGAATTCACCAAATTCGTTTGAATTATCAAAATAATCTGTTTCAGTTTTAAATTTATTCAATTTTACGTATTAGATATCAATTAATCTAACTGCGTAATGAAATCAGTTTATTTAAATTGAGGTTGATTATTGTGTTTATGGTTAGTATACTAGTTAATCAATTCTGCTTACTCTGAAATTGAAGATATCAATATGAGGTTGAAAGTTATATCTCGGTCTACGGATGATTTTACTCGTGAACGCAGTCAGGACCTTCAGGTTTGGCCACTCTTACTTGTGTTGGGGAAATGTGCTTTCACACTATGTCCTTGTTTTGAAAATATTAACTCGCATAATGATCTATGCTTGATTAGAGAGTTTTTCGGAACTTCGATCCCAGTCTTCGACATCAAGAGAAGGCAGTGGAATATGTTCGTGCTCTGAATGCAGTAAAACTAGACAAGGTTATTCCTGTTTCGTTATTTAATTTATATTGTTTTATTTTGTTTGAGTTTGTCAATTTAAGTTTTTTTTTTGTAAAGATATTTGCAAGGCCATTCGTTGGAGCAATGGATGGGCACATTGATGCTGTCTCTTGCATGGCAAAGAATCCTAATCACTTGAAAGGAATATTTTCTGGCTCCATGGACGGTGGTACGTTTTTTTCGAAGTCTATTTTGTTTATAGGCTTTTTACCTAGCTTCAAATATTGTTACATTTTGATGGTACATTTAGTTAAAAAAATATTCAACATTTAAAGTATAAAAGATATTACAAATTAAAGATTCTCTGTCTCAAAAAATAATAATTAAAACTTTAACCTTGACAAGTAATGCATCCAGGTTTTGCTGGCTGAGAATATTAAAATTATATCTATTAATTACTCTGGACTTCTGAAAATCTTTTGTATTCTTGCAGATGTTCGCCTATGGGATTTAGCTACCAGGTAGATATGCAATGCAATTGTTTTAGTTATTACTTGGTTTGGCATTTTATTATGATAAGTGTGATCTTGTATAACCTTTTATGCAGTTTTCTAGGGTAAGAATCTCTTAGACCAATAGCATCGTTTTCAGTTAAAAAGCATTTGGAACTCAAAAAATATGTTTTAATTACATTACCATTAAGTATGCATGTGATATACTTGAAATTCTGATCTTGAGACCTGAGGTTAATTATTTTGGAGTACTTCTACTAATTCACAGTGCACTAGGGATTTTTATTTCCATGTTACTGCTTGCATATGACACAAGCTGTATGGGACATCTTTATCTCCAATTTTGTCACGTATTGGACTTCTTTTAGATGTTTCATTCTAGTTGTATAAGGGGTTGAAATGTGAAAACTCTCTCGTTTGGCATTAGATCAATACTTGAACTTGTATGCAGTTTTTCATCTGTAACCAGCAAATAGAAGCATGTTAGTCATTTTTAAAAGGCTATGTTTTTTCAATTCCCATTACTTGTTGAACAGCTCGTGTGTGTTCTTTTGATTTTTTTTTATCTCAGTCATGTACCTTATAATGAATGTGTGCCCAATTTTTCTTTTGTGCAAAACCATAGGCGGACAGTACGTCAGTTTCCTGGTCACCAAGGTGCAGTACGTGGTTTGACAGTGTCCACGGATGGCCGTATTCTTGTATCATGTGGAACTGATTGCACGTAAGGCTTCAAGGGAACTATTGCATGCATGGATACACAATTAATATTGAAAAATATTCCTGTACTATATCTGACCCACTGTGCTTTTGGCTACTTTGCTATAGTGTTAGGCTCTGGAAAGTTCCTGTTGCTACTCTAATTGAGTCTGATGATGTATCTGATAACTCATCCCAGGTAAATGCATTTCAAGCTTTCTGTTCTTTTCCATGCATGAACCTGGTGTGCCAGATTGTCTAACAAACTGAATTCTTTTATTCTCAGCCATTGGCTGTTCATGTTTGGAAGAATGCATTCTGGTATGTTATTTGGCATCATTGTGCTTGCAAGATGATCAACTTAAGGATATCATAATAACTTTATTTGTTTTTCTCTAGCTTCATAACTTCAAACTGCAATTGATGTTGTCCATTTCTCAGGGGTGTTGACCACCAATGGGATGGTGATCTTTTTGCCACAGCTGGTGCTCAAGTTGACATTTGGAACCATAACAGGTTTGGTCACCCATTTGCTGTATCTTTTTTGCTGCCAGGTATGTGCAGTTTTTAACACATTTTAATCATCTTGTGAACCAGGTCTCAGCCGGTTAATAGTTTTGAATGGGGGAAAGACACAGTTACATCTGTTCGGTTTAATCCAGGGGAACCTAATCTTTTGGCTACATCAGCAAGGTTTTCATTCCTTAAGACTCTAGAGCCTTCTTTTTCCTTATTTTTTTTTTGGAGAAGGATTGAAGGCCTTCTTATAAGTTTCCTGTCCAGATGCATAACTGACTCTTTTGTTTTAAGTTAGTGCAAATTACTTTTTACTCAAGGTAATCAATTCATAGTTGCTCCTTATCAAAAAAATCAATCCGTCGTTGTTAGTTCATATTTTCATATGTGATGCTCCTTTTCTTTAAGACGATTAAGGCTTAGCTGGTTTCTGTGATCTTTTCTTTTTCTTCTGATACTTGCGTGGGTATCTGCATTTTCCAATCATGTAGTATACATGTTTAAATATACCCTCATTTGTATATAACCTTTGTCAAGTTAAATATCTCTTAGCCTTTTGAAAATTCACTATTATGTGCATCTGGGTTGCTAATGTCTTGGACAAACATTTACGCAGCAGTTGCGGCTTCTTTGAGTGTCAAATCAAACTTAAAAATATTAATTAGTGAAAATACACGAAATCTTCCCAATTTTTATGGAAAAATCAATAAAATATTGCACCTGTAAAGTTGTTTTGAAGAATAATTTTGCTTCAAACACTTGATTAGTTCGTGCTTTTTGCTCTTTTGATAGTACTCGTGAATGGTCTTTTAGAATAGCAGATGCCATGCATGTTATTGTAATTCAGTAGCGGCTCAGTTACTACATTAGAATTGATGCTTGCAAATTCCCAAGTGTAATCCGATTTTTACCCTGCAGCTACTGATATGTGGTATTTGATCTTTCTTGCAGTGATCGAAGCATAAGCATCTATGATTTACGGCTTTCTACACCAGCTAGAAAGGTTATTATGGCGGTAAGCAGCACGATTGTCTCTGTGAAAATTACTGCTAATGGTTGCATGGTCTTGTTTTGGTTAAATGCTGGCCCATAAGCTACTTATTTTTATAATGTGTGAGTTTTGTGGCCTTCCATTTCTTTTAGGCTTTGAACATCTTTTGAGTGATTGACTTGTTCTTAGGTTCAGTGGTCATGTTAAAAGAACCGCTGGGACCTCTCTTGAGTAATTCAGCTGATGTTACAAAGAAGCCCATGTTACAAATCAATAAGCAAACTAACAAGTTTGCACTTACCTCGTCCCTTATCACTGCAAGTGCTGGTGACCTTGCCATTTTTCTTGTTTTTCTCATTTTAGGACAATTGTACTGACAACATCTTTTATAGAGAAAAGCTAAAAAATCTCCTATATTAGGGATGGGAAGAGGGAAGCCTTAGTATCTTTGATAACAACTTTTGATATTTATCTGCTTTGTATTCTTTCAAAAAAGTTCATTTCTGAGTTAATATCTCTTTTTGCAGACAAAAACTAATTCTATAGCATGGAATCCGATGGAGCCAATGAATTTTACTGCCGTGAGTGCAACATGAGAACTTTGTTCTCCTTTCCTGTATCTTGTGTTCTCTCATAATTCTAGTCATGATATTTTTGCTTTCAGTTCCTTTATCACCCTTCCTGATTCCTGCTACCAAGAAATGGTTTTGTTATGATATTATGTTGTTACCTGTAACCTGAATGTAGATTATAGGTGGCAGGTCACATCCCACTTAAATGTGATTTTGATTTTTTGTTCTGTTTTTGGGTAAGGTACTATGAGATCTGATTCATGGGTGGGTGGGGGGATTAGGCTCCTTTTGTGAAAAAATTTTATCCTGATTTTTCTTTGTCCAAAATCTGTAACCTATACCTTTATAATATTCAGAAATTTTGGTCAAAGGTAACTAAAAGAAATTAGAGAGTCCTTCTACGTCTCTAGTGAATTCTGTGAGAACTTGAAGAATAAATCTTAAATTGAAATGTATATATCCAAATTTTGATGATGGTTTAAACTTTAACATGGAGTAAGGTGGATAATAGTAGCCTGCTTACAGTCCTTTTCCGATTGCTAAAACAGTTTTGATTGTTATAATTTGAATGTAGAATTTAATCATCTTAAATATGGATGGAAACTTGCAAACTTAGATAGGACCAAAAGGTGACTGGTTCCTTGGAAGGTCTTTTCTTAGTGAGACTTGCCTAGTTATGCTTCTAACACCACCCCAACATTATTGCTAGAAGTTTGTGAAGCTCAAGTAGAGTAGTGTAGCTCTATCATGGACTCACTGCCCTTGTGTAAAATGTTGCTATGCTAGAGTGTCACATGGTGTTGATTTTTTTAATCGTTAGTGGTTGTTTTCACTTTCCAGCATGAATTTATATGTTAGGTGCTTTCTTTGCTATTACTCCTCACATGTCTCGTTGGTATAGGCTAATGATGATGGCAGATGCTACAGTTATGATGTTAGAAAGTTAAATGAAGCCAAATGTGTGCATATAGATCATACCTCTTCAGTGTAAGGCATCAACTCTTTCATTTACTGCAGTTCATGTGTTGTATTCGACAAGCAGAGTTTGTTGCTAATATTAGGGGTTTATTTGCAGGATGGATATAGATTATTCACCAACCGGTCGAGAATTTGTTACTGGATCTTATGATAGATCTGTAAGTTCCTGTCAAGTTTATTTGTTCACCTAGTGTCTCAGCACTTTGACTGAATTACCATCCTTTGTAGGTGAGAATTTTCAAATATAATGGTGGCCACAGCAGGGAAATTTATCACGCTAAGAGGATGCAGAGGTTTCACTCCATATCTTGATGAAGACACATCTTTTCTGTTTATTTTAGTTATCCCCAACAATAATTTACAGTCTTGGCTGCTTATAGTACTTGCACTATCAAGTGAATGTGTTTTCCTGACATCTGTCATCAACTCAGGGTATTCTGTGTCAAGTTCAGTTGCGATGCAAGTTATATTATCTCAGGAAGTGATGATACCAACCTACGTCTATGGAAAGCAAAAGCATCTGAGCAAATGGGAGTTGTATGTACCTACACTACTTGATTCTTTTGGTTTATATCCTATTTACTGGGAACTTGTATTCATGTTTCCTTTCTTTTTTTAGATGCATTATGGGTTTGAATCTTTCTGATTTTCCTTAACATATCTATCCCTTGTTCCTCTTTAATTGTGAATTTGGTTTCAACACGTCGTTAAGATTATAAAAAGATGATGATCAAGAGGTTGTAAGTTTTTATACCCCATCCATTTTAGTTTCTTGGGATGCTTAGCATGGTGAGATTTCGGGTTTTAGTTATTGGAAACAAAGGAAAGATTTACATTTCTTCAGTAGAACTCTTAGACATGAGATTCCAAACTTGAAAAAACTTTCTAGTTTTTCATTGAAATAGTTACACAAGTTAAAGAGTGTGATGAGTATTAAAAAGGAAAAGAAGGGAAAGAGAGAGAGTTGTTAGTGCATAGATGAAAAGGAAATTCTTAGAACAGCCAAACGTGAAGGTAGGTAAATCCCTGTCAGATAAACAAAATGTTTGGAAAGGAACGGGGAGAAAGATATAACTTATGAAATGATTAACATTTGATTGTGCAGGAACTGTTGTGCAAAAGAACAAAAAAAATACGATTGTCTTAAATCTTTTCTTGCAAGAATGACTTTTTGATATGTTGTGTTGCCTTATATTGAGTTCTTTAGGTATTGTTTTCTGATCATCCCAAAAAAATTTCTTGAATGTTTGGTTTGCGACGATATTTAGAACAACTAACAATTGTCTCCACCTTCTTCACTTTGAAGCTTCTTTATGTGCATCACAATACTATTGCCTTCAATAATGAACAAAATAATCTGTTCCTAACTTTTTCTGGAGGGCAAATGTTGTACTGTTGTTTTGGAAGAAAATGGGAAAGAAAGCTATTTAATGTTAGCTTCCTTGATTGTTCTGTAATTCTGTTTCTGTTTTTCTTCACATCCATCTGAATTTTAAATCTGAAAATTATGTTCTTGCAGGTTTTGCCAAGAGAGCGGAAAAGACATGAATATTTGGAGGCTGTCAAGAATCGTTACAAGCATCTTCCTGAAGTCAGGCGCATTGACAGGTAACAGTTCATCTATGTCTAAGATTCTTGTCTTAGGTCCTTAGGCCATTGGTACCAAATCGTAGTTGACCATCTTCGTTAACTGGCCTGTAAGATCATGTCATGTCCATCCAGTGCAAAAAGTTTGTTCCAATGTGACCTATATTATGCTAACTCAAGCCTGAACAAAACC
The DNA here is from genome assembly GCF_000226075.1 of Solanum tuberosum. Classification (NCBI taxonomy): domain Eukaryota; kingdom Viridiplantae; phylum Streptophyta; class Magnoliopsida; order Solanales; family Solanaceae; genus Solanum; species Solanum tuberosum. Next base: position 32,832 of record NW_006239028.1, on the reverse strand, counting down.
TCTGCATGGTTAAGGACTTAAAGCTAAAGTGAGAAGTTCAGAAGATGATGATTACCATTGTTAATTCTGTGTGCATATATTTGTTACTTTGCATTCCTGTTGAATATCTCAAAAGATTCCCAGTGAGCCCAAAAGAGATTAATCTTCACTCTCCCTTATTGTGATTTTACAGACACAGACACTTGCCAAAACCAATCTACAAGGCAAGTAGACAAATACGCGAGATGACAGAATCTGCGAGGCGGAAAGAGGAGAGGAGGAAAGCTCACAGTGCCCCTGGAAGCATTAAGAATAAGCAACTGCGAACAAAAAGAATTGTCCGAGAAGTTGAATGAAAAGTGTGGCTGTCTTGATCTGCTGATGCATGTTAGCCAGGCCAATTTGAACCGTTTAGAAAGTTATTACCTATTTTCACAGTTGTTAGCAGGCCTATAAGATAGTAATTTTATTTTATCAGAGGGAAGAATTGAAGTTCCATCATTTCATGTCGTTATCGAGATATAGTGGTGGTTACTTATGTTAAAATTATGTTGCTGCTTACTGCTAAAAATTTTGCCCTGCTCTTTCAAATAGTGATAAAAAAAAAATGCAGATTCTATCATTAAGAAAAACATGTTAACAGACTCTGGTTAAACTTTACATGAATGCATTTGCCAACTAGATTGGTGAGCTAAATTGTGAATAAGTTATTTGGAAACGCTTGCTAAACAGCTGAAAAGTTTGTTCATTTTCGCTTTCATTATATGGTTTGTAAATCATACTTGGATGATAATCTCGAAGTTAGATTTGGTAGTTCAAACTTCAGAGATATTAAAAATTTTGAGATGGTCAAGTTAAATAAAAATACCTAAAATTTGCTTACTTTCAAATTGTTCGAATCGGGGGCTTTAGTGAGCCTTGTATCATTAGACATAACAGAATTTTTAAGAACTCCTAACTCGTGATTCTAAATTGATAACACGGTTAAATAAGTGGGTGTTTAACTATCTTTTATTATGAAATTTGAAAATTAATTTTTATTTTCAAAGTGAAATGATATTTGAAAATTGATTAATAAAATTGAGATTGTTTTTTTACATTTTTTATGAGTAATTTAGAGTGAAAAAGTGAATTTTTTGCCAGGCGAAATACCTCTCTGTATAAGAATATAAGAATTTATAAACTTTGGCTATACCTTACATAGGATCCTGAAATTGGCTATTTTTGCACTCCTCCAAAGTAAGCCGACTCGAAGGGGCAGCCAAGCCAAGCATTCCCCTAGGGTTTAGCCCAAAACCCTGTAATTTCATTTCAACAGTAAATCTTTTTTCCATTAGCATACATCCTGAACGATTCTCTTTTCCCATGGCCATCGCCGCCGCTAGATCCATTTTCCGGTCATCGTCCCTGCGCAATGCCGCATCAAGGATTGCATCGGAGGCTAAAGCAGCTCGATCTCCCTTGCGCACGCCTTCTAAAAGTCCTCTTTCTCATCGCATCTTCAGGTACTCTTTTTTTTTTTTACTAGTAGTTTCTAGAATATTCAGTTTCATAATATGTGATAGAACAATTTTTGCAATTCAAAAAGGTGTCCTTCTGAAATGAGCGCTTGTTTGGAGTCGCTGCAACCATACCACACCGTCACTGCTTCGGCTTTGATGACTTCTATGCTTACTGACTCTCTCCGTAGTTACAGTTGGCTCTCAGAAGGTAATTTTTCACTCTGTTATTCTCTCATTGCGCTATGTTATTGATTAGTTTGATTTCTGTTGGTATTTAGTTAATTAATCAGAACTGATAATTTTATTGTTAAGCGAGTCAGCTATAAAATGTATTCTGCCTCATTAGTATGTTCATGCAAATGTTTGAGAATTGTGCAAAAGTAGTTATTATCTGATGCAGATTGGAGTAATCAATCAATTAAGTATTAACTATTGTTTAATTCCAAAGTCTGTTTTATGGATCTATTGTTTTGTTCCGCTCGATTTGTAGAATCAATATTCAGTGATTCATTGTAGTCAGACTGTTATTTTTTCTTTGATAATCGAGAAATTTCTGAGGACACTATTGAAACACTATGGGCAATGGCCCCTGTTCCTGTACTTTTCACTTAAAAACCATCCTTTTGTCTGTATCATTGATGTGTGCGCATCATGTGATTTTCTTTTACTTAAAACCAAATCCCTGGAGGCCAACTATTATTATGTTAGTTGTCTTACCACAGTTCTCTTTATTTGGGTTTAGATCTGCCATGCTTTGCGAGACTTACATATCAAGAGTCACTAAGGACATAAAATGTATGTAGAAATTCGAAATGGCATCTTTTCCCCTCTCACGGGGAACAAAGATGTTGTCAGCTTTGCTGTGATTGCATGTGATCAATTTTTACAACAAGTGGTTCTGAAAGGATCAAATTTATCTGTACTTCTGGGGTTCACGCTTTTTATCTTTAGTTCTCTCTATTTGCTCTTTTAATTTTGTCATTGCTGGGGGAGTGAGTGGTGTTAATTTGGAAGCAGGTGTATTAGAATATATAAGCTGTAACTCGCCTGTGAGTATCAATCTAGTAATTAGCTGAAGATGTTCATATAACTGTTTTTAGTCTAAGAGGAGTTGTAGCTCTCTTCTTCATTGAAACGTCCTGTACTGGCTGAATTTTCCATGATTTCAAGGTGCTTGAAACTATTAACTAGGTGACTAGCACCTCTGCTGACAACAACCTTCAATCTTGCCGATGATTCGATTTCAACTAGACTTGAAATCATTCTTTTCCACCTGAACGAATAAGCCAATATAAGTTGAGTGACCTATCGCGTAATACATCATTGCAAATACTTTCTCCTATTGATGTCTAGCTCCCTTTTCCTTTCTTTTCCTATAAACCATAACCATTTGGCAAGATTTTGTGGTTTCTGTGTATCCATCTTTTATATTTCTCTGACCGACGAGTTTTCGTTTTTGATATAGGTATCTAGCAAGACCTATAGGACCCTCATTTGATGTCCTTTCCTCATTTACTACTTTGGTAAGTCAATCAAGTATTTCTCTTTAGTGTGTCTTGGACATATCCGAAGTTTAACATGGACCTTCTAATTTATAGTTTTGAATAAATATTTTCCTACTGAGCATGATATATGGAGCCTCCTTTGAAATACCCTTGAAACAATTTCATTCCATAGTTTAGTTATGTCAAAGGCAGAGTAATTGTCAATAGTCTCTTGCATTCTCTTCATTTTTAGTGTTCCCCATCACGTACTTTCCGGTTCCTATTTGTCACTTTGATTAAGTGTTGGATGCTTCATTCTTCCTGTTGTAGGCGTTGACAAGACTAGATGAAGAAGGAGAAGCTTAGAGGACTGAATTGGATTCATTTATGTTTGGAAGCTTTCAATTTAAAAATTGTTACTTTGCATAAAATTTTGTTGACTACTTTTGCTGGATCAGAAATAATGTATGCTGGTTGTTAGGGGTGTATAATGACAGGATATCTGTAGATTTTGCTGATGAATCTTGCAATGAGATGTTTATTTCATTTTCTTTGTGCATCTCTGGCGCATTTTCATGTACGTCTCTTGCAAAAGTTGTCATTAGATTTAATAATATGGACAAGCAGAATCATGTTCTTCTTTGTTTGGTCACTAAAGTAGTGTCAGGATGTCTTTCTAGACACACCTGGTAGAATTGGTGCTTACGATTTTATCTTTATTCGATCAGCCCAAAATGAAGACGTGTGATGATTTTTGGAGAGCTGGAGCAATAATGTACTTTCTCACACTGGTGCGCTAAGTAAAGAGGGTTATAATGAGCTGCTCCTTTATTTTTGAACTTGGTAATGCTAGATTGCAAGTTAGTGTTACCATTTGCTTACTTCTGACTTGTGTGCCTGTCTCTTTATTTGTTATTGACGGTTTACCTTTCTGTTTGTAACTTTTTCTATTCATTGATGTTTCTTTTTTATGGCAACACTAACTTCTTGTTAATCAACCAGCTTGAGATAATGAAACATGATCGGTTACCTGTCCTCAGGGTGATGAAGCTATGCTTTCATGAGTATTTAGCGATGAACTTAGTCGTGTAAAATAAACCTACATACACTTTATATTTTACTTTTTAGTTAACGGTTTAAGAAAGTAAAATTTGATTTAATAGATGTTGGAAGACAAGAAACAGTCAAAATATTTGTATGAAGTTGATTGCATAGACAACAAAAAGGAAATAAAGGTACGATATATATTATATTACAATTAAGGTAAGAAAAATTGAGAGTATATTAATTGATAAATTCTGTATTACAATGTCTATATTTTCTATATAATATTAGCTGATGGATGTCCTTCTAAGCATTCTACATTAGGATCACCATCGTCTTCCTTGTCCAAAATAGCAAGTACTTCATCCCCAACATCGTCTTCCTCTACATTAATGTCATTTTCTAATTGCAAAGATGAATCAATAAGTTTTTCAATGTCATTCATATTCTCATCGCTAACTCCATTTTTGTTACCATCATTGGGTTTTCTCTTCTTCTTTATCTTACAAATTACATAACCCTTATTCTTAATTTCTCTAGCATCCAAATAACCATCATACAAAGAGTATTCCGTCATTAGCCACTCGCCATTAGCATTCTTGTTATCACTTTTGCTGTAGGTGTACTTTAAACTTTTCACGTACCCCATGAGTCTACCTTTATTGTCAAAAACCTCTTTTCCCTTTCCTTGTGGCTTCCACGTACCCTTCCCCACAGTTCGCGAAACTCTTTTCCATTTCGGATTTTGTTTCTTTTGGGGAGTTATAAAGTAACGTGTGTAGCTGTTAGTGCCTTCAAAAATCTGCCATGGTTCGTTGTCCGCATAAAGATTAACAACCTCCATATATTGATTTTGGTTGGGTAGTGGTTCATCTCTCGTAAACCCTACTAAATACTTCACGACTTCTATATTCTTAGGTGAAAAAATATAGCCCAACCGACTTCCTTTACCTCGAGCCATTATTTTAGTGATTGATGAATTTAAGAAACAATAATATTAATCACTGCTAGTTAGTTAGTAAGAAAAAATGATAATTATTTAAACAAAAAGAGAAAACTGGTCCGAGAGAATAATGGGAATATGATATGATAATTATTAAAACAAAAAGAGAGAACTGTTAGAGAATAAGGGGAATATGATTTGATAATTATTTATACAAAAAGAAAGAAGTGATATGAGAGAATTAGAGGAATATGATTTGATTATTATTTATACACAGAGAGAACGATCCCTGAGAGAATAGGAATGACGTTTTTTGGTAACTTTTTGTTTTATCTTACCTTTCGAAGGCTGGAATACTTTTTTTATTTACCTAATTTCTCCTAATCAAGTAGTTAATCACTTATTTAGAAGCTTTGGAAGCTTCTTTTTTTGAATTACTTGTTTAAGCTTTGGTAGCTTTTTTGTTTTTTGAATTAGTAATTACTCCTTATCACAAAGTTAATCACTGATTTAGAAGTTTCGGAAGTCTTTTTTTTTTTTTTTTTTTAAACCCTCTTAATTTGATGCCATGCCACCTGATGTATTAAGATTCTTTTAAAAAAATTCCAATTTTGCTGTTAAACTAAACTTTGATAAAATTAAACTTTGAAATTTTTTCATAATTCAAAGTAAATAATTATTCAGAGTGCAAGAAAATTATTGAAATGCTAAACTATTTTACCTCTACTTTTAAACAATTATGTATATTGCCACTTTTAATATTTTATAGCATATTTGATACCACTAAGTGTGTATATCTAATGAAAAAATTGAAGATTTACGTATTATTGGAAATTTACACATGTATTTGACACAATTTGTTATATCATGTATCCAAGTCTTGTCATATGTATATGGTCTTCTATCATGTATCTTAATATTATCATATATTTTTTGTATTATTACAATGTAGCTAACTGTTTTCATATTTATCTGAGATACATGTTTTTGGATATAACGTATGAAATTGATTGTAAATATTTTTGGGTCATTAATGAAAGTGATACTGTTAATCGAAAAAAGATATTCATTGATTCATTGTAGTTGACTGTTATTTTTCCTTTGATCGATCGTGTAATACATCATTGCATATAGGTACTAGCAAGACTTATAGTACCCTCATTTACTACTTTGGTAAGTCAATCAAGTATTTTTGCTTCTTGTTCACAAGGAATGAACAACTTTCATATTGTAGTACTTAACGAATGAAGAATCAGGGATGGTTAGTCAACATTCTTGTCGAAAAATTATATTACGTGTATAGATCAAAATTGAATTGTAAGGATTAAATACGTAAACTTGAACACTCTTGATACACATAAGAGCTATAACCTAGAGGGGATTCATTTATGTTTGGAAGCTTTTAATTTAGAAATTGTTACTAACATAAAATATTGCTGACTAATTTTGCTGGATCATAAATATTGTATGATGGTTGTTAGGAGTGTATAATGACAGAATATATGTAGTTTTTTGCTGATGAATCTTGCAATGAGATGTTTATTTCACATTCATTAATGTTTCTTATGATAAGTTGAGCTATATGGTAACACTAACTTCTTGTTAATCAACCAGTTTGCAATAATAAAACATGAATGAAGCTACGCTTTCATTCACACTAGTCATTGACGAGGAGGATTTAGTCATGATGAACTTAGATAGTCGTGTAAAATAAACATATATACACTTTATATTTTATTTTTGGTTAACGGTTTAAGAAAGTAAAATTTGATTTAATAAATGTTGGAAGACAAGAAACAGTCAAAATATTTATATGAAGTTGATTGCATAGACAAAACAAAAAGAAAATAAAGGTACGATATATACTATAACGTCATCAGTTTCCCATGATCAATTATTAGCTAATTACAAGAAACGTATGAAACTTGAGAGAATTACTAATTGATAAATTCTATAATACAAAGTCTATATCGTCAAGATCGACATCTTATGGATGTCCCTCTAAGCATTCTACATTATGATCACCATCGTGTAAGCTAACGTCAACGTATGGTGAGACTCTAGTTTGTTTACCTTTCTTCAAGAGAATAACGCAAACAAGGCATATTCACATTCAACATTACAGTACACTGGCTAGGAAAAGGAACTAAAAAAAACGTAATGTATACCGTTTAGGACATTTGTCAAACAAAGCTATGTGGATTGTCCTCCTCAATATGCTTTCAAGTCATGAGTTGGTTCAGTGGGATGAGAATATGGATGACGTTGAAAAACTTATCAATTCGGTTTTGCAAAGATATCGTACTTGCTAATAAGTGTATATGGTACAACTTAAATCGTCCTTACTAATTTGTTTTGTTGGAGTTGCCTTCATAGGTGTTTGATGAGTTTTGTTTAACCACCACAAAGTTGTGGTGAGAAGGATATATATATAGCCTCTTTGCCTTTAATTAAAGGATAGTTAAAGATTTCTAGTTTAAGCTAATTGGATATGAGAAAAAATCTAATAAAATGTATATATACACACCGCTGAATTCAAATTAATCGGCTTTTTTAATATAAGCATCGAATAATAAATAAGAAACCACAAGAGAAAAGAGTAGGGAAATAGATAACTGCATTACAAATTGGATATTTATTTTGAATGCATAGAATGACAGGTCTCTAAATTGGGATAGAAGGAATGTGTATTTAATAAGGCTGGTTAAAATATTCATCTTAGAATAAGTCCTACATTTTTGAATTTTTCTTGGAGAACATAAAAGAAAGTTATAAAAATATGATCTCCATTAAGGAGAATTTATTACATAGTTAAGTTTATCTTGAAACTCTTTAATAAATAATTTCCTTCAACTTTTTTTTTATAAAAAATATTGACACTTTTTGATAAGTAATTTTCTTAAACTTTAAGAAGGGTCTTTTATATGTTGATAACTAAACAAATAAATTAAATAACAACATTTTTACTGCTCGAAAAAAGGAAAATTTAAACGTTCAAAAACATCCACAACACTCAACTTTTCATTGAGTCCAACTACAAAGTCATTTCTTTAAGTAGATTCTTATATCAAAACTTAATTGGTAAAGAAACTTTCAACTCAACTTTGTGCTAGGAGATGTTTGTGACCATAATTCATATCCAAATTCATTCCAACACTAAAAAATTTACCTTAACACCTAAGAACAATTTATTTGTCACACCTGATACTACCTTACACACAAATGAAGAATGATTCAGGCCTTAGCTTAGAAATTTTCAAAATGCTACAATATATAGTTAGAAGTTAGATCTTTTTGTGTGAACTAAACTAGATGGGAGTTTCAACAAGAGCAATTAGAAAGCAGGGATTGGGAGAGTCCTTATCTGATATATTTATTGATACTAACATATTCCACCTCGTTTTCCCAAATATAAGTAATCTCATTTTTGTCTTGAATAAATTCCCTATCATGATAAAAACGAGTTATAATAATGTTGTCCATAAGATTCTTTGAAACAAGCCCCAAAATTTCCTGACACGTTATGAATAATAAGAACAAAAAAAACCCTAACTTTTTCTGGATATTAACCACACACCATCACAATAATATAATAGTAAAAAGAGTAACTTTCACATATAGCAAACATAAAAATCATATTTGTATGCTATAACTATAGTTTGCATAATTGCGCTCTATAGCAAACATAAATATGTATATTTCGCTATACATATACAAAAGAAAGTAGTTGTATAATTTGTTTCTGTTTTAGTATACATATACAAAAGATCAATTGTATAATTTGTGTTTGTATAAAGCGAGAAAGAGAGAAAGACAAAAGAAAACTAGGCAGGGGAAGATCGTATTTGTATAATCATAAGTGTATAGGACGAAGATATATGCATTTGTATTTGTATAAAGTGAGAGAGGCGAGTGAAATCTGGGAGAGGGGAGAGAGGGAAACAAAAATATATGTATATATACAATTTTCTCTCGCTTTATACAAACACAAACGCATTTTATACATTTGTGTTTGTATAAAAGCGAGAGAGGCAAGGGAGACTGCCAGCGAGAACGAGAGTGGCGAGCGAGATTCACCAGGAGAGAGGCGAAATAGCAACAGTTTGCTATGGGGTACAAAACTATGTTTATAGCATTTAATTTGAATTAATAGTATGCTATTATATACTATTTTCCCTAGTAAAAATGCACTATATATCACATTACAACAATTAATTAAAATGAAATAGAAATTAGGGAATGAACTTACCTCACTAGGTTAAACTCCAAAATTGTGATTAATGAACTCTAAAGTCGTTTGCAATCTTCGATGATACTTTCAACAAAACACTCAAAATCACTTCAAAATCTGAAAATTTTAGTTGTAACTTGCATAAATGTCACTGAAAATAAGACCAATTTCTAGGATTTTTTCGTTTAGAACCACTGCACTTTGAGTCAGAAGTGTTTTGCTGGGAAAATGAAGAGGCTTTAGGTTTTTCGGTTTGGGAAATGCACATGTGGCGCTAATGTAAGAATGTGTTTAAGAATTGATTGGTTTCACTTTCCACGTGAGGAAGGTAGATTTCACGTTTTTTGCCAATCAATAAAAATATTTGCTAAAGTTTTTTGCCATGTCAGCCAATAGTGTTTAAAAGGTACAAATTTTGGGTGTTTCAAAGAATTAATAGGCAGATGGTGCGTAGTTGAGGTACCTAAGAGAAAAAACCCAACAAGTTTAGAAGCCAGTTTATGCGTTATGATTACTAGAAATGTGATTTTGTGCTAACTATTATAACGACAACAATATTTTCTTATCGGAAATGACTTTAGTTCTCTCTATTAATTAATTTTTAATTTGTCATTGCTGGGGACCGGAGTGAGTGGTAAGGTGTTAATTAATTTGGAAGCAGGTGTATTATATTAGACTATAACTTGTTAATCAACTTGAAATCATTCAGATGTTCATATGACTGATTTTAGTTCACGAGGAGTTGTAGCTCCATCTCTTCTTGTCGATGATTTGATTTATTACGTTGGAATAAAAGAATCAGTCAAAAAAATTGTATCTACTTGATTGCATAGAGAAAACAAAAGAAAATAAAGGTACGATGTATATTATATTACAAGAAATGTAAGAAAAAAATGAGATCATACTAATTGATAAATTCTATAATACAAGTCAATATTTTCAATATCAATATCAGCTTATGGATGTCCATTCTACATTAGGATCACCATCGTCTTCCTTGTCCAAAATAGCAAGTACTTCATCCCCAACGTCGTCTTCCTCTACATTAATGTCGTCGTTTAATTGCAAAGATGAATCAATAAGTTTTTCAATGTCATTCATAATCTCATCGCTAACTCCGTTTTCGTTATCATCATTGGGTTTTCTCTTCTTCTTTATCTTACAAATTACATAACCCTTGTTCTTAATTTCTCTAGCCTCCAAATAACCATCATTCAAATAGTATTCCGTCATTAGCCACTCGCCATTGGCATTCTTGTTATCACTTTTGCCGTAGGTGTACTTCAAACTTTTCACGTATCCCATGAGTCTACCTTTATTGTCAAAAACCTCTTTTCCCTTTCCTTGTGGCTTCCACGCACCCTTCCCCACAGTTCGCGAAACTCTTTTCCATTTCGGATTTTGTTTCTTTTGGGGCGTTATGAAGTAACGTGTGTAGCTGTTAGTGCCTTCAAGAATCTGCCATGGTTCGTTCTCCGCGTAAAGATTAACGACCTCCATATATTGATTTTGGTTGGGTAGTGGTTCATCTCTCGTAAACCCTACTAAATACTTCATGACTTCTATATTCTTAGGTGAAAAAATATAGCCCAACCGACTTCCCTTACCTCGAGCCATTATTTTAGCTAAAAAAGAAAAAACTTAAACCCTAATTATTACGTTGTAATAGAAGATTTGGTTGTGATTTCTTCCTTGGGTAGGCCATCCCAAGCTAATTCCCAATTACACTCCTTCAATTCTTTCGAATTGGTGGGATCTACAGATGTAGTGGCTGGTGAACCGCAGGAAGTTCTAAAGGAAGTAGTCGAAAAGGAAAAGAACAAGTTAATTACTGGGCGTATAGTAGTTTTATAGATTAATCACTCCTAGTTACTAAGAAAAAAGTGATAATTATTTAAATATACAGAGAGAAATGATCCGAGGAATAAGGGAAATATGATATGATGATTATTTAAACAAAAAGAGAGCTGATAGAGAATAAGAGGAATATGATTTGATGATTATTTATACAAAAAGAGAGAAGTGATCCAAGAGAACAAGGGAATATGATGCTAATAAGGAAAAATAATAAAATTGGAAAGCAATTAATTTCAACTATGGTTTAAGAGTTATTTTAGTTAAATGAATATTGACCTTTAGATATAAAAATTGCCACATGGCTTCAAATTAAGAACCGTATCCCTTTTTTTTCTCCTGATCAAATTTTTTTTATGTTAATCCTAATTATAATTATCCTTTCTAATTATGTCACCTTCAGAAACTTATTTTTTTCCTTTCGTAGGCGGAATTGGGAAGTTTTTTTTTTATTCCTTAAACGAAATAATTTTTTTATGTTAATTATTCAATATAATGTATTTTATTTTAATAATAAAACACATATATACCAACACAAAACAATTACTATATTCTCAATCCTAATGATTTTCATCCTCTACGTAAGTTTTGTTATTTCATTACTTTTAATCACTATTAGAAATATAGGTTTTTTTTTTTACCCATTTTCTACCAAATCAGCTCATGACTAAAAAGAAATTGATTGAAATATTGAAATATTTTCGTATAAAAAATACTACTATTTTTTTCCACCGATTTAATTATGGATAAACTACGTACTTTATTTGACATACATCACTATCATATATACTAATTTTACCTCTATTTTTAAACAATTATGTATATTGCCACTTTTAGTATTTTATACCACTAAGTGTGTGTATCTAATGAAAAATTGAAGATTAACGTATTATTGAAAATTTACACATGTATTTGACACAATTTGTTATGTCATGCATCCAAATCTTGTCAAATGTATATGGTGTTCTATCATGTATCTTAATATTATCATATATATTTTTTGCGTTATTACAATGTATCTAACTATTTCATATTTATCTGAGAAACATATTTTTTTGAATATAACGTATGAAATTGATTGTAAATATTTTTGGGTCATTAATGAAAGTGATACTATTAACGGAAAAAAAATATTCATTGATTCATTGTAGTCAAGACTGTTATTTTTTCTTTGATAATCAAGAAATTTCTGAGAATACGATCGAAACACTATTTATTAGACATAAGTTGTTTCTGGCCTGTGAGTGATCGATCGTGTAATACATCATTGCATATAGATACTAGCAAGACTTATAGTACCCTCATTTACTACTTTGGTAAGTCAATCAAGTATTTTTTATTCTTGTTCACAAGGAATGAACAACTTTCATAATGTAGTACTTAACGAATGAAGAATCAGGGATGGTTAGTCAACATTCTTGTCGTAAAATTATATTACGTATATAGATCAAAATTGAATTGTAAGGATTAAATACGTAAACTTGAACACTCTTGATACACATAAGAGCTATAACCTAGAGGGGATTCATTTATGTTTGGAAGCTTTTAATTTAGAAATTGTTACTAACATAAAATATTGCTGACTACTTTTGCTGGATCATAAATATTGTATGATGGTTGTTAGGAGTGTATAATGACAGAATATATGTACTTTTTTGCTGATGAATCTTGCAATAAGATGTTTATTTCATATTCATTGATGTTTCATATGATAAGTTGAGCTATATGGTAACACTAACTTCTTGTTAGTCAACCAGTTTGCGATAATAAAACATGAATGAAGCTACACTTTCATTCAGACTTGTCATTGACGATGAGGATTTAGTCATGATGAAATTAGATAGTTGTGTAAAATAAACCTATATACACTTTATATTTTATTTTTTTATTAACGGTTTAAGAAAGTAAAATTTGATTTAATAAATGTTGGAAGACAAGAAACAGTCAAAATATTTTTATGAAGTTGATTGCATAGACAAAACAAAAAGAAAATAAAGGTACGATATATATTATATAACAAGAAAGGTAAGAAAAACTGAGAGTATATTAATTGATATATTCTACATTACAATGTCTATATTTTCAAGATCAATATTAGCTGATGAATGTCCTTCTAAGCATTCTATATTAGGATCACCATCGTCTTTTTTGTCCAATATAGCAAGTACTTCATCCCCAACATAGTCTTCCTCTACGTTAATGCATAGATGAATCAATAAGTTCTTCAACGTCATTCATATTCTCATTGCTAACTCCGTTTTCGTTATCATCATTGGGTTTTCTCTTCTTCTTTATCTTAAAAATTACATAATCCTTGTTCTTAATTTCTCTAGCATCCAAATAACCATCATACAAATAGTATTCCGTCATTAGCCACTCACCATTAGCATTCTCATTAGTTGTGTCTTGTTTATGCGTTTGAGAACTATGCAAAATTAGTTATTAGCTGATGCAGTGCATAGTTCGATGACAATCTTTACTCCTAATTAATTTATATTTTAATTTTTGTTCGATAGCAATATTGTAGTATTTTTTTTTCCAACAATGTCTCCCATGTTCTAGACTCTAATTAAAATTCCAGAACAATGTTAAATGTGCCAACAGAAAAATGCAATCTAAGGGGTAATTCAGAGTAATTAGCAAACTAGAGTAGTAAAGGTATTCAGGACATCTAAATTATGAGGGAGCAACAAAAATTTTGAATTTTACATTTGATTCAAGAAATTAAAACTATACTAAACCACCTATTTATTCCTTTTTTGGCATTGTTCCGACACTAATGAGCATCACTTAGGCCTTCATTCATGATACTCTGCTAGGATCTGCAGCGCTTCAATAGGCCCTAGGCACGGATGTTAGAGTTACTGCCGCCGTTTACCGGGGCTTCCATTCAAAGTTTATAACACTTCTCCTTTCGACCTTTCAGCATCGGACATGTGTCAGACTCCATACATCGTGTTACCACTTATGATATCATATAAGCTCTGAATTTTCAAATGAAAAAACAACTATCAACGTGTTAGAATCAAAGTGCAGCTAACATCAACAATCAGCTGAAGCAACTCTAACAATGAGTACACATATAAGTTTTGCTTTACTATGTGAAGCCAAATTAAAATAGGTCACAAAATACTACTCATATTCATTTTTAACTTCAAATTTGCAATGCACATATCGACACATAACAGACAGCCACCAGTGAACTGTGTTCTAACCACAAGACGCTAAGATCAAAGCCTCGATCTGTAAAGGCTGAGCACAGGTGATTCAAAATTGTATGATCAGATGCAACAGTTAATACCTAAAAAGTACTCCGTAAAAAAAATAATTGACAAATTGTAAATTGAACTATATACAACTGCATAGTCCATTTTAATGATATAAATATTTTGATGTGTATTATATATCTTGTAGAACGTGTGAATTCTGCAACCAATCGTCACGAATGTCCTCAAATGCTCTATACATCTCTTCCTGAAATTCATCGCTTCTAATATCATCAACTCCGTGGCCTTCCTTCTTGTACTTCCAATGTTGTCTCTCTATTTTCCATTGTAGTAGCTTCATAAGTACTATTTTGAACATTATATTCAGAAGTTGTAGCCTCTTGTTCATCCCAAACCCTAACTTGATCTTCCGTTGTGGAGTAGTCGTTATTATGATTAGGTTCAAGCAACATAAGATCAATAATTCCCGCAACATCTCCATCTTGTGCCTCCATAACATGATCCACATTCTTCTCTTTATCCATCTTCTTCTTTATTCGACACACTACAAAATCTTCTTTAAGAATGGTTATTTTCCTTAAAGAAACTATCCGTGACATAATATTCTACCATCAACCAGGTTTTATTTTGGCCACACTCACTTGTTTCAAACTTGAAATTTCTCTTAAACCCTACCACATGCGCCGTACGATTCCTCCTTATAAGATGTTCCCCGGTTTGCGCTGTCCACGCCCTTTAGCACAAATTCGAGAAAACCTCTTATATTCAATCTTCTGCTTCTTCAAAGGAGTAATAAAGTAACGAAACTTCTCTTCAGAATTAGCTCTAAATATCTCCCATGGTGGTTGATCTCCATATATATCCACAATCTGGATAGGACATTGTTGATTCAAACATAATTCGCCTTTGAAAAACTTCTTAAGATAGTTGATTAGCTCTGTATCAGTAGGATGAAAACGTATTCCCATTGGCTTCGACATTGATTCTTGATCCCGAATTAACCTAAACTAATTATGTGAATTATGAAGTCTAAACAAAGATAGTTATCTATTTATACACATCTTATTTTCATAATGGAAACAAACTCTTAATTACTTAACAAACTTAAGTTACTTTATTTCCTTAATTACTACTATAACGGTAACTAACAAACTAAAGTTACTTAATTACTTCTCTCAAATTACTTTATTTCCTTAATTACGTATTTTATATTCCTAAATTTTAGAGGAGTTTGCTTTGAAACTTGAAAGGCGCGCCAACTACTTGAATTTGGCTAACACGTGCCTCACTCCAATATCTAAGTAAAGTTAAAAAGAGCTAATAAGATGCCTAGAGAACAAAAAATGTAAGTACAAAAAATCATAATTCAATTTATATTACTTTTCGTATAATTTTTTAATATTTAAATTTTTATTTAAAAATATTGAAGTAACATAATCTAATTTAACTTTAAAAGTTAATTAAATTGACTGTCAAAAAAGTGTAACGTGACAATAAAAAAGGAACAGAGTATCACTTGATTTATCGCATCTCCCCCTCTAACCAGATTTTAAGCAATAAAATATTTTTTTTCCTAATCAAATTTACTATGATAGTCAAGCATTATTTTTAATACAATTTAATATCATTTGCACAAAGGTTGTTCAGAAGGTTATGCATCGGACATAAAGTCCAATCTGTTCCAAAATTGAATTCACAATGCAATACATTTTGACAAAACACAATACACTGCATTTTTTCGAATACTATTTTCACAAAACGATAGGATAAAAACTTATCATTTTCATCAAGGCAACTGCAATTCAAGAGGATTTAGACCAATTCTATAATTAAATGTAATACGAAATAATATACAACTAGAAAATGATATTCTATTTGGTATACTCAATTAGGTGAAATGTTAATTTTATTTTTAAATACTTCTAGAATATTTTTAATAAGTTTGTGTAATAATTGAATCAATTGGAAAAAAGTTTAAAACTATAATCCAAAAGACCTTATTTAAACATTTGTAGGTTAGATAATGTACAATAATTTATGCATGTCTATTTATATTTTACGAAATATACAATAATGTCATCTACAAATTGCAAAGATGAATCAATAAGTTCTTCAACGTCATTCATATTTTTATCGCTAGTGGATTTTCCCTTCTTCTTTATCTTACATATTACATGACCCTTGTTCTTAATTTCTTTTGCACCTAAATAACCATCGAGTGTTTCGTCATTAGTCACTCGACACTCGCCATTAGCATTCTTGTTATCACTTTTGCCGTAGGTGTACTCCAAATAACCATCATACAAAGAGTATTCCGTCATTAGCTACTCGCCATTAGCATTCTTGTAATCACTTTTGCCGTAGGTGTACTTCAAACTTTTCACGTAACCCGCTATAAGTATGCCTTTGTTATCAAACACCTCTTTTCCCTTTCCTTGTGGCTTCCACGTACCCTTCCCCGCAGTTCGCGCAACTCTTTTCTATTTTGTATTTTGTTTCTTTTGGGGCGTTATGAAGTAACGTTTGCAGCTGTTAGCGCCTTCAAAAATCTGTTATGGTTCATTATCCACATAAAGATTAACCAACTCCATAAATTTATTCTGGTCGTAAAATGGTTCATCTCTCATGAATCCTACTAAGTAATTCATGAGTTCAATATTCTTAGAGAAAAACTTAACCCTAATTACTTTGTAATTGAAGATGAACAAGTTAATTACTATAACGATTAATTCGAAAGCTGAACTTCTAATCACATTATTTTTTGGGAAATGACCCTTTTGGTAACTTTTGTTTTTTCTGCTTTTTTGAATTAGTTGTTTGGAGTTATTTGTTAAGCGAATCACCGTCAACTACTTTGGAAAATTCTGGAAACTTTGTTTTTTTTATTCTTAATTATTCAACAAAACAATTACTATATTTTTAATCCTAATGATTTTTATTGAGTATGATCACTTGTTATTTATTACTTTTAATTAGTATTAAAAATATATATATAGGTTTGTCCTACTACTGATCGATGTGATATTTGTGTGATAATTTGATTTATTTTGAGAATGGTACAAAATTAGTTTTTCCCTCCGTTTAAAAAAGAATGACATAGTTTGATTTGAAATGGAGTTTAAGAAAAGAAAGAAGACTTTTTAATCTTGTTGTTCTAAATTAAAGTTATGTCAAATGTACCAAAATGTCCTTTAATCTTGTGGTCTTAAACATGTCACGTGGAAAGTTGAAGTGTTGCCAAAAAAGGAAAGGAGTCATTCTTTTTGAAACAGAGTAAAAAGGAAATTAGGTCAAGTATTAACTGATGTAGATCGAATTAATCAATTTCGCAAAGAAAAACTGAGGTATATTGCGTGAGTACAATCGCAAGGAAAAAGTCAAGTCACTACGATAACTTTTTCAATGACTATCACACTCATTAGTCATATGTCGGGTGCTGAAGGAAATCTATGGCTTGAAACAATCCCCTCAGGCATGCTACAATGCCCTCACGGGTTATCTTTCATCCATCGATTTTGTTAAGGCGAAATCATATCCCTCGCTACTTGTCAAATAAGGTATAGGTGACACAATATTTGTCCTTGTCTATGTCGACGATATAATTGTCATCGGCAGCCTCTCTTTTTATTGGAAATTAGTGTTACCATTTGCTTAATTTTGACTTGTGTGCCTCTCTCTCTATTTGTTATTGACGGTTTACCTTTTTGTTTGTAAACTTTGCTATTCATTGATGTTTCTTAAGATAAGTTGCGCTTTATGGTAATACTAACTTCTTGCTAATCAACCAGTTTGCGATAATGAAACATGATCTGTTACCTGTCCTCAGGGTGATGAAGCTACTCTTTCATGAGTATTTAGCGATGAACTTAGATTACCGTGTAAAATAAACCTATATACACTTTATATTTTATTTTTCATTAATGGTTTAAGAAAGTAGAATTTGATTTAATAGATGTTGGAAAACAAGAAACAGTCAAAATAGTTGTATGAAGTTGATTGCATAGACAAAACAAAAAGAAAATAAAGGTACGATGTATGTTTTATTACAAGAAAGGTAAGAAAAATTGAGAGTTTACTAATTGATAAATTCTATAATACAAGTCTATATTTTCAAGATCAATATCAGCTTATGGATGTCCCTCTAAGCATTCTACATTAGGATTACCATCGTCTTCCTTGTCCAAAATAGCAAGTACTTCATCTCCAACATCATCTTCCTCTCAGGGGCGGATCTATGAAGGGGTGTGGGGGTGCCACGCCACTCCCGAACTTCGACGAAAACTCTATATATACATAGGTATATATATATAATATTTATATAAATATAAAGCGTGCCACCCAGAGAACAAAACTGGCTTGTGGTGCCACAATAGAAGGGCAACTTAATTTAGAAGGCTGATGTTTGCGGGTTCGAATCCCATTTGTACCTATTTTTTTGAGAAATTTGCTGCAGAAGTTTTTTAAGAAAAAAAAAAGTCCGAAAAACAGTTGGCACATTATTTTAATTTTTTTAATAATTGTTATTGACTTAAATTAAATTAATTACATTA
>NW_006239028.1:0-13654 GCF_000226075.1 Solanum tuberosum | reverse complement strand
TTATATAAATATAAAGTGTGCCACCCACATAACAAAATTGGCTTGTGGTGCCACGGTAGGAGGGCAACTTTAGAAGACTGATGTTGCTGGTTCGAATCCCATTTGTACCTATTTTTTTGAGAAATTTGCTGCAGAAGTTTTTTAAGAAAAAAAAAAGTCCGAAAAACAGTTGGCACATTATTTTAATTTTTTTAATAATTGTTATTGACTTAAATTAAATTAATTACATTATTACTCCTTTGACTTTTCACTTGTTTATTTACTTGTAAAGTTGACTTTGATTTTACATGTTGCTACGGCAACGATGGAGAGAGCATTTTCGTCAATGAATCACATAAAAAATGAAGTGCAGAATAGTATTGGTAATAAATATTCAAATGATTGTCTAGTGTGTTACATAGAGCGTGATGTATTTATAAATGTTAGTAATGATGTCATTATCGATCGTTTTCAGAATATGAAAACTCGTCGAGGACAATTGTAAATGAATGATGAATATTTATAATATTAGTAATATTATTGAAAATTTTAAATTTGTTAACTTCATGCTTTTAGTGTGGAGTGTGGATTTGTAATATCTTATTATTTATATTTTATTGATTGATTTATGATATATATTGAAAAGACGAATAATTTAATCAAATATAAAATTAATTTAATCGATAAGTCTATTTGGCATACACGGACTCTAAATCCTGGATCCGCCACTGCTTCCTCTACATTAATGTCGTCTTCTAATTGCAAAGATGAATCAATAAGTTCTTCAACGTCATTCATATTCTCATCGCTAACTCCGTTTCGTTATCATCATTGGGTTTTCTCTTCTTCTTTATCTTACAAATTACATAACCCTTCGTTCTTAATTTCTCTCTAGCATCCAAATAACTATCATACAAATAGTATTCCGTCATTAGCCACTCACCATTAGCCTTCTTGTTATCACTTTCGCCGTAGGTATACTTCAAATTTTTCACGTACCCCATAAGTCTACCTTTGTTGTCAAACACCTCTTTTCCCTTTCCTTGCGGCTTCCACGTACACTTCCCACCAGTTCGCGAAACTCTTTTCCATTTCGGATCTTTTTCTTTTGGGCGTTATGAAGTAATGTGTGTAGCTGCTAGCGCCTTCAGAAATTTGTCATGGTTCATTGTCCGCGTAAAGATTAACCACCTGCATATATTGATTCTTATTGGGAAGTGGTTCATCTCTCGTAAACCCTATTAAATAATTCATTTACCAATTTTAAGATGTTGATTTACTTGCTAACAATACTATATTTTTTGGTATGTTTTTAAAATTGATATATTTGGCCTAATTTTGACTTTGGACCAAATCTAATGTAAATATTTATATATAGAATGTTATTTATAAAATTTCAAATATTATCTTGTAAGAACCTCCCACACCAACTATAAATATCTTTCTTTTGGTCCTTAATATTTCACCCCTCCATTGCTTTCTCTAATGCAAATTGAGAGATAGAGATTTTCAAGCACTAACTTCTTTCTCTCCTTACTCTCTATTTTTCACACATAACAGTGAGCTCCAACGTATAAGCACAGGTATGACATTTTTCATATGTATAAATTGGTTCTTAAAATTTCAGACTTTCTAATAGATGGATTTCAAAAATAGAATTGGTTCAAGTAATTCAACAAGTCGGTGGCGTCAAGGCACAAAATTCTATTACAACTGCCCACTAAACTAAGTAGAATCGTTACTTCACTCAAATGAAAAGTCAAAATGGTTATCTTGATCCATATTTTCATTGTTACTGAACAAAGCATAAATATCTATTTCAGTGTTCTCAAAATATATTTGAATTAGGATATGATTATCTTGATTTTTATTGAGATGTATAGAGATAAAACTAGGGGCGGTAACAAATCATGACACTCTCTTCTTACCAAGCCTAATTTTATCTTTATGCATCTCCACTGAAAACAAGATGATCACAATTTTATCTGAAATTACTCTGAATTACCAAAAATAAATATTTATGTTTTGATCCATAATAATGAAAATTTAGATTGAGATATACCTAGTTATTAAATTATTCATTTGAGCAAAATAACAATTCTCTTAGTATTGTGGACAGTTGTAATTGAATGTAGTGCATTGTCGACAAAGGCCTATTGAATTACTTGAACAATTTCTATTTTGGGATTTCATTTATCAAAAAAATTGTAAAGTTCTCAAAACCAATTTATACGTGTGAGAAATAATACGATACCGTTGCTTATATGTTGGAGTTTGACTTTCATTTTATTTGCTTCTTCCCGTTCTTTACAAGCGATTACAAAGTTTATATTTACGATTTGTTTCAACTTTTGTGATTAGCTCGAAATTTAAAAAAATTAAAAATTGTATTTTTGTAAATAGGCTTCTTGTCGAATGAGTATTGCTACAAATGATTAGATACGTATTAAGGAACCTATATTTGAAATTTAGGGTGATTTGATGTAGTTTTTTTAGGTGTTTTGGATGAATCTACTGCTTAAATTCAAGAAAGAAGAAGAAGTCAGATTATGTATAGTAGTATATAATATTGTATATTATTGTATAGAATTTTATATATTGTTATATATTAGGTGTATAATATTGTATATAAGTTTATAAACATTGTTATAAAATAAAATTGTATATTACTGTATAACTGTGTATGATGTTGTATACCGGATTTTTTAAACACTATTCTAAGAAAATAGTGAAATAGTGGTAGGATGATTACTAGAAATGTGGTTTTGTACAAATTATTATAACTACAAAAATGTTCTTTTTTTTGGGCTAAAGAATTGTTATATAAGTTTTGAGGTATATTTTTACAAAATAAGTTAGATAATTGTGTTTTTCTAAAAAATTTCCTAAACAAAAACGGCCACTCAACCATTATTGAATTCTTTTTTTACATAAAATACGTTATCTTTATTAGATTTTCTTGTTCACAATTTGCAAATTTAGATTAAACAAGCTACAGTGGGAGCATACTACGTTCAATTGAACAGATGGAACAAATTCGAATTGACATGAATCCCCCAATTGACACCACTGAGTAAACTACTTGCAACAGCCACAAAATCACATCAAATGACACATGATCAGTGTTACCTACATGAAATTATGGAAGTTGACAAATGAAATTGCACATATAGTTCATACATAATAGTCAGCTTCTTTTACATTGTGTGTTTGGATAGCACAAGTTGTGTAACAAAAAGTTAGAAATACAAAGACATAAATACCCATTCTTAGGAACTGGTTTTTACCTCGTACAACACGGGAAATGACTGAAAAGTAAATATCCCACGCACGCTTTAAAACTAGTTAACCAAGCAAGTGAACAAAGCAACACCATCATATGATATTGATGCCATTGGATCATCATGAGCTAAAAAATATGGGCATCTTTGCTCATTAATCCAAGGAAATTCCAGAGATGCATAATAATAATTCACAGTGGGAACAAGAATTCGAATGTAACTTCAAACTATCATTTCCCATGAGCCTGTCTACTCTTCCACGTTAACCAGTTCATACTCGACTAAAGAAAGGTTGTTCTCCTGGTTAACATCAAAATCAGCTGGTTCAGTAACCTCAACACGACCCCATTTGTCTACTGCAAGTCGCATGGCACCCTTGAACATGTCTATCTTTGCATTTCGCAGAATCACAGTCGACCCAGGCTTCATCATATCAACTGAATATGAAAGGAAATACGTGAATATCCAGAACATAAAACAATCACAATTTACCAGAAAAAAGGAAGTACTCTCGTTCAGGCACAAAACCACATCAAAGCATGACAAACTCCAATAGCCAATAGATCTGGATATTTTCCTGGCACTCAATACACAAATGAATCATCAATGTAGTCAAACAGGCATGCCAAGCAATTCAATAGCATAAACCATTTCTCCAACAACAACATACCCCGTGTAATCCCACGAATGGAGTTTGAGGGTAGGATGTAATAAACCAACATTTCTCCATGAAAAGAAAATATGCAAGTATTTGCTATCTTAAAAGAGGGGTTAATAGCTACTCCTTTGTTTCAACTTGTTTGTCTGAGTTACTACTTCAACCATCAATCGTATATTATTTTTTTATCATAATGTTTTCAAATACTTTCTAAATATTTTGAATTATAATAAATGTGGCTATAATCCTTTTTGTGTAGTTTCTAAAAATGTAAATCTTATTTCAAAAATATTGAAGATTCTATGTCCAAATTCACACCAATTAGTAGTTCAAGCCAAACAAATTGAAACGGAAGGAGTAATATATTGATAAGTGAGGGATTGTCTAACGGAAATGATCCTTCACCTCAAGAAAATAAGTTCAAGTTCGTCACAACTCACGACAATGTCAAAGCAAGAATATGACTAGCTCCTAAGCAAGGAGGTCCAGGGGTGGCATTTTTTTTCGATGACAAGGAAAACCCGTGGCTGCTATCCTTTGGGTGAGCAAAGGGTAAAACTCTCACTCCTATGCAATAGCTCGCAAACCACTCAAGGAGAGTTAACACGCACTAGACAAGCCCGGTGTGATGAACTCGACCCAGAAGGCAAATCCTTTGCTTTCACTGGCAAGAGATTTCAAAGTTAAGACCTCCAACATGACAGTCCTAAGCCCAAACCACTAGGCCACCCCGAATGGTCCAGGCCCAAGGGGGTGGCATTTAAACTAACTATTCAAGCTCCATTCGAAAACGAACCACACCCCTGTTTACTATAGATTAGGAAGATAGTCAAACAAGTCCAGATAACGAAATGCATTCCTATCCATTAAACGGAAAGTTCAACAAAGGGACTGTGGTGCAGTAGGGGGAGCAAAAATACTTTTAGGTATAAGTTTTCATTCCACCTCATTGCTTCCTAACAAAACGAGCTGAATAGGTCGATTCTAAAGCACAATGTTTATAGAGTATAAACATACAAATCGAAACATCCTCTCGCCATAATCCTGATACTCTATGAAAATATAGCCACAGCAAACAAGCGTATTATTTAGAGTACTGGAGTTTTCTCACTGAGCAAGCCAGATTAAGACACAAGTTAGATTTCCCAATTACACAATTAAACTCAACTCAGTTATATATATATACACTAATATAAAACATGAAAACAGATCGACATCCTTCATAACATATAAATGCACTCATTTGTATTAGATCTCTATAAATTCTTCAATATACATTAAAGAGATGACTGTCATTTGCAGGTTTTCTCAAATAATTGTAATCACCAAAATCAGTGCATAAAAAGGTCAAATTTTCGAAAAATTAAAACCAAATACAAATGAAAGCAAGCAAATTATACTAAAAGGAAAATCATTTTCCGATAATTAGAGATTATTTTGTACATACCCTGTTCATTACGTGCAGTGAAGAGGATGCACCCGGTTTCATCACCGACAAGGCACTCGGCGAGACGCGCCGGACCACGAGGATTTAACGACGCCGATGATCTACCACCTCGGTTGGCGCCGCCGGTGGCTTTGACGGCATTCGAATCAACAACCTTAACAGTCAAGTTGTGTCCATGTGTCTCTGGCTTTAAGCTTTCCGCTTTGACGAAAACCGGCTTCTTCTTCTCGGAAGTAGCTGCCGTATTTGGTGCCGCCGCCGCTGCTGGTGTTGCCATTTCCGGTACGAAACCTTAAACCCTAATTTTCAGAATTTTTTGGAAGAACAATTCGGTGGTGTGTGAAGAAAAACAAAAGTGATTTTCGGGTCTTGAAGTGGGCCTCTTGTATTGACTTGGTCGCGTGTGCCCAAAAAAGCAATTTAATTGGGAAAAAAGCAAATGCAAAATAATTGGTATCAATTATCTTATTTTTATGTCCTTTTTCACAAAAGATTTTCACTTTTATCGACCTGAAAAAAATATTTTCTTCTATTCAATATTATTTTCTTCTATTCAAATAGTAAGAGGACGATAAATTTCAGTTTTCTCTTATCTATTTGTGTATAAGCACATTTTATCTAGTATTGTACACTCTTTTACAATAATTACACATTAGGTATAATGTTTTCCATTTAGGTATAATTTTGTATAATATTGTATAATGTCATATAATATTGTATACTGTATATTGGCTACGTAATTCACTATTGGAGAAAAAAGCAAATGGAATATCTTATTTTTATGTCTTTTTTCATAAAATTTCTTCATTTTTTACATATGATAAATCTAGAAAGATTATTTTCTTCTATTCAAATTGTAAGAGGTCAATAAATCTCATTTTTCTCTCATATGATGATAAGCACTTCTTATATATTGGTATACACTCTTTTACAAGGTTGACACATTATATAGTAATTTTTTCTCATCAGGTACAATTTTGTATGATATTGTATAATGTCATATAATATTGTATATTAGCTACGTGCCTAATATCTTATGTTGGGTTGTATATTTTTAAAAATTCTCAAAAGCTTTTGCATGCGTTTTCAAGCATCTATTATGTGAATAAGTTAATCACATAAAATATGTTACTTCTTTTAATTATATACATTAACCTCAATTAGAACAAGCATGAGGTTTGACAGCTTATTACGATTAATGTCTACAATTAAAGGATTGACATATTTAAGTGGTTGACCTATCTACGTAATGGTTGCTTCAGAACGCGTGCAAAAACTTTTTTGAAACTAAACAGAAAACGTTCAATAATAACATTTTATCATATGTTTAGGTGTTCAAATAAAACAAACTGGAGTTCCAAGAAAACCTCTTGACCTCTTACAATTTGAATAGAGGAAAATGACATTTTTCAAATTTCTTATGTGTAAAAATGAAAATCCCTCGTAAAAACATTATAAAACTTTTAAAAAAAAGTTGTAAATGGCTAAAAACTATTTTTGCTTTAAAGTTCGAGTATATAAATAAAATTTAGTGGCAAATTTAAGGGATGGTAAGCATGTAACTATTATTTAAAATAAATTAAAAAGAAAAATATATCATAAAAATGGAACAAAGGGAGTATTAATTAGGTGTAATTTTTTCATATGATTCTATTTATTTATGGATCAATTATAAATTTGACCAAATATATGGATCAAGTAACACATGGTTCAAGCACTAAAACACCCCATCTTCAACATCCTTTCAATTAAATTAAGTTTTAAAAAAATTAAATTCATATTTTATCCCCTATATCTCATTTTTAGTACAAATACCAAACATTTTGTATTATACATGTTATAAGTAATATTACCTCCACCTTTTTTATTCCTTGATTTCCTTCTGAGTTTTGGTATCCCTTAAACAGGTTGCTGAGCTTTGAGAGTCAATGAAAATGCCCAAAAAATAGATAAATAACACTAATAACTATGTCACACTTCCAAATAAGTTGGAATCGGCGAAACGAATCCCCACTTCTTCATTTAAGTTGATTTCATATGATGATCAAGAAAATAGATAAATAAAGCAGTGGAAAAGTAAAGATAAGATTTCCTTATTTCCAGAAGAGCACCAAAGTTCTTCTTCCTTGCTTTGATTGGATATACAAAAAATACAAGGACATACAACAAGGTTTTCTTCTTCCTTGATAGATTGAGAAAAATAACAAGAGGGGGTTATTATGTTAGTATTATAGAAGTGATAAATTTGGCATAGTGCACAATTATGCCCCTTTTTTGACAGGTTCTAACAAAACCAATGCCTGCTGCTGCTCTTCTTCCTCTTCTTCCACTTCAACCATTTCTTCATCGACCTTTACCTCTTCATGTTGTTTACAGTATCTGAATATTACTAGACTTATAAATGCTGCCAAAGAACAGAAAAAACCACTCTTTAGTTCAGTGTGAAAGTTCAATCCAAGGTAGGTAACAACCATTTGTTAGAAGATGCTACTTTGTATACATGGTGAGCTTATGAATGCTTCCAAGAACCACGAAAATACGTTTTAGTTCAATGTGAAAGTTCAATCCAAGGTAACAACCATTTGTTAGAAAGATACTACTTTGTAAACATGGCTTAGAGAATTGGTTCAATCCAAGGTAACAACCATTTGTTAGAAAGATACTACTTTGTAAACATGGCTTAGAGAATTGGTTCAATCCAAGGTATCAAAATAATGAACGAATTGGTTCGTGAATTACCTGTAAAGATTCGTGTTCTGACAGTGGTAAGGTTCCAAAATGCTGTCAATACTGATGCAGCTATCATCTTCTTGTGAGAGCAAGCACCCCAAGTTTCCAGCAACCGATATTTCAAATACTTGGCTATATCAACAAAATACGCACTTTTCATTCAATTAATGCAAAAGGTAGAGGCAACCATCACTCAGGAAATAATCTAACAATCTACATATCAGGCTGAAACACTTATTTACCTTTACTATATATCTGATGAGAATACGAGGAATAAAGTTTCGGGGCAGTAAAACTGATGAAAAAACCTGTCACAAGATTGAACACCAACAAGTATTTAGTTTCAATTGTTTAGAGATTTCATACTAATAATGTGTATGTAGGACAAT
Source organism: Solanum tuberosum (assembly GCF_000226075.1). Lineage (NCBI taxonomy): Eukaryota > Viridiplantae > Streptophyta > Magnoliopsida > Solanales > Solanaceae > Solanum > Solanum tuberosum. The sequence goes on along the minus strand of NW_006239028.1, from coordinate 5,170 downwards.
TGAGTGATCTTTCTTACCAAGGGCACAAAGCCTCCATACAGTTATCAAATGGCCATACTCAGCTCCAATTATAAAGATTGGCACTAACTAAAACAACAGACAGGCACATTTCCAATCAATTACAAGAAGTCAAATTTTAGTGCTAAAATGTGTAAGTTCAATAACATACTTTGAGGGTCATAGCAGGTTCTCCCGAAAAAAGATCTCGTGTTTTTGAAATTGCGAGATTTGCAGCTGGAAGTATCAATCTTCCCATTCTCAAAATGTCATCTTCAGTCAGCTGATATTCGCGCTTCATTTCTCTACCAGCCCTACAATTCAATAATTGATCAGCATTCAGCAACAACAGTAGAAACTTAATAATATTCTAGTGTAAGGAATTTAAACTTTTACCTTTGGCGAATCGAATGTGAGAAGAATGAAACAACTAAAAACAGTAACCCCAATTGCGATACGATAGAGAAAATGCTGCAATCAAGAATAAACAAAAATGTCATATGGATAACACTTCCTAAATAAAAAGTGGGATATTTGGAAAATGAGAAGAAAATATACCTAAAAGTAACTCCTTTGGCAAAACAAGAAGATAAGAAACAGAGAGACCCCAAACCAAACCAAAGACTTGATCTTGCCACATCTCTCCACATCACCAAATCACTTAAAAGTATCTCAATTCTGTTTATTAAATCACATCCTTCTCCTTCTTTCGATTCTATAACTAGAAAAAAGAAATACCCATTCAGCACAAGAAATGAAATATGTATTTAAAACAATAAAGATTGGATTTTGATACATACTTGATGAGTTTGAAAGAACCAAGCTAAGCTTATCCTTCTTGGATTTACCATTATTCCTCTTCTTTCTTGGTTTAACCACTTCTTCAACTAACCCCAAGTCCCTCTCTTCTCTCATTTCTTGCTCTAACCTTCTTCTCGATCTCCGATTATTACGCGGGGAAACACCAATTGCAGAATTTCTACTCCTTCTCCTCCTTCGAACCCCATTAGGCTCAACCCCATCATCAACTAATTCAAGCTTATCAGCAAGACGAGTCTTGGATCTTCGAAGAGGAGAAGGAGAAAGAAGGAGAAGCTCGTGGAGCGGTAGGCCGTTACCATAAGGAGAAACTTCTATTCTTGGTGAAGGGACAATTTCAAGAGAGACTCTTGGAGTGAGAGATTCACTTTCTTCATCATAACGGCGGAGCCTTGAGAGTCTTGAAGCTGATTTTGTTCGGCTTCGAGTCTCGGATCGATGAGATGGAGGAGTTGTATCCATAGTTGAGATTCAAAAATTTCAAATTTTTCAATATTTTTTGTTGTTCTTGATTTTTTGTTGAGATTGTTCTTGGGTGGGATTTTGAATAAAATGTAAAGAAGAAAAAGAGCCGTTGGAGAAAATAATTTATCTTTATTCGGCATTTGAATATATTTTAGCGGCGGAATTTGGGCTCGTTGGGCTTTTTGGTTTAACGGTAGGGAAGAGGAGGCAAGTCCGTTATGTTGCTTTTGACATTTGTGGGCTTTTTGTGCTCTTGGCTTTAACAGCCGCAGTTGTTTGTAATACTTAAATGGAAAAATTATGTAATATGACAAGACATAAAAATTCACTAATTATGTATTTTAATACTCTATCCGTCTCAATTTATATTCCTTCGTTCAACAATACCTGTCCACTATACTATTTTGAGATGTCCAACAATACTTGTCCACTTTATGAAATCAATAGATAATTTTACACTTAATTTTTATTTTATCCTTATCATTAATTATAGTCATTTTTCTAGACATTGTATTAATTATATTCAAATGGTGATATAATAAGATCACTCTTCTATTTATAGTTTCTTAAGAAGTGTGCAAAGTCAATAATATATAAGTATTGTTGGACAGATGAAGTATGATATAGTAGTTTGATTTCACATGGATTTAAAAATAGACTTTTGAAACTTGTGGTCTAAAATAAATCATTGATGTTTGTGTTGCTATAATTCATTTATTAAGGGTAAAATAGATATATTAAAGTTCAATTATTTTTACTAAATATAAAAATGTGTCATTCTTTTTTGTATTGATTAAAAAGGAAAGTGAATCATATAAATTTAAATTGGATAAAGGGAATAGTTGTTTTAAGTTGTTACAAAAAATAGCTAGATTTTTATTGTGGTATATTTTTATGGTATGTATATGTATGATTATATATAGGCATAATACTTTGATGTTAACCGACATTTATGCCTTCCAACTTTAGTAGGTATAAATAGACACTTAAACTTGACAAGTAGACATGTGCATCCTATATGACATAATTTGAATCAGTTCAAACGTATCTCACATGAATTGTTGAGCAGCAATCATCGGTCAACTCCTACAACTTTTATTAGTATTTGTTTTTGTTGTAGACTTGGACCAAGTTTGACAAAGTGACGGAAGAAAAAAGGCTTATTGCTGTTTGGCATTTCTGAAACAAAAGGCTTTGATCCTGCTAAGGCCATCCTCAAGAGCTGAAATTTCCACAGCAAAAGTAACTCTTACCCAATTCTTCAATCCAAGTGCTTCCCCTGCAATGCATTGAATTTATCAACAATGCATGTAAAATTTCCTCTGCATATCGATAATGTTGTAGAGTAATGCAACTTAAGAAATTACCGGGTAGAACAATTACAGATTCCTCTCTAGCAAGCCTAGTGCAGAATTCCATATCATTGTCGATGCCTTCCAGCAATGACATGTTTAGTTTTGCCTGATAGAAATGATCGCAAATAAGACTATATATTCAGATTCTTTTTCAAACTAAATCCTAAAAAATACTTATATTAGGACTAAGGTGTTTATAGCAATACCATAAGAAACATGGATCCTTGTGACTTGTATGGAGTAAAGCACGGAATCTCCCTTAGACCAGCATAGCAAATGCCTGCTGCTTTTCTCAGTAGGTTTATGGTATTTGAGTAGAAATCTTCAGGTGTTTCAGCAAGAATACGAGTAATAGCACCCTCGAGAATGAAAGAGAACAAGGTTAGATACTTGGATTTGGTTTCATTTTTTTGGAAGCAATATAATCCAAATAGCACAAAAATACTTCATGAAAAATAATGTGCATCACGAGAAACACCACGTGATAATTCAGAAATATGGGAAAAGATATTTGTCTAGGAAAAGGAAAGTAAGACAAACAAATTGAAATGGAGAGAGTATAATTTGGATGCTAATGCAACCCGAGTATCTGGAATTATGCATTTTGTGTTGACATGAAAATGTTTAGGCCAGATATCATCATACCATTGTTAAACTACTGCTAACAGAGTAGTTTTCTATGCTTTTAAGGTGACAACATTTTGTTTGGTTTAACATTTCAGTTAATGGCACACCATATCAAACGTTTTGCATAATATACCAGAGTGAGTGTAGGAGGTCCAACACCGATGTTGTGGTAGTTCTTGATAGACTCCGCAACCTGAGATCAAAAGACAAAAAGTATGATGTTTAACTCTGCACATGGATGTCTGTATTAATAAACACCCTTATAAGCAAGTAGAAATGTGAGGTTCACGGCGTAAGTGATAGGCATTTAGAGTACTTGCTATTTTGTTCCAAGATTCATATATTTTTCTCACTTAAAACAAGAAAGAAAAGGTAAATTTGTTCCATCAGAATTTCCGAGAGAGAGAGAGAGAGAGAACCCCGTGTTTTTTAAGGATGTCATTGGGATCGCACATCACAATCCAACCAAATCGCCAACCAGGAACCAACCATCTCTTTGATATGGAACCAATTGTCAGAATAGGTGCAATTTCTCCGTAGACGCCCATTGGCACAAACGGATTACTACCGAACACTAGATGACCATAGGCTTCATCTGATATTACTAGCATTCCAAGCTTACTAGCAGCCTCTGCAATCTGTTACTCTCATTCAAGAAACCAACGATTAATGAGCAAATCTAAAACCACATTTAACTAAATAAACACATCTAATGCAACGATGAAACAACCTTCTTCAAATGCTCTCGCTTGTACACATTCCCACATGGATTACCAGGGTTTATAACAACCATAGCAACAGTTCTATCATCTGCTAGAGCTTCAAGCCCATCGATGTCCACCTCCCAATCCTGCTCAGGGAGAAGATCATAGTGCCTCATTTCAAGACGGTTAAATGTGGCAAGTGCTTCATAGGCTGGATACCCTGGTCTAGGAAGCAAAATATTAGCACCAGGAACAGCCAGAGCTGTAATTAGGACATCTATTGCTTGCTTCGCCCCAGCTGTGACAAGAACATCATTTGGCGACAGTTTGTATGGATAGTCACGAGAGAGATATTCTGCAATTGACCTGGTAAATGTTTGAAACATCAACATTACTCGAATTGTTCTTGCCCTTCCGGTGTACAATAACGATTTGAAAAGAGTTTAAGTTCAATGCACTTGATGTGTAACACAGACTCGAGTCATAACTATAACCATTACTATCACGGGCTAATCCTTTTCAAAGGAGTATAATTAATACTGGGGGTTAAGTATGAAAATCTTAGCTCCGCCGCTGGGGCTCAAATGAAGGAAAAGTAAACAAAAAATCAACTCCTGGTAAAACTAGTCAAACCCCAAAATAAATTATAAAAGCTGGATCACCCATAAACACATCATCCCAATTCTACAATCAAGTGCTCCCTCCATACCAATTATACGACACTCTTCCCTTTTTTTTGTACTCTAACCCCGAAAAGGGATCTCAGTAGCTCGATTGGTTGGCTACTCGAACTTTGAACTTGTAATTCACTCACCCATTTCTCCTACCCCTAGAAAAAAAGTTACAAAAAGAGTTTAGGATTACCTACTGGCGTGGAAAATGTCAGGGTTTCGGGGATATCCATTGTATTGCGCAGATTGAAGTGCATCAAGGAGAGCATTTTCTGATACTTTACTTGTTCGAAAACTTGGAAAACCACTGGGATCTCCATGGCTAAGAGGGATTACACTTTTTGTAGTATCATTTTTGTTGATGTTTGCATTTAAGGTATTGAGATAACTTCTTACAGTGCAAGCTGAGGCTTTCTTTGCTTCTTCTTTTCCTTCAAAATTCCATTTTGAGCTAACTTCCATTTCTAGCACAATTCTTCTTACACTAGGTTACTCGAGAAAATTGAATAGAAGGTATCTCTTAAGTCTCTAT
>NW_006239027.1:1742821-1743766 GCF_000226075.1 Solanum tuberosum | reverse complement strand
GACTTTTTGGTGATCTGGAATTCCTGACATATTATTTTGCCAAAAATTTTCGTGGACGTCCGTTAAGACCTTTGCTATGAAGCCAATTAGCCCTCATGGCGAAAACGTCCCATTTTAAAGGTAAAATGAGACTCAGAGCAGGAAAACCATCAATTTTGCCGATTTTTGCGTGTTATAGTCCATGGACTTTTTGGTGATTTGGATTCTGACATAATTTTTGCCTAATTTTATTGTGGACGTCTGTTAAGACCTTAGCTATGGAACTAGTTAACCCTCACGGCCAAAACGTCACATTATAAAGGTCAAGTGTGCCCAGAGCACGAAAACCTCTAATTTTGCCAATTTTCGTATGCTATAGTCCATGGAACGAAAACCTCCAATTTTGCCAATTTTCATATGCTATAGTCCATGGAATTTTTGGTGATCTGGATTCCGACATAATTTTTGCCAAACTTTTTCGTGGATGACCGTTAAGACCTTAGCTATGGAGACAGTTAACCCTCACGGCCAAAACGTCCCGTTTTGAAAATTAAATGTGTCCCAGAGTAGGTAAAGCCCCAATTTTGTCGATTTTCCTGTGTTATAATCCACAGAATTTTTGGTGATCTCGAATTTCGACCTAATTTATTTCATAATTTTTTGTGGACGTCCGTTAATACCCTAGATATGCAGCCAGTAATCCCTCACGGCCAAAACGTCCAATTAGAAAGGTCAAAAGTTCCCCAGAGCAGGAAAACCCCCAATTTTACCGATTTTCATGTGCTATAGTCAAAGGATCTTTTGGTGATCTGGAATTCCGAAATAAGTTTTGCCAAACTTTTTCGTAGATGTCCGTTAAGACCTTAGCTATGGAGCTAGTATGGATCCAGTTAGCCCTCATAGCCAAAACATCACTTTTTGAACTCAACTGTGCCCCAGAGCATGTAAACCCCCCATTTTGGCGAT
>NW_006239027.1:1741590-1742740 GCF_000226075.1 Solanum tuberosum | reverse complement strand
CTTAGCTATGGAGCCAGTTAGCAGTCACAGCCAAAATATCCCATTTTGAAGGTCAAATATCCTCAGAGTAGGAAAACCCCCAATTTTACCGATTTTCATGTGCTATAGTCAAAGGATCTTTTGGTGATCTGGAATTCCGAAATAAGTTTTGCCAAACTTTTTCGTAGATGTCCGTTAAGACCTTAGCTATGGAGCTAGTTAGCCCTCACGGCCAAAACATGCCATTTCGAAGGTCAAATCTGCCCCGGATCAGGTAAATCCTCCCATTTAGCCGATTTTTGCTTGTTATAGTCCATGGACGTTTTGGTGATCAGGATTCTGACATAATTTTGGCCTAAATTTTTTGTGGACGTCCGTTAAGACCTTAGATATGGATCCAGTTAGCCCTCCCGGACAAAACGTCCCATTATAAAGATCAAATGTTCCCCACAATAGGAAACCCCCTAATTTTGCCGATTTTCGTGCGCTATCATCCATGGTCTTTTTGGTGATCTGGAATTTCGACATAATTTTTGCCAAACTTTTTCATAGACGTCCGTAAACACCTTATCTATGGAGCCAGTTTGCCCTCACTGGCAAAACACCTCATTTTAAAGTTCAAATGTGCCCCGGGTCAGGTAAATCCTCCCATTTTGTCTATTATCGTGTGCTATAGTCCATGGACTTTTTGATGATCTAGAATTCTGACTTTATTTTTACAAAAAGTTTTCGTGGACGTCTATCAAGACCTTAGCTATGGAGACAGTTAGCCCTCACGGCCAAAACGTCTCATTTTGAAGGTCAAATGTGCCCCAGAACAGGTAACACCTCATTTTGTTGATTTCGTTTGCTATAGTCCACAGACTTTTTGGTGATCCGGAATTCTGACATAATTTTTGCCAAAATTTTTCATAGACGTCATTTAAGACCTTAGCTATGGAGCTAGATAGCCCTCATGACCAAAACGTCCCATTATAAAGGTCAAATGTGCCCAGAGCAGGACAAACCCCAATTTTGTTGATTTTCGTGTGTTATAATCCATGGACTTTTTGGTGATCTGAAATTCCGAAATAATTTTTTTCAAAATATTTCGTTGACATCCGTTAAAACCTTAGTTATAGAGCCAGTTAGCCATCACGGCCAAAACATCCCATTTTGAAGGTCAAATGTG
>NW_006239027.1:1741385-1741552 GCF_000226075.1 Solanum tuberosum | reverse complement strand
TCCCCAGAGAAGGATAATTCCCAATTTTTTCGATTACCATGCACTTTTTTGTGATCTGGATTCTGACATAATTTTTGCCTAATTTTTTCATAGACGTCATTTAAGACCTTAGCTATAGAGCCAGATAGCCCTCATGACCAAAACGTCCCATTATAAAGGTCAAATGT
>NW_006239027.1:1739066-1741201 GCF_000226075.1 Solanum tuberosum | reverse complement strand
GTTAGCCCTCACGGCCAAAACATCTCATTTTGAAGATCAAATGTGCCCCGAATCAGGTAAATCCTCCCATTTTGCCGATTATCGTGTGCTATATTCCATGGAATTTTTGGTGATATAGAATTCCGACTTTATTTTTGCAAAAAGTTTTCACGGACGTCCGTTAAGACCTTAGCTATGGAGCCAGTTAGTCCTCACGGCCAAAATGTCCCATTTTGAAGGTCAAATGTGCCCCAGAGAAAGTAAGCCCCCAATCTTGCCGATTTTCGTGTGCTATAGTCCATTGACTTTTTGGTGATCTGCAATTCCGACATAATTTTTGCCAAAATTTTTCGTGGACGACCATTAAGACTTTAGCTATGGTGCCAGTTAGATCTCACAGCCAAATCATCCCATTTTTAAGGTCAAATCTGCCTCGGATCAGGTAAACCCCCCATTTTGACGATTATCGTGTGCTATAATCCATGGACTATTCGGTGATCTAGAATACCGAACTCATTTTTGCAAAAAGTTTTCGTGGACGTCCGTTAAGACCTTAGGAATGGAGCCAGTTAGACCTCACGGCCAAAACGTCCTATTATAAAGGTCAAATGTGCCCCAGAGCAGGAAAACCTCCAATTTTGCCGATTTTCGTGTGCTATAGTCCATGGACCTTTTGGTGATCTGGAATTTCGACATAATTTTTGCCAAACTTTTTCGTAGACGTCCGTTAAGACCTTAGGAATGGAGCCAGTTAGACCTCACGGCCAAAACATCCCATTTTGAAGGTCAAATGTGCCCCGGATCAGGTAAATCCTCCCATTTTGCCGATTTTTGTGTGCTATAGTCCACAGACTTTTTGGTGATCTAAAATTCCAACATAATGTATACTAAAATTTTTCGTGAACGTCCATTAAGACCTTAGATATGGTGAAAGTTAGCCCTCACGGTCAAAACGTCTCATTATAAAGGTCAAATGTGCTCAGAGTAGAAAAACCCCAATTTTGCCAATTTTCGTGTGCTATAGTCAATGGAAATTTTGGTGATCTGAAATTCTGACATAATTTTAGCCAAAATTTTTCGTGAACGTCCGTTGAGACCTTAGCTATGGAGCTAGTTAGCCCTCACGTGCATAACGTCCCATTTTAAAGGTCAAATATTCCCTGGATCAGTTAAACACTCCATTTTGCCGATTATCGTGTGCTATAGTCCATGGACTTTTTGGTGATCTAGAATTCCGACCTCATTTTTGCAAAAAGTTTTCGTGTACGTCCATTAAGACCTTCGCTATGGAGCCAATTAGCTCTCATCACCAAAACATCACTCTTTGAAGGTCAAATGTGCCAAGAGCAGGTAAACCCCCCATTTTGCTGATTTTTCATGTGCTGTAGTCCATGGAATTTTTGGAGATCTAGAATTCCAACATTATTTTTAACAAAATATTTCATGGACGTCTGTCAAAATCTTAGCTATGTAGCCAGATAGCCTTCACGACAAAAACGTCTTATTTTGAAGGTCAAATGTGCCCCACGAGCACGGAAAACCCTTAATTTTGCCAATTTTCCTGTGCTATAGTCCTTGGGCTTTTTGGTGATCTAGATTCCAACATAATTTTTTCCAAAATTTTTCATGGATGACCGTTAAGACCTTAGCTATGGGGCCAGTAAGCCCCCACGGCCAAAGCGTCCCATTTTGAAGGTTAAATGTTCCCCAGAGCAGATAAACCCCCCATTTTGCCGATTTTCGTGTGCCATATTCTATTGACTTTTTGGCGATCTGGATTTCCGACATAATTTTTGCCAAAAAATTTCGTGCACGTCCGTTAAGACCTTTGCTGTGGAGCCAGTTAGCGACCGTTAAGACCTTAGCTATGGGGCCAGTTAACCCTCACGGCCAAAGCGTCCCATTTTGAAGGTTAAATGTTCCCCAGAGCAGATAAACCCCCCATTTTGCCGATTTTCGTGTGCTATAGTCTATGGACCTTTTGGTGATCTGGAATTACGACATGATTTTCGCCAAACTTTTTTGTGGACGTCCTTTAATACCTTAGCAGTGGATCCAGTTAGCGCTCACGGCCAAAACATCCAATTTTGAAAGTCAAATATGACCCAGAGCAGGATAACCCCAAATTTTCCCGATTTTCGTGTGCTCTAGTCTAT
>NW_006239027.1:1737159-1738849 GCF_000226075.1 Solanum tuberosum | reverse complement strand
GTGTGCTATAGTCCACAGACTTTTTGGTGATCTGGAATTCTGATATAATTTTTGCAAAAAATTTTCGTGGATGTCCGTTAAAAACTTAACTATAGAGCCAATTAGCCCTCACGTGCAAAACGTCTTATTTTAAATGTCAAATGTGCCTCAGAGCAGGAAAACCCACAAATTTGCTGATTTTCGTGTGCTACAGTACATGAACTTTTTGGTGATCTGGAATTCCAAAATATTTTTGCCAAAATTTTTTGTGGTCGTCCGTAAAGACCTTAGCTATCGAGCCAGCTAGCCCTCACGGCCAAAACGTCTCATTTTAAAGATCAAATGAGCATCAGAGCAGAAAAACCACCAATTTTGCCAATTTTCGCGTGTTATAGTCCATGGACTTTTTGGTGATCTGGATTCTGATATAATTTTTGCCTAATTTTTTTGTGGACGTTCGTTAAGACCTTAGTTATGGATCCAGTTAGCCCTCAAGGCCAAAATGTCCTATTATAAAGGTCAAATGTGCCCCAGAGTAGGAAAACCCCTAATTTTGAAGATTTTCGTGTGCTATAGTCCATGGACTTTTTGGTAATTTGGATTCTGACATAATTTTTGCCAAACTTTTTCCTGGATGACCGTTAATACCTTAGCTATGGAGCCAGTTAACCCTCACGGCCAAAATGTACCAATTTGAAGGTTGACTGTACCCTAGAGTTGGTAAAGCCCCAATTTTGTCGATTTTCGTATGTTATAGTCCACAGACTTTTTGGTGATCTCGAATTTCGACATAATTTATGCCAAAATTTTTTGTGGACGTCCGTTAAGACCCTAGATATGGAGCCAGTAAGCCCTCACGGCCAAAACGTCCCATTAGAAAGGTCAAATGTATCCGAGAGCAGGAAAACCCCCAATTTTGCTATTTTCCTGTGCTATAGTCCATGGACCTTTTGGTGATCTGAAATTCCGACATAATTTTTGCCAAACTTTTTCGTAGACGTCCGTTAAGACTTTAGATATGGAGCTAATTAACCCTCACGGCCAAAACGTCCCATTTTGAAGGTTAAATGTGCCCCAGAGCAGGTAATCCCCCTATTTTGCCGATTTTTGTGTGCTATAGTCCACAGACTTAAAGGTGATCTGAAATTCCGAAATAATGTATGCCAAAATTTTTCTTGGACGCCGTTTAAGACTTTAGATATGGTGTCACTTAGCCCTCACGGTCAAAACGTCCCATTATAAAGGTCAAATGTGCCCAGAGCAGGTAAACCCCCCATTTTGCCGATTTTCGTGTGCTATAATCCATGGACTTTTTGGTGATCTAGAATTCCGACCTCATTTTTGCAAAAAGTATTCGTGTACGTCCGTTAAGACCTTCGCTATGGAGCCAATCATTGCCAAAACATTACTTTTTGAAGGTCAAATGTGCCCAGAGCAGGTTAACCCCCCATTTTGCCGATTTTCGTGTGCTATAGTCCATGGACTTTTTGGTGATCTAGACTTCCAACATAATTTTAACAAAATATTTCATGGACGTCCGTTAAGACCTTCGCTATGGAGCCAATCATTGCCAAAACATTACTTTTTGAAGGTCAAATGTGCTCCAGAACAGGAAAACCCTCAATTTTGTCAATTTTCGTATGTTATATAGTCCATAGACTTTTTGGTGATCTGGAATTTCATATAATTTTTGTCAAAATTTTTCGTGGAC
>NW_006239027.1:1734163-1737137 GCF_000226075.1 Solanum tuberosum | reverse complement strand
TGGAGCCAGTTTGCCCTCACGGCCGAATCATCTCATTTTGAAGGTCAAATGTACCCCGGATAAGGTAAACCCCCCCTTTTGCCAATTTTGGTGTGCTATTGTCCACCTACTTTTTGGTGATCTAGAACTCCGACCTCATTTTTGCAAAAAGTTTTCGTGGACGTCCGTTAAAATCTTAACTATATAGCCAGTTAACCCTCAAGGCCAAAACGTCCCATTTTGAAGGTCAAATGTGCCCAGCGCAGGTTAACCCCCCATTTTGCCGATTTTCGTGTGCTATAATCCATGGACTTTTTGGTGATCTGGAATTTCGACATAAATTTTGCCAAATTTTTCGTGGACGTCCGTTAAAATCTTAACTATATAGCCAGTTAACCCTCAAGGCCAAAACGTCCCATTTTCAAGGTCAAACGACCTCCGGATCAGGTATACACCCCATTTAGCCAATTTTCGTATGCTATAGTCCATAGTCTTTTTGGTGATCAGGAATTCCGAGCTCATTTTTGCCAAAATTTTTTGTAGACGTCCGTTGAGACCTTAGATATAGAGCCACTTAGCTCTCACGGCCAAAACGTCCCATTTTCAAGGTCAAACGACCTCCGGATCAGGTATACACCCCATTTAGCCAATTTTCGTATGCTATAGTCCATGGACTTTTTGGTGATCTGGAATTCCGAGCTTATTTTTGCCAAAAAATTTTGTGGACGTCCGTTAAGACCTTGGATATAGAGCCACTTAGCCCTCACGGCCAAAATGTCCCATTTTCAAGGTCAAACAACCCCCGGATCAGGGAAACCCCCCATTTTGCCGATTTTTGTGTGCTATAGTCCATGGAATATTTGGATATCTAGAATTTTGATCTCATTTTTGCCAAAACTTTTTGTGGACGTCTATTAAGACCTTAGCTAGGGAGCCAGTTACTCTCACTAACAAAAGATCCTACTTTGAAGGTCAAATGAGCCCCAAAGCAGGAAAACCCCTCATTTTGCCGATTTTCGTGTGCTATAGTTCATGGACTTTTTGGTGATCTGGATTCCGACATAACTTTTGCCACAAAATTTCGTCGACGTCCGTTAAGACCTTGGCTATTGAGTAAGTTAACCTTCACGGCCAAAACGTTCCATTTTCAAGTTCAAACGACCCTGGATCAGGTAAACCCCCCTGTTTTGCCGATTTTCGTGTGCTATAGTCCATGGATTTTTTGTTGATCTGGAATTCCAATCTCATTTTTGCCTTAAAATTTTATGGACATCCGGTAAGACATTAGCTATGGAGCCAGTTAGCCTTCACGGACAAAACGACCCATTTTGAAGGTCAAATGTGCCCCAGATCAAGTAAACCCCGCATTTTGCTGATTCTTGTATGCTATAGTCCATGAACTTTTAGGTGATCTGGAATTCCGACATAATTTTTACCCAATTTTTTCGTGGATGTCCATTAAGACCTTAGCTATGGAGACAGTTAGCCCTCAAGGCCAAAATGTCCCATTCTGAAGGTAAAATGTGCCCCAGAGTTGGTAAACCCCCCATTTTGCCGATTTTCATGTGCTATAGTCAATAAACCTTTTGGTGATCTGGAATTCTGACATAATTTTTGCCAAAATTGTTCGTGAAAGTCCGTTAAGGCCTTAGCTATGGAGCCAGTTAGCCCTCATGGCCAAAACATCCTATTTTGAAAATCAAATATGCCCAGAGCAGTTAAATCCCTCATTTTTTCAATTTTCGTGTGCTATAATCCATTGAATTTTTGGTGATCTGGAATTCTGACATAATTTTTGCCAAAATTGTTCGTGAAAGTCCGTTAAGACCTTAGCTATGGAGCCAGTTAACGCTCACGGCCAAAACGACCCATTTTCTTGGTCAAACGATCCCTGGAGCAGGTAAACCCCCCATTTTGCCAATTTTCATGTGCTATATAGTCCATGGACTTTTTGGTGATCTGGAATTCCGACATAATATTTGCCAAAATTTTTCGTGGACGTCTGTTAAGACCTTAGCTATGGATCCACTTAGCCGTCACGGACAAAACTTCCTATTATGAAGGTCAAATGAACCCAGAGCAGGTAAACCCCTCATTTTGCCCTTTTTGTTTGCTATAGTCCATGGACTTTTTGGTGATCTGGAATTCCGACATAACTTTTGCCAAATTTTTTCGTGAACATCTGTTAAGACCTTATCTATGGATCCAGTTAACCCTTACGGCCAAAACGTCCCATTTTCAAGGTCAAACAACCCTCGGATCAGGTAAACCCCCCAATTTGCCGATTTTCGTGTGCTATAGTCCATGGACTTTTTGGTGATCCAGAATTTCGACATCATTTTTGCTAAAATTTTTCATAGACGTCCGTTAAGACCTTATCTACAGAGCCGGTTAGCCCTCACGGCCAAAATGTCCCATTTTGAAGGTCAAATCTGCCCCATAGCAAGTAAACCCCCTATTTTACTGATTTTCGTGTGCTATAGTCAATGAACTTTTGGTGATGTGGAATTCCGACATAATTTTTGCCAAAATTTTTTGTGAACGTCTGTTAAAACCTTAGATATGGAGTTAGTTAGCCCTCACGGCCAAAACATCCCATTTTTAAGGTAAAACGATCCCCGGATTAGGTAAACCCCCTATTTTGCTAATTTTCGTGTGCTATAGTCCATGAAATTTTTGTTGATCTGGAATTTCGACAAATTTTTTGCCCAAAATTTTTGTGGATGTCCGTTAAGACCTTATCTATGGAGCCAGTTAGCCCTCACTGCCAAAACCTCCCATTTTGAAGGTCAAATGTGCCCCAGAGCAGGTAAACCCCCTATTTTGCTAATTTTCGTGTGCTATAGTCTATGGACTTTTTGGTGATCTAGAATTCCGACCTCATTTTTGCAAAAAGGTTTCCTGGACGTCTGTTAAAACCTAAGCTATGGCGCCAGTTAGCCCTCACTGCCAAAACCTCCCATTTTGAAGGTCAAATGTGCCCCAAGCAGGTAAA
>NW_006239027.1:1732988-1733671 GCF_000226075.1 Solanum tuberosum | reverse complement strand
ATTCCGACATAATTTTTGCAAAATTTTTTAGTGGATATCCATTAAGACCTTATATATGGAGCAAGATTACCTTTACGGCAAAAATGTCCCATTTTCAAGGTCAAACGACCCTAGATAAGATGAACCCCATATTTTGCCAATTTTCGTGTGCTATAGTCTATGGACTTTTTGGTGATCTGGAATTCCGACATAACTTTTGCCAAAATTTTTTGTGGACGTTCGTTAAGTCCTTAGCTATTGAGTAAGTTAACCCTAACGGCCAAAACGTCCCATTTACAAGGTCAAACGACCTTGGATCAAGTAAACCCCCTATTTTGCCGATTTTTGTGTCCAATAGTCATGGACTTTTCGGTGATCTGGAATGCCGAGCTCATTTTTAGCAAAAATTTTTGTGGACGTCCGTTTAGATCTTAGATATGGAGCTAGTTAGCCCTCACGGCCAAAATGTCCCATTTTGAAGGTCAAACGAGCCCCATAATAAGTAAGCCCCCTATTTTGCCAATTTTTGTGTGCAATAGTCCATGAACTTTTTGGTGATCTGGAATGCCGACAAAGTTTTTACCAAAATTTTCCGTGGACGTCCGTTAAGACCTTAGCTATGGATACACTTAGGCCTCACGGCCAAACCATCCCATTTTCAAGGTCAAATCTTCCCCGGATCAGGTAAACCCTTCATTTTGCCG
>NW_006239027.1:1730657-1732951 GCF_000226075.1 Solanum tuberosum | reverse complement strand
ATTTTTGCCAAATTTTTTCATGGACATCCGCTAATACCTTAGCTATGGAGCCAGTTAGCCCTCACGGCCAAAACCTCCCATTTTGAAGTTCAAATGTGCCCCAGAGTAAGAAAACCCCCAATTTTGCCGATTTTCGTGTGCTATAGTCAATGGAATTTTTGGTGATTTGGAATACCGACATAACTTTTGACAAAAATTTTCGTCGACATCCGTTAAGACCTTAGCTATTGAGTAAGTTAACCCTCATGGCCAAAACGTCCCATTTTCAAGGTCAAACGACCCTGGATCAGGTAAACCCCCCTATTTTGCTGATTTTCGTGTGCTATAAGTCCATGAAATTTTTGGTGATCTGGAATTCCAATCTCATTTTTGCCAAAATTTTTATGGACGTCCGGTAAGACATTAGCTATGGAGCCAGTTAGCCCTCACGGACAAAACGTCCCATTTTGAAAGTCAAATGTGCCCCAGATCAGGTAAACCTCGCATTTTACCGATTCTCGTGTGCTATAGTCCATCGACTTTTCTGTGATCTGGAATTCCGAGCTCATTTTTCCCAAAATTATTTGTGGACGTCCGTTAAGACCATAGATATGGAGCTAGTTAGCCCTAACAGCCAAAACGTCCCATTTTGAAGGTCAAACGATCCCTAGAACAAGTAACCCCCTATTTTGCTGATTTTCGTGTGCTATAGTTCACCATCTTTTTTGGTGATCTGGAATTCTGACATAATTTTACCAAAATTTTTTGTAGACGTCCGTTAAAGACCTTAGCTATGGAGCCAGTTAACCCTGACGGCAAAAACGTCCCATTTTCAAAGTCAAACGAACCCCCAGATAAGATAAACCCCACATTTTGCCAATTTTCGTGCGCTATAGTCTCTGAACATTTTGGTAATCTGGAATTCCGAGCTCATATTTGATGAAATTTTTCGTGGACGTTTGTCAAGACCTTAGCTATGGATACACTTACCCCTCACAGCCAAAACATCTAATTTTGAATGTCAAATGTTCCCCAGAGCAGGTAAACCCCCATTTTATCGATTTTCGTGTGCTATAGTCCATGGACTTTTTGGTGATCTGGAATTTTGACAAAGTTTTTACCAAATTTTTCCGTGGACGTCCGTTAAGACCTTAGATATGGAGCAAGTTAACCCAGACGACCAAAACGTCCCATTTTCAAGGCCAAACGACCACCGGATTAGGTAAACCCCCCATTTCGCTGATTTTCATGTGCTATAATCCATGGACTTTTTGGTGATCTGGAATTCCAAAATATCTTTTGCCAAAATTTTTAGTAGACGTCCGTTAAGACCTTAGCTATGGAGCCAGTTAGCCCTCACGGCCAAAACGTCCCATTTTGAATGTCTAATGTGCCCAGAGCAGGAAAACCCCCAATTTTACCAATTTTCGTGTGCTTTAGTCCATGAACTTTTTGGTGATCTGGAATTCCAAAATATCTTTTGCCAAAATTTTTAGTAGACGTCCGTTAAGACCTTAGCTATGGAGCTAATTAGCCCTTTACGGCCAAAACGTCCCATTTTGAATGTCTAATGTGCCCAGAGCAGGAAAACCCCCAATTTTACCAATTTTCGTGTGCTATTGTCCATAGACTTTTTGGTGATCTGAATTCCGACATAATTTTTGCTAAATTTTTCGTGGACATTCGTTAAGACTTTAGATATGGAGCAAGTTAACCCTCACGGCCAAAACATCCCATTTTCAAGGTCAAAAGACCCCCGGATCAGGTAAACCTCCCATTTTGCAAATTTTTGTGTGCTATAATCCATGGAATTTTTGGTGATCTAGAATTTCGACCTCATTTTTTGTCCAAAAGTTTTTCGTGGACGTCCGTTAAGACCTTAACTATGGAGCCAGTTAGCCCTCACGGCCAAAACGTCCCATTTTAAATGTCAAATTTGCCCCAGAGCAGGAAAACCCCCTATTTTGCCGATTTTCGTGTGCTATAGTACATGGACTTTTTGGTGATCTGGAATTCCGACATAATTTTTGCCAAAATTTTTTGTGGACGTATGTTAAGACCTTAGCTATGAAGCCAGTTAGCCCTCACATGCAAAACGTCCCATTTTAAATGTCAAATTTGCCCCAGAGCAGGAAAACCCCCAATTTTGCCGATTTTCATATGCTATAGTACATGGAATTTTTGGTGATCTGGATTTCCGACATAATTTTTTCCAAAATATTTAATGGATAACCATTAAGAACTTAGCTATGGAGCCAGTTAACCCTCACGGCCAAAATATCCCATTTTGAAGGTCAAATCTACCCCGGATCAGG
>NW_006239027.1:1727156-1730631 GCF_000226075.1 Solanum tuberosum | reverse complement strand
TGTGCTATAGTCCATGACCTTTTTGGTGATTTGGAATTTTGATATAATGTAAATCAAAATTTTTCATGGACGTCCGTTAAGACCTTAGCTAAGGAACCAGTTAACCTTCACGGCCAAAACATCCCATTATAAAGGTCAAATGTCCCCAGAGCAGGAAAAACCCCCTATTTTGCCGATTTTCGTGTGCTATAGTCAACAGACTTTTTGGTGATCTGGAATTCCGAAATAATGTAAATCAAAATTTTTCATGGACGTCCGTTAAGACCTTAGCTATGGAGCCAGTTAGCCCTCACACCCAAAACGGCCAATTTTGAAGGTCAAATGTTCCCCAGAGAAGGAAAAACCCCCTATTTTGCCGATTTTCGTGTGCTATAGTCAACAGACTTTTTGGTGATCTGGAATTCCGTCATAATGTATGCCAAAATTTTTTGTGCACGTTTGTTAAGACCTTAGATATGGTGCCAGTTAGCCCTCACGGCCAAAACGTCCCATTATAAAGGTCAAATGTCCCCCAGAGCAAGAAAACCCCCAATTTTGCCGATTTTCGTGTGCTATAGTCCATGGACCTTTTGGTAATCTAGATTCCGATATAATTTTTGCCAAACTTTTTCGAGGATGTCCGTTAAGCCCTTAGCTACGGAGCCAGTTAGCCCTCACGGCAAAAATATCCCATTTTGAAGGTCAAATCTACCCTGGATCAGGTAAATCATCCCATTTTGCCAATTATCGTGTGCTACAGTTCTTGGTCTTTTTGTCGATCTAGAATTTCGACTTTATTTTTACAAAAAGTTTTTTCGTGGACGTCCCATTTTGAAAGTCAAATGTGCCCCAGAGCAGGTAAACCCCCTATTTTGTTCGATTTTCGTGTGCTATAGTCCACAGACTTTTTGGTGATCTGGAATTTCGACATAATTTTTGCCAAAATTTTTCGTGGACGTCCGTTAAGACCTTAGCTATGGAGCCAGTTATCCCTCACATGCAAAACGTCCCATTTTAAATATCAAATGTGCCTATGAGCAGGAAAACCCCAAATTTTACCGATTTTCGTGTGCTATAGTCCATGGACTTTTTGGTGATCTAAAATTCCGACATAATTTTTGCCAAAATTTTTCGTGGACGTCCGTTAAGACGTTGGCTATGGAGCCAGTTAGACCTCACGGCTAAAACATCCCATTTTGAAGGTCAAATCTTCCCCCGATCAGTTAAACCCCCCATTTTGCCGATTATCGTGTGCTATAGTCCATGGACTTTTTGGTGATCTAAAATTCCGACATAATTTTTGCCAAAATTTTTCGTGGACGTCCGTTAAGACCTTAGCTATGGACCAAGTTATCCCTCACGGCTAAAACGTCCCATTTTAAAGATCAAATTTGCCCCATAGAAGGAAAATCCCCAATTTTGCCGATTTTCAATTGTTATAGTCCATTGACTTTTTGGTGATCTAAAATTCCGACATAATTTTTGTCCAAAATAATTTTTGTGGACGACCATTAAGACCTTAATTATGGAGCCAGTTAGCCCTCACGGACAAAACATCCCATTTTGAAGGTCAATTGTGACCCGGATCAGGTAAATCCTCCCATTTTACCAATTATCGTGTGCTATAGTCCATGGACTTTTTGGTGATCTGGATTCCGATATAATTTTTGCAAAATTTTTTCGTCGATGTCTGTTAAGAACTTAGCTATGGAGCCAATTAGCCTCACAAGAAAAACATCCCATTTTAAATGTCAAATGTTCCTCAGAGCAGGAAAACCCCCAAATTTGCCAATTTTCGTGTGCTATAGGCCATGGTACTTTTTGGTGATCTGGAATTCCGAAATATTTTTGCCAAAATTTTTGTTGGACGTTCGTAAAGACCTTAGCTATCGAGCCAGTTAGCCCTCACGGCCAAAACATCCCATTTTCAAGGTCAAATCTACCCCGGATTAGGTAAACTTTGCCAATTTTCGCGTGTTATAGTCTATGTACTTTTTGGTGATCTGGATTCTGATATAATGTTTGCCTAATTTTTTTGTGAACGTCCGTTAAGACCTTAACAATTGATCCAGTTAGCCCTCACGGCCAAAACGTCCCATTATAAAGGTCTAATGTGCCCCAAAGTAGGAAAACCCCAAATTTTGAAGATTTTCATGTGCTATAGTCCATGGACTTTTTGGTAATCTGGATTTCGACATAATTTTTGCCAAACTTTTTCGTGGATGACCGTTAATACCTTAGCTATAGAGCTAGTTAACCCTCACGGCCAAAACGTCCCATTTTGAAGGTTAAATGTACCCCAGATTAGGTAAAGCCCCAATTTTGTCGATTTTCGTGTGTTATAGTCCACAGACTTTTTGGTGATCTGGATTTCAATATAATTTATGCCAAAATTTTTCATGGACGTCCGTTAAGACCTTAGATATGGAGCCAGTATGCCCTCACGACCAAAACGTCCTATTAGAAAGGTCAAATGTGTCCCAGAGTTAATGGACCTTTTGGTGATATGGAATTACAACATAAATTTTGCCAAACTTTTTCATGGACGTCCGTTAAGACCTTAGCGCTATGGAGCTAGTTAGCCCTCATGGCCAAAACATCCCATTTCGAAGGTCAAATATGCCACGGATCAGGTAAATCCTCCCATTTTGCCGAATTTCGCGTGTTATAGGCCATGGACTCTTTGGTGATATGGATTCTGACAAAATTTTTGCCTAAATTTTTTTGGGACGTCCGTTAAGACCTTAGCTATGGATCTAGTTAGCCCTCACGGCTAAAACGTCCTATTATAAAGGTCAAATGTGGCCCACAGCAGGAAATCCCCTAATTTTGCCAATTTTCGTGTGATATAGTCCATGGACTTTTTGGTGATCTGGAATTCCGACATAATTTTTGCCAAACTTTTTCGTGGACGTCCGTTAAGACCTTAGCTATGGAGCCAGTTATTTCTCACGGTAAAAACGTCCCATTTTTGAGGTCAAATGTGCCCCAGAGCAGGAAAACCTCCATTTTTGCCGATTATCGTGTGCTATAGTCCATGGACTTTTTGGTGATCTGGATTACGACATAATTTTTTCCAAAATTTTTCATGAATGATCGTTAAGACCTTAGCTATGGAGCCAGTTAACCCTCACGGCCAAAACGTCCCATTTTGAAGGTTAAATGTGCCCCAGAGCAGGTAAACCCCCCATTTTACCAATTTTTGTATGCTATATTCCACAGACTTTTTGGTAATCTGGAATTCCGAAATAATTTACGACAAAATTTTTCGTGGACGTCCGTTAAGACCTTAGATATAGTGCCAGTTAGCCCTCACGGCCAACACGTCCCATTTTAAAGGTTAAATGAGCCTCAAAGCAGGAAAACCCCCAATTTTGCCAATTTTCGTATGCGATAATCCATGGACTTTTTGGTTATCTTGAATTTCGACTTTATTTTTGCAAAATTTTTCGTGGACATCCCTTAAGACCTTAGCTATGGATCCAGTTAGCCCTCA
>NW_006239027.1:1726340-1726800 GCF_000226075.1 Solanum tuberosum | reverse complement strand
TAGTACATGCACCTTTTGGTGATCTGGAATTCCGACATTATGTATATCAAAATTTTTAGTGGACGTCCATTAATACCCTAACTAAGGAGCCAGTTAGCCCTCACGGCCAAAACTTCCCATTAAAAAGGTCAAATGTGCCCAGAGCAGGAAAACCCCCCCATTATGCCGATTTTCGTTTGCTATAGTCCATGAACCTTTTGGTGATTTGGAATTCCGACATAATTTTTGCCAAACTTTTTCGTGGAGGTCCATAAAGACCTTAGCTATGGAGCCACTTTGTCCACACGGCCAAAACATCCCATTTTAAAGTTCAAATGTTCCCCGGATCAGTTAAATTCTCCCATTTTGCCGATTATCTTGTGCTATAGTCTATGGACTTTTTGGTGATCTAGAATTCCAACTTAATTTTTGCAAAAATTTTTGTGGACGTCCGTTAAGACCTTAGTTATGGAGCCAGTTA
>NW_006239027.1:1725017-1725912 GCF_000226075.1 Solanum tuberosum | reverse complement strand
CTGGATCAGTTAAACCCCCCATTTTGCCGATTATCGTGTGCTATAGTCCATGGACTTTTTGGTGATCTAGAATTTCGACCTCATTTTTGCAAAAAGTTTTCGTGTATGTCCGTTAAGACCTTAGCTATGGACCTAGTTATCCCTCACGGCTAAAACATCACATTTTAAAGATCAAATTTGCCTTATAGAAGGAAAATCCCCAATTTTCCCGATTTTCGTTTGTTATAGTTCATTGACTTTTTGGTGATCTAGAATTTCGACCTCATTTTTGCAAAAAGTTTTCGTGTATGTCCGTTAAGACCTTAGCTATGGAGCCAATTTTTTCTCACGGCTAAAACGTCCCATTTTGAAGGTCAAATATGCCCCAGAGAAGGTAAACCCCCATTTGTCCGATTTCGTTGTGTTATAGTCCATGGACTTTATGGTAATTTAGAATTCTTAACGCATTTTTGCAAAACGTTTTTGTGGACGTCTGTTAAGACCTTAGCTATGGAGCCAATTTTTTCTCACGGCTAAAACGTCCCATTTTGAAGGTCAAATATGCCCCAGAGAAGGTAAACCCCCATTTGTCCGATTTCGTTGTGTTATAGTCCATGGACTTTTTGGTGATCTAGAATTCCGACATAATTTTTGCCAAACTTTTTCGTGGACATCCATAAAGACCTTAGCTATGGAGTCAGTTAGCCCTCACGACCAAAACGTCTTATTTTGAAGGTCAAATGTGCCACAGAGGAGGAAAACCCCCTATTATGCCGACTTTCGTTTGCTATAGTCCATAGACCTTTTGGTGATCTGAATTCCAACATAATTTTTGCCAAACTTTTTCGTGGACATCCATAAAGACCTTAGCTATGGAGTCAGTTTGCCCTCACGGCCAAAACATCCCATTTTAAAG
>NW_006239027.1:1723758-1724827 GCF_000226075.1 Solanum tuberosum | reverse complement strand
ATGGATAAAGTTAACCCTCACGGCAAAAACGTCCCATTTTGATGGTCAAATGTGCCCCAAAGCAGGTAAACACCCTATTTTGTCGATTTTCATGTGCTATAGTCCACAGACTTTTTGGTGATCTGGAATTTTGACATAATTTTTGCTAAAAATTTTCGTGGACGTCAGTTAAGATTTTAGTTATGGAGCCAATTAGCCCTAACGTGCAAAACGTCCCATTTTAAATGTCAAATGTGCCTCAGAGCAGAAAAACCCCCAATTTTGCCGATTTTCGCGTGATATAGTCCATGGACTTTTTGGTGATCTGGAATTCCAAAATATTTTTGCCAACATTTTTGGTGGATGTCCGTAAAGACCTTAGCTATCGAACCAGTTAGCCTTCACGGCCAACACATCCCATTTTAAAGGTCAAATGAGCCTCAGAGCAGGAAACCCACCAATTTTGCCGATTTTCGCGTGATATAGTCCATGGACTTTTTGGTGATCTGGAATTCCAAAATATTTTTGCCAACATTTTTGGTGGATGTCCGTAAAGACCTTAGCTATCGAACCAGTTAGCCTTCACGGCCAACACATCCCATTTTAAAGGTCTAATGAGCCTCAGAGCAGGAAACCCACCAATTTTGCCGATTTTCGCGTGATATAGTCCATGGACTTTTTGGTGATATGGATTATGACATAATTTTTGCCTAAATTTTTTGTGGACGTCCGTTAAGACCTTAGCTATGAAGCCAGTTATCCCTCACGGCTAAAACGTCCCATTTTAAATGACAAATGTTCCCCAGAGCATGAAAACCCCCCGAATTTTGCCGAATTTCGTGGACGTCCGTTAAGACCATCACTATGGAACCAATTAGCCCTCACGTGCAAAACGTCCCATTTTAAATGTCAAATGTGCCTCAGAGAAGGAAAACCCCCAATTTTGTCGATTTTCGTGTGCTATAGTCCATGGATTTTTTGGTGATTTGGAATTTCGAAATATTTTTGCTAAATTTTTTTATAGACGTCCGTAAAGACCTTAGCTATCGAACAAGTTAGCCCTCACGGCCAACACGTCCCATTTTAAAGG
>NW_006239027.1:1722636-1723456 GCF_000226075.1 Solanum tuberosum | reverse complement strand
TGTGCTCTAGTCCATGGACTTTTTGGTGATCTGGAATTCCGAAATATTTTTGCCAAAATTTTTTATAGACGTCCGTAAAGAGCTTAGCTATCGAACCAGTTAGCCCTCACGGCCAACACGTCCCATTTTAAAGTCAAATGAACCTCAGAGCAGGAAAACCCCCAATTTTGCCGATTTTCGCGTGCTATAGTCCATGGACTTTTTGGTGATCTGGAAATCCGACAAAATGTATGCCAAATTTTTTTGTGGATGTCTATTAAGACCTTAGATATGGTGCCAGTTAGCCCTCACGGCCAACACGTCCCATTTTAAAGTCAAATGAACCTCAGAGCAGGAAAACCCCCAATTTTGTCCGATTTTCGCGTGCTATAGTCCATGGACTTTTTGGTGATCTGGAAATCCGACAAAATGTATGCCAAATTTTTTTGTGGATGTCTATTAAGACCTTAGATATGGTGCCAGTTAGCCCTCACGGCCAAAACGTCACGTTATAAAGGTCAAATATGCCCAGAGCAGGAAAACCCTCAATTTTGCCGATTTTCGTGTGCTATAGTCCATGGACCTTTTGGTAATCTAGAATTCCGACATAATTTTTGCCAAACTTTTTCGATGATGTCCGTTAAGACCTTATCTATGGAGCCAGTTAGCCCTCACTGCAAAAACATCCCATTTTGAAGATCGAAGTGCCCCGGATCAGGTAAATCCTCCCATTTTGCCGATTATCGTGTGCTACAGTTCTTGGTCTTTTTGGTGATCTAGAATTCCAACCTTATTTTTGTAAAAAGTTTTCGTGGACGTCCGTTAAGACTTTAGCTATGGA
>NW_006239027.1:1721841-1722111 GCF_000226075.1 Solanum tuberosum | reverse complement strand
TGGATTTCCGATATAATTTTTGCCAAAATTTTTCGTGGACGACCATTAAATGTTAGTTATTGAGCTAGTTAGCCTTCACGGCTAAAACATCCCATTTTAAAGATCAAATTTGCCTCATAGAAGGAAAATCCCCAATTTTGCCGATTTTCGTTTGTTATAGTCCATTGACTTTTTGGTGATCTGAAATTCCGACATAATTTTCCCAATTTTTTTTGTTGACGACCGTTAATACCTTAGCTATGGAGCCAGTTAGCTCTCACGGCCAAAACA
>NW_006239027.1:1701695-1721801 GCF_000226075.1 Solanum tuberosum | reverse complement strand
CCCATTTTAAAGGTCAAATGTGCCCCAGAGCAAGAAACCCCCCAATTTTGCCGATTTTCGTGTACTATAGTCCATGGACTTTATGGTAATCTAGAATTTCGAACGCATTTTTGCAAAACGTTTTTGTGGACGTCTGTTAAGACCTTAGCTATGGAGCCAGTTATTTCTCACAGCTAAAACGTCCCATTTTGAAGGTCAAATATGCCCCAGAGCAGGTAAACCCCCCATTTTGCCAATTTTCGTGTGCTATAATCCATGGACTTTTTGGTGATCTGGAATTCCAAAATATTTTTGCCAAAATTTTTCATGGATGACCGTTAAGACCTTAGTTATGGAGCCAGTTAACCCTCACGGCCAAAACGTCTCATTTTGAAGGTTAAATGTGCCCCAGAGCAGGTAAACCCCCCATTTTGCCAATTTTCGTGTGCTATAATCCATGGACTTTTTGGTGATCTGGAATTCCAAAATATTTTTGCCAAAATTTTTCATGGATGACCGTTAAGACCTTAGTTATGGAGCCAGTTAACCCTCACGGCCAAAACGTCTCATTTTGAAGGTTAAATGTGCCCCAGAGCAGGTAAACCCCCCATTTTACCGATTTTCGTGTGCTATATTTTTTTATCATGAGTGTTTTTTTGAGATCTATTCGGTCAACTCCATAATTTGTTTTGCTTTTTTATCTTATTATATTTTTATTTATATAGAATAATAGTCACACAAGGCATTTAGGTAATTTTTTTGTTCTAATATTATATATAGTGTCACTACAGAAAAAAACAGTGATTAGAGTCAAATCATATTCCATTGCTATTAAACGTGAAAAAAATTATACTTATTTTCTTCCCAATGCAGAAGATTATTAATAATTATAATTACAAATTAATTATTGCATCAATAACCTAAAAGTTTCTTTGATACATGTTTTAAACTATCAACATTCTTGCAACACCTCTTAATATTCTCTCTCAGCAGAGCTACTCACTGAAGGATCTAACCACTAGGGGATAAAGTTTACAGGGAACGAAATGTTTAACCTGAACTGACAAGCATACCCAGACATCACCTTATAAGTGTGTGATGGGTTCTACATTACTTGCTTATCAATGTCACCCTAACCTTTTTTGTCTTGACCTCCATTGTTTCCATAAGGCACTTGCAAAACCCGGTTTACTCACCTAAAGTATAATGCAATAATATTTATTTGAAATTGACACCTTACTTATGTAGGTTTCTCGGTAATAGGGATATCTGTGAAAACTCTTACGCTTTCTCCTTCAATCTTCTTTCTTTCACCTAACACCCGAATTTTGGGTGATATGTGATCCCGATGGGTTTTCAGCCAAATTTTTTTGTGGGCATCTGTGATGATCTTATTAATGGTGTTTGTTGGTCCCGAGGGGCAAACGTCTGCATTTTCAAGTTCAAATGAGGCCCAGAGCAGGAAATACCAAATTTTCTATTTTACGTGTGTTATAGTCCATGGATTTTTTGTGATATGTGATCCCAACGGGTTTTTGGCCGAATTTTTTTGTGGGCATCCGTGACGATCTTATTAATGGTGTGTGTTGGTCCCAAGGGGAAAACATCCGCATTTTCAAATTCAAACAAGGCCTAGAGCAATACCGAATTTTTTGTTTTACGTATGTTATAGTCCATGAATTTTTGGTGATAAGTGATCCGGCGGG
This sequence comes from Solanum tuberosum, assembly GCF_000226075.1. NCBI lineage: Eukaryota > Viridiplantae > Streptophyta > Magnoliopsida > Solanales > Solanaceae > Solanum > Solanum tuberosum. The sequence goes on along the minus strand of NW_006239027.1, from coordinate 1,720,116 downwards.
TTTTTGGCCGAAACTTTTTGTGGGCATCCGTGACGATCTTATTAATGGTGTGGGAGTCTGTGAAGACGCGTGTGTTAGTCTCGAGGGGTAATCGTTCGCATTGTCAAGTAAAAATGGAAGGCAAATTCAGTATTGCAATTTACTAGCAAAAGGCAGAGGCACAATTTCACAATGTGACTAGTAGCAATAACCAAAATGAAAAGACCAATATGAGCAAGTGGTAGTGGGATTATCCTCAGCCCCTACCAATCTTTTTTACATTCACGCTGTAAACTTGTCAAAGGAAATATTGTGTCATTGCTTTCGGGGTGAAACTGGAAATATATATCACCAAGAGGATGATTAGTAAATACATGGCAATGCTAAATGGAGAATGCAACTTTCCTACTACTCTTATTGTATTTTTGATAAGGTGAGAGTATTGAAATAATGCAACAAAAAGTACAATTGAAACCTTTGTACCGCTCTACAATTTAGCTTACACCACATCAGATGGACTTTCAAATACAAACGAAATTAAGTAAACTGTCAAGTTACTTCCAAGTAAAAAACTGAAACTAGAGCCTCAACTTCCCGAGTTTGCAGCCAATATGAAATTAGTAAATCCAAGAGAGCTCCATCCAATCATCTAGGCTGGAACAAAGGTGATACTCTCCGTCGAACAATATCCTTCATCTGCTCAGCCTTCTCCAACTGCTGGTGAATCTGTCAAACATGAAGATCAATTTAGAAGAACAATATTTGATTTTCTTATCTTATTTGAAGTTTAGGAAAGACAAAGTATAACCATAAATGCTTTAATTTTTCCGGAAAGGAAAACATTATTTTCTTCCATATTTGGTTTATTCTTTCCTTTAGGAAAAGTTTGGAACTCTATAAATTGAAGACCCCTCTTCTCATACCAACAATACAATAGAATTCACAATATAGTCGTTTAGAGAGATTTGTTTATGAGAAGATTTTCTCTCTACAGTTTTTAGGCTTTTAATTAGTTTTTAATTATGTAGGTCAATTGGTCGTATCAAATAATAATATTATGGCTTTTAGTATAATTTTATGTGTCATCTAATTTATCGTCATATGATTTGCAATTGTAAGCTTCCGCATGACGCACTAATCACTTTCAAACCCAACAGAAAGTTGCATAAGGGTCTACTCGAACTCAGTGTTTTAATTCAAATTTTGTGTTAAGAAATCCATTAATTAAATATGTATAAAAAATAAATTAATTTAATGATATCTTATGTCACTATTTTAGAAAAAAAAACTCATAAAGTTCAAATTTTGGCTCCACCTATTTATACAACATGGCGGATTAATGCGGGATAAACCCAATCCCCCGGCCCCACCAAGCTGACATCCATTAAATCATCCACATGAGAAATATATAGGCTATAGCCGTGTATTTTTTAATTTTTCAATTTCTTTATTGTTTTTAGCAGGGTCTAGAAAAGAGTCGCACTCTAAGGAGTATGATGTAGTAATGTAGACAGCCTACGATCTACTCTATTGTAAGTATTAGTGACTTCTTTCGTAATCTAAATCTGTAATCTATAAATTTCACATAGACAACTTTACTGTTACTCAAAAATCGCTCAATCTCTTACCCATTGAGTTGGTAATAATGTTAAGAGAGAGCGAATTTAGTCAAATATGACAGCTTCTACTTACACTTCGAGAAAAGCATCAGTGCACGGACACTCGTTATTTTTTGTCATTTTCATAAACTTAGTATTATTTTCTGTAAACAAAATAAGATGACAACTTATAATTTTAACAACTCATATTCAAAGTTGTTGTAAAATACCTTTTTTTTTTGGTAGGTAATTAATTAATTGGTTTTTAATTCTGGTAGTTGGGATAGTTATTGCACTGTTTTGGAACTTTTGGTGTATGCCAGAGAGGTGGTGAATAGTATGGGTACTTAAAAGTGTAGCAAATTGGGCATGTGGGTTGGTGTTGCTGGTAAGAGAGTCTTAAATGTGAGTAGTTCTTGGGGAGTCAAGTCCCCATGATGGTCTTGGGCATTTTAATGTAACAATAGTTAGTCCAAAGGTATCACATATGGTACGATAAATATCGAATTAATTGTAATATCAAAATTAAAATTTTGGTAATGTTATTTCAATATTATGGTATTTAGTATGTATATTAAAAATAATTATATTTGATACGGTACTTGTTATTTTAAAAAAATGCCGAAATATATATCATACCGAAATAATTAGTTTTGTACTAATACTAACTTTTATATATATATATATATATATATATATATACACTACTACTACTACTAACAAAAATATACTCCCTCTACCCTAATTACTTGTCCACTTTTCCTTTTTTAGCTGTCTCTAATTACTTGTCCACTTTTCCTTTTTTAGTTGTCTCTAATTACTTGTCCATTTTGACAAACAACAAAGGACATTTTTTTTACCTATTATACCCTCAATTAACTACTTTGAAAAAGATAGAATTTCTTGAAAATCCTATTCATGATTAATAGGAGTAAAATGGTAAATTCACTATGTCAATAATTGTTTTCTTAATAGTTGTGTCAATTCAAAAGTAGACAAGTAATTAGGGACAGAGGGAGTATAAATTAGTATTAGTACAAAACAAATTATTTAGACATTGAAACTTTGAAACTTAAAATACCGAATCATTTTAATTTGGTATAATAAAAAAAATTAATACCATACGATGCACACCCCTACTTAGGCCAATGTACTTGATGTATTTATTTTTAGGGGAAATTAAGCGAATAAGTACACATATGCTAGTTAATTAGCTAAATCAATGAATTCATTTCAAATTGTGATGATAAATTGATAATTTTCAATTTAGATACTGAAAATCATAATTTAAATTTTTTATCAAAGTTTCATACTTAAAGGGTACTGTATTAGAACCCTAAACAAATTGAATTACCATAGGGCCCCTCTTCTGATTTCTAGCTTGAAATTAAATATTTTGGAAAATAAATGGGAAAGGGACAATAATTTATACTACACAGTACACACATTGTTGGATCGGGTCAAATAGGTCATCAATCAGGTGGGTTTTTGTGTTTGAGTTGAGATATTTGGATTTTGTGTAACTTGCCTAATTAGTATGCCAACTAAGCATTTAATATAAGATAACATGTCAAACGCAATTCATTAATTTGATACCTGAAAGATGAGCAAGAAAAATATGAAGGCTAACGATTAAAATATAGGATTATGTGAATGTGAAATGTAAGCAGAAGTGCAATGTAATTTCTTAAGTTCAATCACATTGCCCGGAGTAATTGAGTCTGAAAATGAAAGGATAAATTGTATTTGTATAAGAAATCTCCTTTATAATGAACATTACTAATCATTCTCTAGAATAAGCTCTAACATTTAGTATTTAATATGAGATAACATGTCAACGTAATTTATTAATTTTTAATCGCTAAAAGATGAGCAAAAATAATATGAAGATCAACGATAAAAGCATAAGATTATATGAATGTGAAATATAAGAAGAGGTGCAATGTAATTTCCTAAGTTTAATCATATTACTACAAGTAATTGAGTCTTAAAAGATAAATTGTATATGTATAAGAATTTTCTTTTCTAATGAAAATTACTAATCATTCTCTAGAATAAGCTCTAACATTTAATATGAGATAACATGTCAACGTAATTTATTATTTTAATACCTAAAAGATGAGAAAAAAATATGAAAATTAACTATAAAAGCATAAGATTATATGAATGTGAAATATAAGAAGAGGTGAAATGTAATTTCCTAAGTTCAATCATATTATTGGACGTAATTGAGTCTTAAAAAATAAATTGTGTTTGTATAAGACATTTATTTTCTAATGAAAATTACTAACCATTCTCTAGAATAAGCTTTATTGTTAGTATTTCACTCAATTTTATCATAATTATATTTTATTCAAAATAAAATAAAATTAGTAGAGTCTTTTTGTTTTTGTATTTTTTGGAAAATGAGTCTATTATATCTATCCTTTTCTTCAAGAAGTTGTTTGAATTTCTATAAATAATTTGTCTCCTTATATACATGACACATACAATAATGTTCACGATCTAGTTGTTTGAGAGTTTTGCTTATAAAGAGATTATTTTTTTATAATGTCAATTTTTTTATTGTTTGATTAATTATCGTTCAAAATTAACAATTATTAAATTTAATATAATGTTATGTTATTTCGACCCCAATATTGTTTTACGCTACCTCTAACCTTCTATATATTAGCTTTCAATTTTGTTTGATCATGCAATGCATGCTTTTATGGTTTTATTTAGGTAAAAGACATCATTCGCCTAACTTTCTTGAAGTCTTAGAATTCTCTCTTCTTTTAGTATTAGTATTCCATTCTCTCTCCCTATTGGTTTTGCCTTTCATATCTATCTCATGATTAAACTAAATAAACAAATAACACAATTAAAACTTAATAAGAACGGAATGTGATAGGTTAAGACTCATATTAATTTTAATCTAAATAACTTTTGGATAAGTCAATAACTCGTCAATTTATTAATCACTTCATTTTAATCCGTTTAAATCCATTTCAACCCATTTATTTGACACTTATACGGATGATCATTTAAGAAATTTAACTTTATAATTCGCTATGCTTTCTTAATTATAAGTAAAACAGTTACTCTATCAGTTTCATTTTAATTACTTGCCCCTTATATCGAAAAATAAATATACATTTTATCTTACCAACTCAAGAGTCTTTTTTCATACTACACTTGGTATTAAATAACTACATAAAATAGTGGTACGCTATATTAAAAATGTTTTTAGCACTTAACTATCACTATATGTGCGATAATTAATTAACATTCTTTGTAAATGTTTCTGAAGCCTATAGAGACATTGGATCCAATGACAATGAACTAATGTCTAAAGACTAGCATTCTTTGTTAATATGTATATTTTTTATCACTAAAAGTTGTTTTTGTTGTAGTGATAGTCAATTCAGAGTTTCAAAAGCATCATTAATAACATTATTTAGTAAAATATATGTCTAATTAAAACGTTATTAAAAAATATATCAGATACTCAACATGAATCAAGTAATATAAAACAGAAGAAAAATAATTTATTGGCTATCTTCTTATCACGAGTTGGAAAATTTCTTCCGACCCATATAGGTAGGGGTATACAAAATGTGTTGGGTGTTTAATTGCATTTAATATTACGGCAATGGAAAGATGATAAATTTAAATGAACAAAATTGACTTTACATTATCAATTTATGACACATTAATTAATGTAATGGGAGGTGGTCTTTTTTTTTTCTTTTTTTTTCACACTCTTTAAATTGACCAATGTTGATGTATTTTGGAAATTCAACAATCATATCATATACTCCAATCTTTCTTGTTCTACTCATAATTTTCTTGTAGCAAAATGGCACAAAATTCTCCTAATGGAGAAATTAAATCATCAAATTTACCAAATTTTCTTCTCTCTGTTAGACTCAAATATGTTAAACTTGGTTACCATTACTTAATCTCAAATGCAATTTATCTCGTAATTGTTCCAATTCTTGTTGCTGTGGGACTTCATCTTTCAACTCTTACACTTGAAGACCTCATGACAAATCTTGTCATGTTGAAATCTTATTCAACTCTTGTTGTATTTTTGGGCACGGTATACTTCATGAGTCGTCCGAGAAACGTTTACTTAGTCGATTTCTCGTGTTACAAGCCACACGAACGTTACATGATATCGAAAGAACGTTTAGTAGAGAAACTGACAGATATTTTTGATGAAAGTAGTTTGAACTTTCAAAAGAAAATCTTGTACAACTCAGGTTTAAGTGACAAGACATATATTCCAGTCGATAAGTGGATCCCTTCAAATTTTTCCCTTAGTAGTAACCAACATCAAGCGAAATTGGTTATTATTGGTGCCATCGATGATTTATTGGCGAAAACCGGAGTAAAAATTCGAGATATTGGATTTATTATTGTGAATTCTAGTATGTTTAATCCAACACCTTCTCTTTCTGCCATGGTTGTGAACCATTATAAGCTTGGTGTCAATGTGATCACTTACAATCTTGGAGGCATGGGCTGCAGTGCTGGGCTTATTTCTGTGGACTTGGCCAACAGACTTTTACAGGTTGGTGTATCATCTTTCTTGATATATTTTTTTAGTACGTTTCAAAAAGATTAGTAAAAAAAAAAATATTTAGAAATAACCTCTAAATATAGCTAGTTAAATTGAACTGATTATGTAAATTTTCTTGTAAATTCTCATGGAAACTTTAATTACTTCATAGAGAAACACTTTTTATGAAGGTATGTCCCTCCTTTTTTAGTCCATTTTGCAAAAAGCTCAATATCTTTATTTTTTTATTTTTTTATATTTTGGGGTGTGTTCAATATGAAGAAGAATATTTTCTTTAAAATGTTTTTCTTAGTTATTTTCTGGTGTTTGATTGCTATTAGATATTTTCCAACGAAGACGTTTTTGAACATGACTTCTCTCACTTTTGGATGGAAGTCATTCTCCTCCATAATTATTTCATCAAATTACATCATATCACAATAATACTTGACATTATTATCAAATCTTTAATACTTTAAAAATCCATCAAAATACTATTTGATTCATTAACATCATCATCAACTTTTAATAATAAATAGATTCCACTCTCAAATCAATTTTTAGAAAGTAAGTCATTTTCTGAAAGATAACTTTAGTCGTACCAAACAATCATACATGTTAAAAAATTTCTATTGTTTGATCAAACATCATCATATAATATGCAGAAAATGTATATCATGTTGGTCAAAATTGTTGAGTTTTGAAATGATTGAACAGGGGCAAGCCAACAGCTATGCACTTATAGTAAGCACAGAAATAGTCTCATCAGCCTTCTATACTGGGAATGATAAATCAAAGCTAATACCAAACATGATTTTCCGGATGGGTGCATCCGCTGTTCTCCTATCAAACCGTTTTTCCGACCGAAGGCGGTCAAAATATCAACTGATGCATGTCGTCCGCACCCATAAAGGCGCGGACGACAGAGCATTCAGTTGCGTATTTCAAGATGAGGAAGAGGATGGGAAAAAAGGCATGTCATTGTCAAAGGACCTAATGGCAGTAGCTGGTGAGGCCTTAAAAACCAACATCACAACTTTAGGCCCACTAGTCTTGCCAATGTCCGAGCAGCTCCTCTTTTTCGTCTCGTTAATTGCAAGGAACGTGTTTAAACGGAAAATCAAACCATACATTCCGGATTTCAAGATGGCATTCGAGCATTTCTGCATTCATGCAGGGGGGAGAGCTGTGTTGGATGAGCTTCAGAAGAATCTTGATCTCTCTGAAGCACTTATGGAACCTTCTAGAATGACTCTGTATAGGTTTGGGAACACTTCAAGTAGCTCAGTGTGGTACAATTTGGCCTATTCCGAGGCTAAAGGGAGGATTAAGAAGGGCGATAGAGCGTGGCAAATAGGATTTGGATCAGGATTCAAATGTAATAGTGCTGTTTGGCGCGCCCTCAGGACAGTCAATCCAGTCAAAGAAAAGAACGCGTGGACAGATGAGATTGATGATTTTCCCGCTCAAGTCTCACGTTGATGCTTCATACTGAAAAATGTACAACACCTACAAAAATCACTCTAGTACATTAAATTGTGCAAACTATTATTTGTACAATTAATGTATCTACAAGTACAAGCCAAATGAGGCAATCAGTAGGTAGTTCAAATTTCAATTTCATTACAAACTTTGAATCAGATTGGTGACTTGAATTTCAATCTCTTTATTTCAATATTGAATTAGCTTATTCATGCTCTTTATTTGTTGAAGGAAAATACCCTGTTCTTGAATCTTGAATCATTTCAATTTGTTTGTCTTAGTTTGATTAGACACAGAGTACACTTTTGAAACATGTAAACTTAAATATGTCAGTTAGAATATTTTTCTTCATACCCAACATACCATCAATGTGTTGGGTATAACACATGAAATTCATGAGCTAGCCTTATTTTTATTACTTTTAGTTTTTGGCACTTTTTTTTGCGTCAGTTGAACAAGTACACACACGTGTCCAATGTGTATTATGCCACATAGGACACATGTGTTTATTTGTTTAGCTTTAAGTGTCTACTTGTACATTTTATGCCTTTTATTCCTTTTTGTATTCCTTTACCTTTATTCACTGGACCACCATTCCAAAAACAGGAAAGATGTGATGTTATATTGCAATTTGCAAGAGGAGAGCAAGTTACACATGATATATGACTGGTTCTTTGAGATAGGACCATATGTATCTGTAGCTCGTTTTAGTTAGGTTCACAATTAAATTCATAATACATATTTAATGAAGTTCTAACATAAATACATGATCTAAGCAAAAACTATTGGGTTTGTCTCAACCCGTACCTAATATTGTAACTCCACCCGGCCCGCTTTGTAAAATATCAAGAAATATTTGAATGTGAACCGGGTTATTATACTATACTAACTTGAGGTCGCCGTAGGAACCCATAAACTTCAAATCCTAGATCTTTTTTTTTCTGGCTACTTTAGCTAGCAATGTCCAGCAGCAACCTATGTCTTAACGATGCCAAACTTAGGAACAAATTAAACTCTTATATCCAATGTTTGTTTTAGTAAGTTAGTAAATAAAACCAGAACTTTGTGTTCCTTATAGATAACCAATTATTTAAGATGGCATTTGACACTCTGCGACTATTTCAAAATGCAGATCAAATAGTAGGCTTTCTAACAAAGAGGTACATACAAAGTGATTATAGCACTCATATTATGTCAGCCAGCCATTAGTTTCAATCTTGTTTTATGTTCATGACTCCAATCCAGTAGGGAGTTTATGGTTGTTGGGGCTAGGGGGCAAAAATTTATAATCCGCCAAACCACGTCATCGTTAAAACAAGTAAACATGAAAAACTGCAAGGTAGGCCACTCTCGGTAATGTAATTGAAAAATAACTATTGTCGTGGAGTTTCAAATTACCTTGGGACTCTGACCGCTAGCATTCCAATTGAAACTCGAGGAGATGGAATGAAACAGACTTAGGCCCCTTTCCTCTTTCAAGGGGACTAGAAAGAATGCAACTACTGAGACAACAACTTGAATTAAATCCCGAGAGAAAATAAAAGATTGGTGAGGTAAGGTCTATAGAACCGTAAGGAAAAGGGCTTAAAAGGAAGAGCACTCCTACTTACTTTTGAGAGAAATTCTAGACACCTTAGATGCCAGATCCTACAGGAAAGACTTCATGATAATGTCCTGGAGTTTCATCTCTGGAATTTAAACTCCATGACAGCGGCTGCTTTTCATTTATAGGAACTGAAAAGTGGCTATTTGTGACGGTAAAATGTCACATCCACTTCGTGTTATCATCAAAAGTTGAATAGGCCTATGAATTGGTAAGAAGCTTCGCTCTTTTTTCATAGCCAATGTGGTTAGTTTGACAATGATTGTCCAAAAGAAATCTGCTGATCCAAAGAATATTGGATTGATGGACAAATTAAACACTCAAATATGGACTTTCAAACAAGATAAGAAAGAGAGTGAACCCAATTTTTCTTGATAATTGGAGTGAATAACTGGGAGTTCAATTACAAGTGTAGCAAAATAAGTTGCACAAAGTTGCTTCTGCTAAATCTCTATTAACTTCAATGGAAATGCATGGAAATTCTATGAGTAGGAAAAATTATTTCATAAGAAGGCCCAATGCAACATGGGAAAGAGAAGGCCTAGTAGGTTGAAGATTGATCACTCTCTAGAGAAAGAGTGAAGAAAGATCCCTCCTCGACGAAGGCATCTGGACCAAAGGTTGCGAACTCAATAGTTTCATTGCATTTCCTTTGGGGGAGTATTGGACAATTGATGAGGTCTGTACCATACTTATCAACACAAAGAAAAACCTGGTAAAGTTTGTTGTTAGTTGTTACCAAGTGCATCCTTATTGCATTCTATTGCTGCTTCATGTCCAGTTCCATTCTTTACAGCTTCCTTGATCACTTCCAAGCTGTAAAAGCCTCCTGGCTCAATTCCTGCTACGTGTTTGTTTTGAGACTTAATAGAATAATTTGATGCTGGACTGGACGATAACTATAAGTACTTGCATCCTTAAGAACAGAAAGAAGATTCACCTTCTCCTTAATGGTCAGAGCTGATTTGAATTTAGAATGCTCATCTAGAGTAGAAAGGGAACAGGTACCATGTTTGTCCCATTCGTGTGATCAGAATTTTGTTCCCTTATTTCTTGGACAGGCTAGCGTTGGCCAGTTCTCTTGCATGCTACTTATCAGGTCTTTGATCTGCACCAACGTAAATTTTCATGTGCAGAGTTAGTATCCAGATCTCCAAATGACCAGTCTTCCGACCTATATATAACTGGTTTTCATCTGTGCAGGATACATTAATGTAGAGGCCCTCCCTTCAAACACAATAATGCATTCTCATAACTCATAAGAATCATAAAAAGGAACTTCACTGGTAGAAACTTGCTTGAGAAACTATGTCGACAAAATTAACTATGTTCACAAGAAAATGCCAGTGTGCCAGAGGTACAAAAGAGCATCGTAATATAATATGTAAAATCGCAATTTGAGCTTACCTCTGTCTCATCATAGAGGTTTGTGTTATCACAACTTGATGGATAGGAGCCATCGTGGTAATTTGGCCAAAGTCTATGAACGCCAAAGTCAAGTGTTGGCTTTCCAGTAGTTGGATAACAACAACTTCGCTTTTGATCACATAGTGCTGGTGGCCACTGAGAACAAACATAACCTTAAAGTTAGAAAGTTCAAATCTAGGGAGACTCCAATAATTTTTACCTAAAAACACTCCAGGAGTAATAATATCATATTCTATGAGGAACTAGCGATAAAAGGAGGACTCGCCTGCTGAACAAAGTAAGAAAAAAATCAAAATTCTGTGCGACACAGAGATCAAACAAACATTTTACTACAATAATCTTGATCAGCATAGGACGGTAGTATCCTATCCTTGTGTGCATATATGGTTGCTATTGGAGTTGAAGATGGTGTTTGCCGTCTAGAGCTTTATACACATATATATGTATGTACAACACAAATCATCAGGACTACCAGTGTGCGGATGGAAAGAATCACCAAACTCTGCTTAAGTTCTTGTCATGCCAAAAGAGTACAATCATGTGGAAAACACACGGCTACGTCCCTCTGACAGGTTTATCTGGACAGTGAGCATGTGCCACATGAAGCCATTCTTGATTTGACTCTCAATCACAGAGAAGTGTCGGAAGCATGCTAAGAAGAGTTATGAATATCCTATGAGTGATACCACATGTATTAGGAAACTGTATGGTAGTTCATAAAGTCTAACTGATGGCTAGTGGTCAGAATTTCACCAAGCAGATTAATGTACTACAAGTTTTGTTGTCCTCTCTTTTCATTAAACATTATTAGTTAAAAGAAAAACATGGTCCATGCAAGTATAATGATCCCATCTAGGGAACTCAATTAGGCCTTCAATTGGAAAATTATGGAAACTATATAACTATAACAAAATGAAAAAAAAAAAAAAGATTTCAAGGATGTTAGTTGTAGAAAAATTTCATTTTACTCAAAACAGGGATAATGTATCAAATTTTAGGTTGTCTTCTTGAATTAGTGCTGTTTAGTACTACAGTTGATTTAAGAAAGTTGTAGCTTCATCTTTAATTTATGTATTACAAAAATTAAAGAAACTGAACTGAATGTAATATTATAGAGAAGGATAAGAAACCTGCTTATTTTCTAACCTCGGGTTTGCTTTTCACCAGCATTCACTAGCAAAACAAATCTGAACCATAAACTATTATGATGACTGATGAGAATACCCAATTATCACAAGAAAATTCTGCATTGTCTCCAGTTGGTGTTAAGCTGGTATAGGCTTGGTCTCGCTAGTGTGCATTCCATCAATCATGTAACCAAAACTACCCAATATAACTTTTTCCACCTTCAAAATTGACGAAACTCATTAATGTGAACGTGGTAAAGGTTTCCTCTCGCAAGAGTGCATATCTATCATTTGTCACCAAAAATCCCCACAAGAACAATTTCCACCTTCAAAATGATGAAATCTATGCAAATCTCGAATAATAATATTTCGTTTAAAGATAAGTGATATGAATTTTGCAGCTGAATGGCAATCCCCACAGATTCTAAGGTTCTTAACAACACGGATTGTTTTTCCGGGTGGACTATTAAGAAGACCAAAAGTAATTGCCAATTTTTCACTGTGGTACCTCAAAGTAGCTTCTTTATCTTCATCTTTTAGGCCGGGACGAAAAGCTATAGATGTATCAGGAACATAACCAACCAATTTCAATTTCTCGATTAACTTGTCAACTTCCTGGTGCAGTTCCCTGTGCTCAATATGCATAACCTCCCCAGAGAAGAATTCATGTAGTACATTGTTAACCTCTACCGAACTACATCCAGGAATTTTTTTAATCCCTCTTTCTTTCATCAATTTCCAGATGTAATTCACTTCTTCCCACTTCCCAGCTCGTGCACACATGTTTGAAAAGATCACATAATCGCCACTATGTGATTTGTCCAGTTCAAAGATTCTCTGAAGTACCAGCTTCCCCAAATCCACATTTCCATGGATGCTGCAAGCAGCTAACAATGTCCGCCAAAGTAAAAGTGTAGGCGGAATTGGCAATTCTGTTAAGAACTTAAAAGCATCAGTAAGGCGGCCAGCCCGAGCTAACGAATCCAACAGGCATCCATAGTGTTTCACCCCTGGTACAATCATGTAATTTTCTTTCATGCTATTGAAAAATCTAAAACCCTCTTCAATCAATCCACTGTGGTTGCAGGCATAGAGTAGGCCCAAAAATGTAATTCCATCAGGATTAACTTGAGTGTTCTGCATCTCTTGAAACAAAGTTATTGCACAACGAGCACGCCCATGAATAGCATAAGCCATGATCATTGCTGACCATGCTTGAGTGTCCCTATTACGCATGCTCTCAAAAACAGAAATCGCATCAGCCAAGCTCCCACACTTTGCATACATATCAATTAGTGCTGTGTTCACCTTAACATATTGATCAAAACCATTCTTCTTAACATATTCATGCACCCATTTTCCAAATCCCAATGTTCCCAACAAAGCACATGATGAAACAACACCTAGAATTGTAACATCAGAAGGCTTAATTTTTTTCACTTGCAATTCACGAAACAGCAAAAGAGCCTTATTTGGCTCGCTACTTCTCACGTAACCCATTATGATCGCATTATACGTTACCACACAAGGGTCAGCTATCCTATCAAACACACGACGAGCTGAACCATTGTCCTTACACTCAATGTACATATTCATAAGTGCAGGACAAACATACATATCACCTTTAAGGCCATATTTAATCAAAAGACAATGCAACTGCTTACCTTCTTCCAGAGCTTCAGCACCTGCACATGCCTTCAACAAAGAAGGAAATGTATAAAAATCAGGGACAACACCCAATGTTAGAATTTTCAAAAACAGAACAAAAGCATTTAATGGGGTGTCACTACGAGCATAACCATGGGCCAAGAAGTTAAAAAGGACTATATTTGGTTGTGGAATTTTATCAAACAGGAGGTGAGCATGGTACATAAATGCAGGTGTTGGATTTTTTGTGCAAAAATTTATGAGCTTACTCATAAAAAAGATATCATTTTGCATTTGGGTTTTTATAGAAAAGGCTTGAATTTGCTTGAGGTCTCTTAAAGATTTGCATTTGGGTACAAGAGCAAGAGGGTCAATTGGTGTAAATGTGTCTTTTCTTGAATTTTTTTTGGTGATTTCTTGGCAAGACAAAGGACCTACTATGAGTAATGGAGTTTGAATAGCCATGGATTACATATTTACATACAGCTAAGGGATTTTATACTGCAAATCAAATCAAAAGGATTATTTTGAGTTTGGCTTTTCCTCCTTTTGGCCTTTCATTTTGCGCCTCAATTATCCTATCCCACTGTCTTTTTCTTGAAAAAATGTTCTCCTATTTCCATCTCTATAAATTCATTCTGCTGTATCTAATCATTCTCAGGTGCCACTAAATAACACTAGATACTATTACTAAGATTATTGCAAATAGTTTTGGGTGTCAAGTCAGGCTTAGCAGCAACAACACAAGCCCAACTTTTAAATAGTTCAAGCCCACTATTCATTGCCCATATGGGCCTCTAACTCAAGTTCAACCTTCTCCTACCTCAGTCACTTCATCCTGTCAAAAATGGCGTCTACAGTAGCCAAGCTTAGAAGCATCCCCAATTTCATCAACGGCCTTCGAAGATTTTCTCACGCAATATCCATACCACCACCACTTGATAGCACCATTTATCTCCAGACAGCTGCATCACCATCGTTGGTTTTACCTGAACATGACAACAACAACAACAACAACATAGGATTTATGGTCCCAAATTCACCTTTTCTTGGAGGGTCTATGGAGCTAATGGCTGTTCCTAAGAAAAAGGTAACAAGATCATTCCTTTTTCACTTTGTAATTAAGCTCAAATGAGAGCCTTTTTCTTGTATTTCCTAAATTGTTTTTTTTTCTTATTACTATTGTTTAAAGTGATAATTAAGGTTATAAATTTAGTTTTGAGTTTAATTTCTGTGGGCTGATGTTCATTTTGACGGCCAGGATTTTGGGATACCATATTGCTTAGTGTTCCTTTGGGGCATGTTCTCTTTTGTGGTTATAGAGTTTCAGAATATTGATCTGGAAACAATAGTGTGGGCGTTTGGCCATATTTCAATGTTCAGAAATTATACATGATGAGTTTAAATGGAGTAAGGTAGTCAATGACAATTCATATAGCCAATCCTAACTTGTTTGAAATAGAGATGTAGTTGTTGTTAATTATTAATATGTTATATCTGTCTGTTGAATCTTGAGTTTTGCTTGTCATTGCCATGTATTTTGTCTTTGACAGATTATATAGAACAATGTTGCAGCACGACTAATTGTTATATTGTTCCTGTGATGTTATTGTCTTCAGTTCTGATTAGGTTGTGAGTTGATATCAGTAACGTTGCAAAGTCTCTCGTGCTAATATGTGAAGCAGGACCTTATATGTATGCCGAACTTTTGTGTTTTTCTATTTTTGAATATGAGGTAATAGACTCGGTAGATGATAGATTCAGGATGTTTAGAAAGACGTCTTTAGGGAGATCACTGATACAAGTTAGCAAAAGGAGAACTAATCAATAACTAATCGCTGATGTGGAAAATTCTGTTAACAAGTCCAGAAGTTAGTTAGAACAGTTAGCACTGTTAGATGGTTAAATTCTGTTACTACTGTACCTGTGGATTTTAACTGTTTTAGCAATCTCTAGGAGCCTATAAAAGGATTGTATTAGATCATTGACATTCATTCATTCATTGATAATAAGATTGTTTTCTTCTCTCTACAATTTTCTCTCTAGCTGAATTCTCGGGTTTAATCCTTGAACTAGCTGTTCATATTCCTCGAGATTACTCCTGGAATTTGTTTCTTCTCTGAGCATTGATCTGATGACGCGCAACAAAGGTCAAGAGGAAACAGAGGACAAGCTTCACCAGATTCAGACCCAGTTACAGAAATTGATGGAAGGGATGTCTAGTATGAACGATCGCAATTCACAGGCTGATAAGGAATTGCTAGAAATCAGGGAAGCAATTGGGTATTTGAATCAGAAGGGGAAATAAAAGGATCCAGCTAGGGCAGAATCTAATTCTGGTCGAGATTGTTTAGGAGAAACGCCATAAGGAGCTCGATTCAATGATATGCATACTGGTAATGATCCTAACTACAATAGTACGTTTTTCAATCGTTACTCTAGATTAGAGTTCCCTCGTTTTTCTGGTGGTGAGTTAAGAAATTGGTTGTACAAAGTTGATCAATTCTTCTCCATGGATGAAATACCTTTTGAGCAGAGGGTGAAGGTGGCTTTTATCCACTTTGAAGGTGAAGCTATGGCATGGCACAGGTCCTACCTTAGGTCTAGAAACTCGGTTTTAGATCCATCTTGGATTGAATTTGTGTTAGCATTGAATGAAAGGTTCCGAGAGGGTTTTGAAGATCCCATGGAAGCCCTAAAGAACTTACAACAAACCAGTAGTGTGAGGGAGTATCAGGCTGAGTTTGATAGGTTATTAACTGGACTTAATCTCTCCAATGAAAATGTCATTAGTTGTTTTTTGAGAGGTCTGAAGAGGGAGTTGAACAAGTCTATTAGAATACATGCTCCAAAAACTTTGTTGCAAGCCTATAAGGTAGCTAGGTTGCAAGAGGAGGTGTTTGAAGCTCAAGCTCAATCTTGGGGAATCAAATATTTTCCTAAAGTCCAAGGTCCTATATTACCCACTCCTGCCCGTATTAAACCTCAGTATTCCCAAAGAAATTCTTATTCCAATTCCACATTCGCGAAAACCCTTGAATCTGCACCTAATAGGATTAATAGATTCCGTAATAATGGTGTTACTAAAAGGCTATCGGCAGCAGAGATGGATGAAAGGAGATCCAAAGGGTTGTGTTTCTTTTGTGATGAAAAATATGTGAAAGGACATAACTACAAGGGAAAGAAGCAACTATATCTGGTAGAAGTAGTTGAGGAAGAAGAATTAAATGTTGAAGTAGAAGAGGAACAGATAGAAGATGTAGTGGGAGAAGACGGATGAATTTATGGCTATATCATTACAGGCGCTTTTAGAGGGGTCACTGGTTACCAAACCATAAGAGTAACAGGATACCATGAAAACACCACTGCAAGTACTTGATTGATACTGGGAGCACTCACAACTTTATAGATAAACAAGTGGCTGCAAAGTTGGTTTGTCAGACTAGCTCTATTCAGGAACAATCTATAAGTGTGGCTGATGGTAGAGAAGTGCAAAACACTGCTATTTGCAAGAATCTTCACTGGCTACTGCAGGGCACCACATTCTCTTCTGATTTTTTGCTTTTACCATTGGAAAATGTGGATATAGTCTTAGGAGTACAATGGTTGAATACGTTGGGCAGAATTTTGTTTGATGTTCAACATAGGTCCATTGAGTTTGTTTACAAGGGAAAAAACATGTATTAAGAGGGGCTAGCACTGGTCTGAAGTCAGTTAAAGCTAAGACCTTAGCTAAGAAGGGGCAGTTGTTCATGTTGTCACATGTACCTCAGACAGTAAAAGTCTCGCAGTGTCACAACATTCAAGGTGAGGGAATTTTGCCATCATTTGCTGCACTAATTAGTCAGTACTCCTGCTTATTTGAATTGCCAACTACATTACCACCTCACAGAGGTTCTTTTGATCATAGAATTCCCCTCATTGACAAAGCAAATCCTGTTAACAAGAGACCCTATAGGTATTCGGGAATAAAAAAAAATGTCATTGAAAAATTAGTACAAGAGATGTTAGATCAAGGTGTGGTGCAACATAGTACTAGCCCTTATGCTTCTCCAATAGTGTTAGTTGGGAAGAAAGATGGAAGTTGGAGACTCTGTGTTGATTACAGAGATTTGAATCAGATGACAATTAAGGATAAGTTTCCGATACCTATCATTGAAGACTTGCTGGATGAGTTAGGTGGAGCTGTGATTTTTTCTAAAATTGATCTAAGGGCAGGTTATCATCAATTAAGAATGGCTGAAGATGATGCTTACAAAACAGCTTTTAAAACTCATAAAGGGCACTATGAATTTTTGGTTATGCCTTTTGGCTTAACCAATGCACCTTCATCATTTCAGAGTTTGATGAATGCAGTCTTTATATCATTGTTGAGGAAATCAGTATTGGTATTCTTTGATGATATTCTGATTTATAGCAAAGATATTAATGCTCATTTAGTTCATGTGGAAGTTGTATTTGATTTGATGAAACAATATCAGTTGTATGCAAAGATGTCAAAGTGTGCTTTTGCAGTAGATAAGGTAGAATATCTGGGGCATTTTATTAGTGTTGAGGGGGTGTCAACTGATCCCAAAAAGATTACAATTGTGCAACATTGGCCGATACCAACTAATATCAAACTATTGAGAGGATTCTTGGGGCTTGCAGGACACTACAGGAGATTTATCCAAGGGTTTGGAAGTATATGTAGACCATTGCATGACTTATTAAAGAAGGAAGGATTTGTGTGGACAGGTGATGCGACTACAACTTTTGAAACACTGAAACAAGTTTTGATTTCTGCCCCAGTACTTGCTATGCCAGATTTTTCCTTGCCTTTTGTAACACCCCGTATCCGAAACGGACCAAAAATGCAGATTTTGAGAAGTTGCAGGTGCAACGCACGGTTGCCATCCACGGACCGTAGGTCAGACCATGGCCCGTGCTGGTGGTCCGTGGTTCACCACTGCAACCCCTCCTCAGCCAAGCTCAAAAAAATTGGCTAAGTCTCGACCCACGGACAGACTCA
>NW_006239027.1:1700634-1700818 GCF_000226075.1 Solanum tuberosum | reverse complement strand
TTATAAATCTTGAGAAGCTTTTCTTTAAGACAACAGTTGAGTTTTAAACTGAGTTTTTGAGAAAGTTAAGATGAGTTTTGAGAAAAAACTTCTAAAACATTATTAGTATGACAATTGAGTAGGTCATTAATGTATGAATAGTATGGTATCTAGATATACCATTAATGTTTATGCAGTATGACTT
>NW_006239027.1:1697731-1700472 GCF_000226075.1 Solanum tuberosum | reverse complement strand
GATCAAGGTGTGGTGCAACATAGTACTAGCCCTTATGCTTCTCCAGTAGTGTTAGTTGGGAAGAAAGATGAAAGTTGGAGACTCTGTGTTGATTACAGAGATTTGAATCAGATGACAATTAAGGATAAGTTTCCGATACCTATCATTGAAGACTTGCTGGATGAGTTAGGTGGAGTTGTGATTTTTTCTAAAATTGATCTAAGGGCAGGTTATCATCAATTAAGAATGGCTGAAGATGATGCTTACAAAACAACTTTTAAAACTCACGAAGGGCACTATGAATTTTTGGTTATGCCCTTTGGCTTAACCAATGCACCTTCATCATTTCAGAGTTTGATGAATGCAGTCTTTAAATCATTGTTGAGGAAATCAGTATTGGTATTCTTTGATGATATTTTGATTTATAGCAAAGATATTAATGCTCATTTAGTTCATGTGGAAGTTGTATTTGATTTGATGAAACAATATCAGATGTATGCAAAGATGTCAAAGTGTGTTTTTGCAGTGGATAAGGTAGAATATCTGGGGCATTTTATTAGTGCTGAGGGGGTGTCAACTGATCCCAAAAAGATTACAGTTGTGCAACATTGGCCAATACCAACTAATATCAAACTATTGAGAGGATTCTTGGGGCTTGCAGGATACTACAGGAGATTTATCCAAGGGTTTGGAAGTATATTTAGACCATTGCATGACTTATTAAAGAAGGAAGGATTTGTGTGGACAGGTGATGCGACTACAACTTTTGAAACACTGAAACAAGCTTTGATTTCTGCCCCAGTACTTGCTATGCTAAATTTTTCCTTCCATTTCGTAGTGGAGACAGATGCTAGTGGTAGAGGTATTGGAGCTGTGTTAATGCAACAGGGACACCCTATTGCCTACATTAGTAAATCCTTGGCGCCGAGGCACCAGGCCTTGTCAGTGTATGATAGGGAGTTATTGGCACTTATTTTTGCTGATACTAAGTGGTCTCACTACCTGTTGGGCAGACCCTTTGTGGTGAGGACAGATCAAAAGGCTTTGAAACACTTACTCAACCAACATATTCATACAGACTTTCAGGTGGCTGCCATATCAAAGTTGATGGCTTTTGATTTTTCCATAGAGTACAAGAAGGGCTCTAAGAATAAGGCTGTTGATGCCTTATCCAGGAAGCCTGATGCTGAGCTATTAGCTATTTCACTTCTTACTCCTAATGATACGTTGTACCAACATATCAAGGACACTTGGACACAAGATGCTACATTGCAAGAGTTGATTGTTAAGTTGAAGGTTCAACCTTTCAAGTACTTTACTTGGTGCAATGACCAACTCAGATGGAAGGGTAGACTAGTAGTTGGACATGATACGCAGTTGAGGAATACTATCATTACACTATGGCACTCTACTCCTCAAGGTGGGCATTCTGGAATGGATGCAACTATCAGAAGAATTCAATTATTATTTTATTGGAAGTCTCTTGTTCAGGGTATTAGAAACTTTAGCCACAAGTGTGATGTTTGCCAACGGCACAAGTATGATGTTGCTGCTTACCCAGGGTTGTTACAACCCCTGCCTCCGAAGGGGTGTGGACTGATGTGTGTCTTGATTTTATTGATGGTCTCCTTAAAGCTAAGGGCAAGGATGTGATATTAGTGGTTGTGGATCGGCTTAGTAAATGTGGCCATTTCATGAGCTTACAGCATCCTTATACTGCCCAAGATGTAGCTTAGTGTTACTTAGATAACGTCTTTAAACTCCATGGTATGCCTGTTACTTTGACGAGTGATAGGGATCCTGTTTTCCTCAGCTCATTTTGGAAGGAGTTGTTCACTCTACAAGGAGTTCAGTTGCAACGATCTACTGCATATCACCCCAGACTGATGGGCAAACTAAAGTACTGAACAGAACTTTGGAAACCTATTTGAGGTGTTTATGCTTCGACAAACCTCTGCTTTGGCCCTCCTATCTACCCCTTCCAGAGTGGTAGTATAATACCACTTATCACACTGCTATCAGATGCACGCCCTTTGAAGTTCTTTATGGTTAAAAACCACCTATTCATCTCCCTTATTTGGTTGGAGAAGCTGTTAACGAGATGGTTGACAGGTTCTTAGAAGCACGAGAGGCAATTATTGAGTTGCTTAAGTTTCATATCAGTCGGGCACAACAAAGGATGAAGGACTTGGCTAACAAACATAGATCAGACAGGGTATTTGCAGTTGGTGACTGGGTGTATTTGAAGCTGCAACCTTATAGACAAGTTTCAGTGGCTGCTCGACCTTTCAACAAGCTAGCAACAAAGTATTATGGCACCTATATCATTGACGCACGGGTTGGTGCAGTGGCCTATAAATTGTTGCTTCCTGTTGATGTGTTGATTCATCCCATTTTTCATGTTTCTCAGCTCAAGAGATGCCATGAGGTGCCTAGGGACATTTCTCATCCTCCAGTTCTCTAGCTTTCCAGTCCCTATTGTCCGACGCCTGAAGCTATACTTGAGAGGAGGTTGGTTAAGAAGGGTAATAAGGCTGTGTGTCAAGTGCTTGTCCAGTGGTTAGGTTTGGCAGCTGATCAGGCAACTTGGGAATATCTTTCTGAATTGCAGCATAGATTTCCCTCTTTTCAGCCTTGAGGACAAGTCTGTTCTTTACGGAGGGGTATTGATACAAGTTAGCAAAAGGAGAACTAATTGATAAGTAATCACTGATGTGGAAAATTATGTTAACAAGTCCAGAAGTTAGTTAGAACAGTTAGCA
>NW_006239027.1:1572686-1697631 GCF_000226075.1 Solanum tuberosum | reverse complement strand
AGTTAGTTAGAACAGTTAGCACTATTAGATGGTTAAAATTTGTTATTACTGTACCTGTGGATTTTAATTGTTTTAGCAATCTCTAGGAGCCTATAAAAGGATTGTATTAGATCATTGACATTCATTCATTCATTGATAATAAGATTGTTTTCTTCTCTCTACAATTTTCTCTCTAGCTGAATTCTCAGGTTTAACCCCTGAACTAGCTGTTCATATTCCTTGAGATTACTCCTGGAATTTGTTTCTTCTCTGTAATTCTGTGTAATTGTACTTACCATCATGATCTTTATTGGGGAAATAAAATCAGAGAACATAAGTACGGCTGGGAAAAAATCCATTCTAATTGAAGCACTAAGAATATCAAAGTCCTGTAAATGCATTTGGGGCCTTTACTATGTGGGTGGCGAAATTTGGTAAGTGGCTTAAGTTTCTCTATTCCCCTTGCAAAATACACGAGATTAAGATAAAGTGTAGTTACTCTTTGTTTTCTTTTGGCCTTTGTTCCCCTGCAATTCTCGAAGCTTGGATCTGACCAGGAAATTTCCAGACAGTTCCAGAGATGAAAGTAGGTAGTAAAACTAAGCTTAAAAGCATAAAATGGAGTTGCTTGGGGCAAGACACACCTCCTACTATTATTTTTTTTTTTGGATATTGTGGAAGCTAGCAACAGTCAGAATGGGGTTTTGGGGGATACTCGGATTTCAGTAAATACAAGAATATGGAGTTGAGACTTAAATTAAGAACCCGGAAATAAGATTTTCCTGTATAATAGCTTTACATTTTGGCTATTTATTCACAATTAATAACAATTTAGCTAAGTGCCTACTCTGATCTTAGCTACCCTTTGACTGTAAACTGAATTCTGGTAAACTCGTGGCTTTGAGGAGGCCTCCACATATATGTGTCTCCCGACTTTTTGTTAATAATTGGCAGCAAGATTGATAACCTTTCACACTTTAATAAGTTATTCATGAAGAGGGGTTTTCTGCTTGCTTGTGCATATTCCACATGAAATGTCTGCAAAAATGTACAGTGTGTAACATTAAGTTTCCTGAAGAATTGATCCAACTACCTACACAAAAAGGAATGTTGAAATTCTGAATCTTTATCTAACAAGTTGGAGCCTTGTCAATTAGACTACCTCATTGACCCTTTTCTTTGTGTTTTTTTGCATAGTGCATGCCAGCTTGGGGCACTTGTTTAAATTTCCACATGTGTAGATGGATGTAATGCTTATGCTGTGAGGTTGCATTTGCTCCCACACTTGTGTGACACCGAGAGAGTGCATATGTGTATACATGTTACATATAGTTCACATTTTGTTATGCTGATAGGATATGCTTGATCATACAGGTTTCCCCTCATAAGAGAGGCATAAGAAATGGACCAAAGGCTCTAAAACCAGTGCCAGTGATTATGCGGTGCAAGTAAGAGCTTTATGCCATCAAAAAGGAATAGATAAATCTTTTGCTTCTTCCCATAAATTAATCTCAATTGAAACATATTGAAGAATGAAATGTTTAGCTAGTAAGTGAAAACCCTGAATTTTCTATTTAGCTTGTAAACAACAGAAGATTGGATATGTCGACATATGTATGTCTTTCTTGGTGCTTCTGAAATATTATTATGTCTCCCACTTTCAAAACCAGAGACCAAAGCAAGGCTCGGCACAAAAAACGTACTATAGTAGATTGTCTTTCCCTGTAATGGAACTTTCATGTTGGAACAAAAACTAGCATGAAAGTCGGACTACGTGTCTCTGTCTCAAGGGAAGTTTTGATAGGGGAAGAACTCCTTGGAAAAAAGGCAATGAAAGAGTAAAAGTGTACTTGGGCTACCCATAAATTGAAAAAAGATCGACAAAAAGGTAACAGTATTTTTCTTTCGTCAAATATCCCATTTTTGAGCTTGCATTGGCTATCCAATGGAGTGAGTCTATGAGATTTTATTCGGCTGTCTGATCTTAGCTCAGGAGTCAGACTAACCATATGCTTCTAAAATTGTTCTCCCAAATTGGTGGGTTTCAAGTATGATTTGTTCCAAGGTAACATCTTGCTTGAATGATTGTTAAACAATAAGATTATGATTGTTGACACAAGAAAGATTCAGTAGGAGATTAAAAAATTTAACTGATGATATTTGAAAGATCTGTATAATTTTGTGATTCAGATGTGTCACCGTGATGTTTATCTTGGTCCTCCGTAAGGAAGACAATTGCTTAATGTCATGTTTCATTTTCTTGTCTAATGCAACGATTTTTGTTTTGCTCCCAGTCCCATTTTTCTTTGTTGGTCTTCTATCTAAGGTCTACACTTTTCCATGCTAATTCTCTTAACATCCTTCTGCTTGCAAATAAACTTGCAGGGTCTGCGGTCGGGCCAAATTACCACATTTCTTTTGCTGCAGTGGAATCAAGCCTGGTGATGAGAATAGTTCCAACAGTTGATCAACTTGAAGTGGAGCATCCAACATAATTTCATCAACTTTGTTGTTCTGGTAGAATCTTTTTTTGTTTGAAAGAAAGAAGTTTAAATATGCACCATGGCTGCACAATAGCATAGGCCTCTTGCTGAAGAACCTGTTTTGCATGTTTAAGTAGCACTATATTAGTTTTATTTCTTCTAAGTCTTCCCTTTGATTGATGACGACGACTAGTTCTTGAAAATCACAAAGCATTAGAATTCGGAGACTAGAGCACTTAGCTCTTTCACATTCATTACTCCGGAACAAAAATTCCTGATGCTCCCCTGAGCGAACAAGCAAGAACATACATCAAGATCGTCTGTTCTCCGTGACTATCAGAACTGTTCATGTACTTTGTGAAGTTGCACCGTTGAGTATGAAAGTTTCATATCTGTAGCATTCTCATCACTCTTAGTTTCTTATTTGAGTTCTTTTGTTGAAGGATTTGTTCTTCCTCTATGGCGTTTGTAAGCGCGCGGTATGTATGAGAAACAATCAGCCTAGTTGAAGCTGATAAACTATGTTTATGCTATTGAAAGGTTGGATTTTGTTTCCCATGCAAAACATATCAGAAATTATTCTTTGAAATATTTATGAATTTTGATGTCTTATCTTTCAGTTGTTGAGTTGTGATTTGAATTTGTTTCACCTTGTGGTGGTGGAATTACATGGTTCAAACTTGCTTCAATTGGATTCTCTTTGTCGGAAAATAGTACTGTGTAAATAGGATAAACACTACATTTTTTTCAAGAGTTAATAGGGTATTGTTTTTCATAACTAATTTGATTTGTTGCACTCGAGCTAAGGGTCTTTTAGAAACAGTGTCTCTATCTCCATGAATTAAGGGTAAGGTCTACGTAGCTTTACCATCTCCAAACTCCATGTGTGGAATTACA
Source organism: Solanum tuberosum (assembly GCF_000226075.1). NCBI lineage: Eukaryota > Viridiplantae > Streptophyta > Magnoliopsida > Solanales > Solanaceae > Solanum > Solanum tuberosum. The sequence goes on along the minus strand of NW_006239027.1, from coordinate 1,694,272 downwards.
CTAGTCACTGGGCATGTTGTATAAAAAGTTGGAACTTGATTGCTTTGGAAAGAGATTTTGACGTTACAAGCTTGTTTGTCCAAAAATAATGTAATAGTTTTTTGAAGAGATAATCTACCACTATTTTTTATAACCCAACATTTATATTGGTAGTTTTATATATAAATTTAAATAATATAACAAGCACACAAACGTAGACATAAATAGTTGCAAAGAATATGGAGACCAATTAATAGGACCTTGTAGGATTGCTTATTGACTTGCATTATATGATTTGAATATCTATTTATTGACAATAAAGCAACAAGCTGCATGGATTATGTGTCTTTTACACATCATGATTATCCAAAATAAGAATTAAATCTTATGTAATGCCCTCAACTTTAAATTATATCGTACGTTTTTGTTTTCTACTTGATGTCTGATATTCGTTTTGGGACCCAACTAATCCTGATTTGCATTGAAAGTTGGTCAAACCTACTTTTAAGTCAGTTTTTAACTTCTAGAAGTGTTTGACAAATATAAAAAATAACTTAAAACAGGTCAAAAATGACTTCAAATTAGTTAGGAAGTGTTTGGCAATGTCAAAAGTGACTTAAAATAAGTTTAAAATGACTTAAAATAAGTCAAAAAAACAAAAGTAGGTCTCCCCCTACTTCTTATTTTTAGACTTAAAAAAATCATTTCAGTTTGACATTTTATTTTTGACTTAAAAGCTACTTTTTTAAAGTCAATCCAAACGGGCTCTAAATCAATGTTCTCTACCAAAAGTGATTCATATCTAGGGCTCGATTCAACACCTCTAGCCTCTAATTAAAAATGAATGAATACTTACCACTCTGTCACGACCTCTTATAGTTATAAAAATTAGGAAAAATTACATAAGTGAAGTCTTTTATTTAATAATTACCACTTTTAAGTATACTTTTAATTTATTACCATTTTTGTCAACTTTTAGCAATACTTGCTTAAAACAATTTTGTTCCTTTAAACTTAGCAAAAATTGCTGTCATTCACAACTTTTAGTAATATTGTCATTCAGCCAAATTGTTATATATGGTTAAAAGAATAATGTTGACAAATATCGTAAATATTTTTTAAAAATTGTACACGTAAGTGATTTTCCCTATAAATTATTTTAAAGTTCGTTAATAATCTTAGAAGTTCAATATTATAAATGCACGTTCCTACATCTATCCCCCAAACAAAAAAATTTCAAAAATAGGCAAAACTAGAAGTATGATGAAGAAACTTGATAATCAAGCATATGTAGAAATAATAATAATACTATATTGCAACCAAATGGGGTTACAGAAGGAATATGCTGTTTTGGGATAAGGATTAACGTGAGCTATGTATGTTGTTTAAATAAGTTTATAAGATGATAAGTGTAACATATCATTGCCAACATAAATACAGTTGAGAGAGTTGAAAAAAAAAATACATCTATATAGAGCCTATAGGTCTCTAAAGAAATAATTAATGTAAGTAACCCACAAGTTTTTTTTTTTTTAAAGGATTAGCAAGTTGACATTCAAATATTATACTCAATAACATTTTCACATTCCAACTTAGCTCTTTGTGTAAGTAACGCGTTAATATCCTTTTCATTTTTCTATATCGATAGTCTTTCTATATTTAAAAGATAGGGATAAAGTCTTTATATATTCTACATCTTTTTAGATTTTGCTCACTTGTAAAATTACATTGAAATTCATTACAGTTAAAATCTCAAAAAAAAAATTCTTTAGTGAAAGAATTTTTTTTTGTCATTTTTGATACGAAAAAGAAATCACGTTTATCATAAACCAATTGCACAAACAAATGCTCTATTGTCATGTTGTGTGCACGATACTATATTTCAAAACCCAATTTAGAAAATAATTGTGGAAGACATTTGGAAAAAGTTACTCTTTCTATCCCCATTTAAATACTTGTCAAAGTTTATCTATAATTATTTAAATTTAAAAATAACTTGATTGCATGTACACATGATTCCTATTTTTAAAGATATAAAACTATATACCTTTGATAAGTATTCTTCACTGAAATTTAAATCTCAACTTCTTAATCCAAATATTTAACTTATTTTCCAAACTTTCAATATATCATCAGACTTTAAGAAAAGCTTAAAGAAATCTATCACAATTATTTTATATTATATTTTATAGTAGTACATGAAACTTAAAACTCTTTTAACTTTAAAACATTCCAACTAAAGTCAATTTTTTCCCCTATCGTGAGAAATAAAGAATTATTAAATTATTTTTGGTATGAAAAAAGAGAATGTTTGACAAATAAGTTGCGTATAAAATTGCTATAGCATCAAATGAGGACCGGAAAATGAGCAGCAAATTCCGCACCACATATGATGAAACAGAAAAATCGCTGGCTTTTCGATTGATTCCTTACTCCCCTATTAAAACTTTTGGAAATGAGAACTTTTTTTAAAAAAAAACTTAAAATGATGCTCTAGAAATATCGTATAAATTTATATTTAATTGGATCTTAATATAAATATCGAACACTATTTAGAGAAAATATACGCATTAAACACCAATTATAGTGTTAACGTAACCTTCACATAAGAGTTTGATTCTCTTTCTAGCCTTATTTCTTACCTCGATGTAATAAAAATATTTTAAAGAATAAAAATAAAAATAGAAACACTTATTAATGATCATAGTATATTCCACGTGTAATACGCTGAGATTTACGGATGATAACTAACTAAACCAGCGCGTTACAGCTGACGTTTGTTTGTTAACACAAGCAAACCAAAATCCAAAATTATAAATTGGTAAAAGTTGTTTATCATCAGCTCTTCCAAGTTTCTGCATCACATAGCGAGAAAAAAAAAGGTACACCGACTCATTTCTAAATTATGTTGTATAATATATCATGCATGGGTTTTTAATTTGTATAGTTTCCACAAAATAATTAATATATAAATATACACATAACTTTATTTCTTATATGTATATATCTTTTTCTAGCTTAGAAGAGGATTAATAGTTTTCTCATTTATCTTGGGCGTGATCTAATTCTGAGCTTAGTAGGTCACGTCTTTAGATCACCTTATTAGGCAAATGAAGCACTATTAGTTATCCGCTTAACGATATATTTGTACATACTAATTGCTACTATAAGCTTGTTAGTGGAGGACGGGATTATAAGGTGGGGAATCAAAATTATTGAGGTAAGTTATAATTAAGATCCCCTAATATAGCTTCTTGAATTCTGATGACTTGGGTATTTCAGGAGATTGTTGGTTTAGCTAAAGTTTAGTAATTTTTTTAAAAGTTATTTGCGTTTTGTTACTCTGCATATCAGTGATGTAATGTGTTGAATGGGTAGAAAGTGTGTTGATGGAGGAACATTGGATTTATGGTAATTAGCTTCTCCATATTTCTGCTGGTTCAGTTAGTTTGAGAGATTGCTTCTTATTACCAGTAAGTTGAAAGTTGAAAATATTCGAGAAAAAAAGTATGAGTTGCAGATTGATTGTATATGGTCATAAATAGATTGTGGATTACAAGTCCCTGGTTATCTAAAAATGGATTGCAAACTCCAAATTTTAGCCTGTACTAGTGTTTAAATGCATGTTTAGCAGCCTGCCATATCGGTGTCAAGTAACATTACTTCCAACCATACCAAAACATTAACTTATCTCTTTGTTATTTAATTTGTGCAAGGGAGGACAGACACTTTGTTTGTTTGTTTATATCTTTGCTTGCCTTTTCACATTTTCTTCCTAATCTATCATCTTGGATATTATGACTTAATTGAAAGCTGGAATCTTTCTTTGTGATCATGCTAATTATTGGATGTGCACTTGTCATTTTCTGTATCACTTTTTAATGGCACACATATTTGGAATCTTGCAGAAATATCCCCCAACAGTCAGGCGTTTGCTTTCCATAAAGAGTATAAATTTTGATCGTAAACAGATACTTATAACATTCAAGAATGAAGTTTGGTAAGGAATTCAAAAAGGAAATGGTCCCAGAGTGGATAGAAGCTTATGTGGACTACACTGGACTCAAACAAATATTACAGGAGATCCGCCGTTTCAAGGAAAGCAATCAGCATCCAACGCCTGCAACATCTTTAGATCAGAGGTTGGCATTGTATCGCAACTTTAGTGGTCTAAATCTACAAGGCAGTGTTCAGAATACTAGTGATATTGAGAACCAGGTGATAGCAGTAAACACGGTGCCACACGAAAACTACAGAAAATTTTACAAAACCAAGTTCCTGGCATCTCCTGAAGGAGCAGAAAATGAAATTAGCTTCTTTGACAAACTAGACCATGAATTCAACAAGGTTAATACCTTCTATAAGGACAAGGTGGATGAAGTCATGAGGGAAGTAACTTTGCTGAATAAACAGATGGATGCTTTGATCGCGTTACGTATCAAGGTAATGGATCCGGGTTTCAATGCATTTCCTTCCCTTCAAAGTCTTTCCTTGGACATTAACAATTCAACACCTTCGAGGATCACATCTCCTCTCAGAATGACAGTTGTAGGTAAGGGACTCGATCAAATCCACTTCATGAATTTCACATATTAGATGTGCAACTTTGAGAGAATATGACTCTTTAACATGTTCTAATTAGGAGTTTATGAGCTTAACAGGTAGTAACTATATAGCAATAAAATTGATAGTTGGAATTTTCATGATGCTGATCCCCCTTCGGAGCAGACTCAATGACAAACCAACAGTAACTCATCAAATAATACTCCTTCCATTTCAATTTGTTTGTCTGCTTTTGACTTACCCCGGAGTTTAAGAAAAAATAAAGAAAGTCATGTAGAATGTACTAAAATGTCTTTTAATCTTGCCCAAAAAAATGGAAAGAGACAGACTAAAAAGGAAAGTAAGACAAACAAATTGAAATAGAGGGAGTACAATTATGCAAGTAACCGTAACCTGGATATTATGGTAAGAGCTGCGTGAATATGCTATGTTTGGTAAGGTCAACAAAGTTCAATAGTGTAGTACTTGAAGCTCTACCAGAGAAACCACATCTTCTGTATTTTAGTTGGCCTTCAGTTGGCTACAAGGTCCAATCTCAACTTAGTACTTGCAGCTTACATCTGCTTACATAGCCCAACTCTACGACTATCTTTCACTTCATTGTGTGATTGGGCAGATGATGTTTATGTATATTTGGTTCTAGTGCATTTTCAGATTCTGCACTGTCAATGTGCAGATACAGATGATATGCCTGTCAGTCCAAGTTTTGACCCCACTTATGGAAGACAGGTTTCTATGACTAATGCTTCATATCCAAAGCTTCCCATCAACCGCAATTCTTTAAGAGAGAACAGAGATACTGATTCACAAAAAACAGATCCTCTTGAAATCCTAGATCATGTTAAGATTGTTAATACATTTGAAAGTCCCATATCAACTATAAGAGGTGTCTTGAGCGAATCCAAGGAGAATGATTTGAGTTATAAGAAAGAGGAACTAAAGAAGGTTGAACATAGGCTGAAGCTTATTTTCATTGAGTTCTATCAAAAACTTAGCCATCTAAAACACTTCAGGTAGTGCAAACTAAATTCTGACTTGCTTTAATTTCCTTTCCAAAATTATTCTTTCAATTTAATTATTTTCTGGCTCTCTGCATTTGGCCTGCTACTTCTTGGATGAACTTATAACAGCTATATGAACCTGTCTGCGTTCTCCAAGATCCTCAAAAAATATGAAAAGGTTAGGTTTCACTAACCAAAAGCTTATTTCAATAGCCTGCCTTTCAGTTACATTTACATTATACTCCTTCCGTTTCAATTTATTTATCTGGTTTTGACTTGGCACGGAGTTTAAGAAAGTAAAAAAGACTTTTGAATCTTATAGTCTTGAAATAAAGATATATAGAATATACCAAAATGCCCTTTAATCTTGTGGTTTTAAAATATGTCGTGGAAAGTTGAAATTAAAGAGTAGCCAAAAAGGAAAGAGACAATCTTTCTGTAACGATTAAAAAGGAAAGACAAATAAATTGTAAAGGAGGGAGTATTAGCTATAAGTGAAAGCAACATTTTAAGCAAGTTCCAGGAATGCTGCAGTCTGTAGCCAAGGAGCTTAAAATCCTGAAATTTTGGATCCTTTTCCCAAGTGCAGATTACATCTAGAAAAGCAGCAAGATCATACTTGAAAATGGTGGATAACTCTTATCTTGGGAGCTCTGAGGAGGTTAGTCTGATCTATCCTTCCACCATTAGGATTATGTTGTTCTTGTAAAAAAACGAGAATTTTATCATAGTGTTTTACTTGAAACTGACTGTTACATCATTGATGGTATCATGCCATTCTATAGGTTACCAGTCTTCTGGACAGGGTGGAGACCACCTTCATCAAGCATTTTTCGCAGTCGAACCGCAGAGAAGGTATGAAGATATTGCGGCCAAAGCATAAAAGAGAAAAACATCGTATAACATTCATGTCAGGCAAGTAATACAAATATATGTTGTACAGAACTGATTGAACAGTCATTTTTTTTTTTTAGATATGATCTCGTCTTTTTTGCATTTTATAGTACCCTTTATATTTTGGTCCTTCGCGTTATTTCAAATTTTATCATTCACAATTTTCAGGCTTCTTTTCTGGTTGCTCAATTGCTCTACTAGTTGCTGTAATTCTATTAAGAGATGACAGAAAATTGATAGATAAAGATGAAGGCACCTCTTATTTGGACAAGATAGTTCCACTTTACAGGTAAGGGAGGATTAAACTCTTTTCTATGCGAATATACCTAATACCAGCATAATGAAAAACCATACTTGGGGTTTCCTGAGCCTGTAATTTGACTAGAGAAGAGTTTTGAATTGTCTGGCAGTTTTTATGCATACATTGTGTTGCATATGCTTTTATATGCTGCAAACATATATTTCTGGAGGCACTACAAAATCAACTATGCATTTATCTTTGGTTTCAAGCAAGGGACCGAGTTAAGCTATAGGGAAGTCTTTCTTCTTAGCAATGGTCTAGCAATGCTCGTCCTTGCCGCTCTCCTGATGCATCTGCACATGAATTCAAGAGCTGAAGTGTATGGTACACATATTGAATATGTTCCTCTGGGATTGATAATGGTAAGATTTTAGAGCTTTCTGACTGATCAGTTCTACTGTATTTACTTTCTTTCACCAAAGATAATTCTCTATGCAGGTACTTCTTTCCATTACTTTCTGCCCGTTTAACATCATTTATCGCTCAAGTCGTTGGTTCCTTATAAGATGCGTGTTCCGCTGTATCTGTGCTCCTCTTTACAAGGTATATTCAACAGATAATGAGTCGTAAATCAAAACTATATAGTTATATCCAGATGGGCTAACTCTCTCTTTAAATTCTCATTTTGTGCAGGTTACTCTTCCAGATTTCTTTCTAGCAGACCAGCTGACTAGCCAGGTTCTGTGACTTCTTGACATTGTACAGTTTAGTTTCTACTTCGTCTTTTAGTTGTTGTAGTGGTTTTAACTTCCTACATAATACAGGTTGAAGCAATAAGGAGTTTGGAGTATTACATTTGCTATTATACTTGGATTAAACCTTCGCATGGACATAATATGTGCCAAAGTCACAATGTCTATAACATATTTTACTTCATTCTAGCTATCATACCATATTGGTTTCGGTTTTTTCAGGTTTGACAACAACTTTTGATTGTTAGTTCATTACTGTAAATTGTGTATATGAAAAGATGAGTGCCACTAAGGATCTTCCATCCTCCTTTCATCTCTTGTGATTCCCCCTGCCTGTGTTTTGTTTCTAGGACATGGGACATCTTCTAGATTGTTTTCACAATTTATGAAAATCCAACATCTCTTGCTCAGCTATATCCTTGGTGGCTTTAAGCATAAATCATCTTCTGTTAGGAACTCGCTTCTCTTAATATATTTTAATCTTCTCCATAATGTACTAATAACATATATCTCTTGCTTCTACTGAAAACTGAAGCCTCGGCAATGAAATGACTCATGGTTAAGGGTGTAAATGGTTTCTAAATTGAAATTTTCATCAGCATTGAACCTAGAATTCCCCTATGATATCTGTGAACGAATCTGCACATCTAAAGCATGACCTTAGATAGGAGGTTGTGGAGGGTACAAATTAGGGTAGAAGGTTACTATGTAGTAGAGTTGGGTCTTGTTTATCTTTCCATATTGGGTCGTAGTATTTCTCCTAGTTTCTTTTCCTTCAATTTCTGTTACTGGTAGTCGTAGTATTTCTCCTATAGTTTCTTTTCCTTCAATTTTTGTTACTGCTAGTCAAACTAATATGGGTTTGCAAATTTTAGCTCCGATAACATGTGAAAGAATATAACATTCAACTCAAAACCTTTAAGCAAAGGATGGAAGTTAAATATTATATATACACCTTTGAAAGTTCTTACATAACCCATGTGGGACAACTGTATATAACTTAATAGTATCTTTATGCCATTTCTTTCAACACTCAAGAATGGAATCTTTTTCCTTTACAGTAGACTTAAAGATGCTTATGCTTTCACTGTAGTGTGTCCGTCGACTGTTTGAAGAAAAGGATCAAGCACAGGCATACAATGGCTTGAGATACTTTTTGACAATTCTGGCAGTCGTTATTAAAACAGCTTATGTACTGAGAAAGAGTTTGACTTGGGAGGTGTTGGTTATACTGAGCTCACTTATCACAACTCTTTTCAACACATACTGGGATATAGTTGTCGATTGGGGGCTGTTGAGAAGGAAGTCCAAGAACAAGTTCTTGCGGGATAAGCTCATACTGCACCATAAAAGTATATACTTCACAGCCATGGTAACTTCCATATGACAATAAAGTTGTTCCAATTCATTTTAAGATGAGCTATTACCTACTCTTTTTAACTTTTTTGTTCTCACAGGTCTTGGATGTTTTGCTCAGATTTGCCTGGCTACAACTGGTATTAAGATTCAACGTGCACTCTTTGCAAGGAAGTACTGTCTCAAGCATATTTGCTTGCTTAGAAGTGATTCGACGTGGCATGTGGAATTTTTTCAGGTATTGCAATCTCTCATGCCACATTTTCTTTTGGATCAGTTTTTCCCAACTTATAATGACTTGCAGAAAAACTGTGTATTGACGTATCTATCATCTTTGAAGTTCTGTGAATTAACATTGGACAGCTCACAGCAGTTCTGCTGTCCATGTACAATCTTGTTGATAATTGTACGTGAACTGAGATATATACATTGTAATTTATCAGGTTGGAAAATGAGCACCTGAACAATGTGGGGAAATACCGGGCATTCAAGTCAGTACCACTTCCTTTCGCGTACCATGAAGAGGATGATCACAAAGAAGAATAAAGATGAACATTTATCTATCCCCATTACCTTATCAGAGTGCTAGCAACTGCCAAACTTTAGCAAACGGCAAATGTCATTCATCATGAAGAGTTCACATGTCAAATGTTGTCTGATATACAACATTTGCTATCTAAGCTCAAGAAGTTGTTACATTTCTGGGCTTAAAGGTAGACACCAAGAGTAGAACGCGTGTGAAAGAGCTTAATTTTCACACACAAAAAACCAGGCAGATTTCAGAACAAGGCAAGATGTGCAGTGACAAGGAGGGAGAGAAAGAATACATTGTTGAGAATATACTAGTTTTAAAAATTTCTTGATTGTATATTATTCAAGTCGAAGATAGTGAATACTATCACACGTGTTGCATTTGTTCATAATTGAGAATGATTTCGAACTACATAACCAAGTGAATGATCAATAAGAAGAAGAAAAATCAAACATATCTAATGGCATTAGGCTACCAAATTCATTGAGCTAATATATTGTTATGTTCCCAAACTTCATATGTTATGACATTCCTTTTGTGGACGATTTTAAACCATTTAGCAAGCCGTATTTTCCTTTTCCATTGCTAGGGGTAATTTTTTTTTTTTATCTAGAAGATACTAGTTGTCTTGTCATGTTGTGCCAACCCTGGAAAAAAAAAAACAGTTCTTTTATTTGGCATTAATAATTTTCATTGACCTGACTTTCTTCTAAATAAATGAATAAATAATGTCCTAAAAGTAATAAAAAAGGGTTTAAGAAGAGGTTTATGAGCAGCCTGGGAAACTTTACTTGCATGCTTTCAGATTCAAACCCTAGCTCCCCCAAATTCAACAATCCTCACCATGTCTTCCTCACCGACCCACGAATCAAAATCTGAAATTGAAGAGACCCATCAAGCTGAAACGGATGAAACCCAAAAACCTAAGGAGGAAGACCAAGAAGAAATTGGAAACGATGAGGAAGAAGAGGAGGAGGGTGAATGTGGCTTTTGCTTGTTTATGAAAGGGGGAGGTTGTAAAGACTCTTTTATTGACTGGGAAAAATGTATTGAAGAGGGGGAGAAGAACAAAGAGGATATAGTGGAAAAGTGTTTTGAGGTTACTTCTGCTTTGAAGAAGTGTATGGAGGTGCACTCTGACTATTATGCTCCTATATTACAAGCTGAGAAAGCTGCAGAGGCTGAATTGGAGAAGGAGAAGGAGAAGCAGAAGGAGCAAGGAAATGAAGGCAACGACACCGGATCAGACACCAAATTGGAAGGGAGTTCAAATACTTCTTAGTTAAAGCAGAGGCTAGTAAGTCTGCAGAATCAGAAAAAAAATGATATTTTTTGCTTGGGATGTTATAGGTGATTTTGATAATTAAAAAGTGGAAACTGGGAGATTCTTTTGAATTGAGGGAAGAGAATAGTCCAATAATTGTACTGAAGTTGCCTCAAATTTTAACATTATATGGTTTCTCATGAACTGAATAATTAGTTGCATTTGTCTTGCATCTTTTGTATACTCAGCAAAATTTGGTGTAAACTATAGTTTCTTCTGATTTATGATATAATGATGCTGGAATGAGCAGAAGAAATCTTCCAGCTATGACCTTCAACTCTTGATCTGCAATTTCTGTCTTTTTTTTTTCGATAAATAAGAATTTGATGTTAGTTTATTGCTGTTGGAATTAGTATATTAGTTGTTGATTTATGTGTAAATGCATTAATTCTGAGGAAAAAAGTGTGGATGCATTAAGGAAAATCAGATGGATTGACCTATCTGTATTCTTCATCAGTTTTGGAGTATCTATTTCTTTTTTTTCTGCAAGGTTTTGACTTTCAACTGTCTCAAAAGAAATTTGATCTGAGTACTAGTTGGTAATTGGTTATTGGTTTGAATCTTTTGAAGACCAGTGAGATAACTCTCTATTTTCTGTGTGTTCAGCTGGAAACAGACTGAGCAAGATAAGAATGCAATATTGCATTTGTAGAGCTACGGTAATGTTATTGCATCTTGTTACATTCTACTATCAGTTGTTAAGATCCATGAGCCAGTCATATATCTTATCAAAGTTATCTTAATATTAATATGGTATAATAAAGTGAGACATTGTTCTATTTACTCGTCAATGACATCAATCCCATGTTTTAGACAATTTAAGTTTTCTAAAAGACAAACTATGTGGTTCTAAAGGTTCTTGCTTAACAAAAGTTACCTTTCCTAATACTGATAAAGTTTGAGTCTTTGATATCAACTCAACTTCTTTGCTTATCCGTTGCAGTACATGAGTTTTTGTTTTTTCAATTGTTGGACTGAAGACAAATTGTGAATATAGTACGCCAGAAAAAGTAAAGGGTAGACCCAGTCTTTCAGTGCTGTTGCCTCCAAGAATCTCAAGTTCCTAAACTGTAAATATATACATCCTTACCATCTATAGCTTTTATTGATTTCGTTTGAAGACTTGACAGTACAAATGAAGTAGGTTTTTGGTTGTATCCTGCTGCTGCTGTTAATCGCTTGATCTTTTGTAATGTATGCTACCAAAAGGTTCCATGATATCGTCATAATGGTTGGTATCTGCATGTGCAATGCATTTTAAGCCACTGATGTTGTCCTCTGCACTGTACTATAAAAAGAAGTGCATCCTGTTGCGCTGCTTCACAACCAGATATTCCGAGGAGAATATATGTTCCCATACCCAGAGGAAAATGCCGTTTTATGTTGGAAAAATATGGTTAGGCTTTTACTGCTGCTTAACATTACACCTGCATTCAGCACTGTGCTCCAGGAAGTGTGTATCAAGCAGATTAGCTGATAAACTGGGGCTTATGTTAGTGCTCTTCATATGACTTTTGCTTAGGTTCTTTAATCTCTTTAGCTCATTATATCTCATTTCTTCCTTGTTGATTGAATCTCATCATCTTTTAGATAGCTCGCATCTCTCTTACCTTCTCCTTTTTAGAAGAAGATAGTTTGTTTACATTATGAAGTAGCGTTTCAAGAGATCTGCTCCTGTTGTGCTCCAAACACATTAAAATTTTATTTTTCTTACAGATGAGGCTATCCGTAACGACCATCATACAAAATACCAATGCAATACCTGTGAACTGATATGAACAGAAATTCAAATTCCCCTCCCTGGCTGCATACTTCCAATGTCATGTATACTACAGAGTTCATCAATTTGTCCCTGTCATAGTCGTATTTTCATTTTGTGTTGTGTGCAATCTGGTGCTGTGGTATGCTAGAAGCTACAATATGGTCTATTTTACTTGCTATTTATCCTTTTTGGTGCTTGCATCTTAAACAGCTCTTTCGATCTTAGTTTTGCTGGTCTATGACCTAGTCATATTGAACTATTAATACTGTGTATCATTGTTTTGCTTCGTGGCAATCATGATTTACCCTGATTGGCTTATCTTTGAGTTGAGATTCTTGTGTGTTCTTGCTCTACTTGTGGATTGGCTTATATCCTTCAGGCTCTGGAGACCGTTTGAGGATTTTGTCCCAAAATCTGTATAATGCCCTCATTTCAACCAACCTTTCCATCTCTGTCCATGTGTTTTTGAGCTGCTCTTAGCAGTCTGATGTTTGTAAATATTCAGTTTCATTTGGTTCTGAGACTCGAAATGACAATGTTTTTTTTTTAAATTTGCTTATATTGTGTATTGTATCTCTTTGCCTCTGGTTGCGTATATCATTCTCATTGCCTAATAGCGGCTGACTTGTGGGGTAATTGGACATAACACAATTTTGCCCGTCAAACCAAATCACTCGCAGGGGTAGGGGAAATTTGGGAGGAGATAACAAGGTGGGAAATCAAACATATATGCTTGTAATTTGTTGATACAAGTTGTGTTTGTTGATATTGAGTGAATACACAAGGAACAAATACATTTGATACAAATCAATTGTATTTATGATACAATGAATACAACATGTGTTCATCCTCTCTCAAATCTCGATCACCTCTCTCCTACTTCTTACATGTAGTTATGGATCATAATTATGTCAACTGTAACTATCGAATTCTAGTTAAGCTCAAACTATAATCATTTTTGAAAGCTCCTTATCGTAAAAAAAGAAAAGCCAAGTTACTTTGGCGTTTTGTAACATTTTACTTCCCTATTTTCCTGAAACAAAAAGGATAAACAAAAAGATTACTGTAACTTGCTAGAATTAGAAATCAAGCCCAAAAACGTGGTGGTTTAATTAGAGCAGCCCATCAGACATTCAAATGAACTTGTATGACACTGGCCTGTTATCCTTCCACTGCACAGAGCGGGAGCTATTCGTTGCTCTGTGAAACCAGCCTCACGCAGTCCACCCCACTTTAGGAGCCCAGCAGCCCAAGCCTTCGCTTGGACCACAAGACCCAACTCTGTGCTTGGACAGGGCAGGCCAGAGAATTGTTACACAAGCCCTACCTTCTGAACATGCTCAACATTCCACCACACTAATGCCCTCACTTGAGTTACAAGCCCACGCTACTGAGCTCGGCAATGTGAACACTGCTTCTTGCAAAAATAAAGAGGCAAATAGCTATACTTATCAACGATGTGGGAGAGCACTTGGGGATAAAGGGATTAATTATGCTTAATAGAAGAAAAAAGAAAATGTTGTTCTTTCTTCCTTTTTCTAGTTAGTTGTTTCATTATCTGCTAGTACTAATTATGTGACTGGCATGGCTATGATTATGTGCTTAAATATCAGCTGGTAAAGGAAATGCTGCTAGAACCCGGGGAAATCGCGATTCCATAACATTAACAACCATCATAAAGGCATTTGACATGCCTGATAGAGCTATTAGATTTGCATCAGAGCAGAACACTTACATGGGATGAGTTTACAGCTGCAGTCCGGCAGTCACGAGGGACCAATGGCGGGGCTGATTGTACTTGATACTACAGTTATTTACAGGAATATAACCCTTTCTACAATCAAATGCTCTAAAATATGGAGCAAAGAGATGTAACTGTTGAATATTTATCTAAATGTCATGCCCAAAAAGGGTGCTTGAAGCAAATCCGAATCGTGTGCTGAGAAATCAGATAGCTAAATTGAGTTTGATGACCATATATTCATCTTTTCTAGTGCATCTTCTTCTGTTTAAAAGTACAAGCATAGAACAGCAAGCAATAACATGCCTAGTGTAATCCCACAAGTGGGGTCTGGGTGAGGAAGCATAGAAGTGCAGAAAAATCATTTAAAAAAATAACAGCTTTAGATGAGAGACCGAATAGGAAGATAGTGATCTCCTCAATCAAATTCTACATCCTAGAGATATCTGAGGTTGTTTTTTCAACTTTTCTCCTTCTGATGTTTGAGGATCTTCACAAGAAGACGATAAGAAACTGCTCGTAATTTCATTATTTACATCAAATAAAAATTGACCTTGTAATATAACTCAACTAGACAGATCATAAGATCAGCAGAAGTCTTTATTTTGGCTCCCAAAATATGATATCCCCTTGCTCTCCAACAAGACCAAGATCTTTAAGCCTCCTTTCTTGGTAGTATTCTAATTCATCTAGTTCCAATTCTCTTTCTCTAAAGATATCGTCAATTTGTTGTAAAACCTTCTTCTCTCCTGCTCTTATCCCTACTGCTATCTGAAGCCTTGAACTGAGGTTCCCTTTCTCCATCAGTTTCTCATCCTACAATCATTGTTGTGTTCAATGCCATAAAGTGGTTTTATTCATAAGATTGAGAATCCAGATACCATAGAATTTAGCAGAATGCTTTAAAGGAAGGCGACAATGAAAACATGGACGACTAAAATATAGTAGGACAAGAGGCAATGACAATGTCTTAGTAACACAATTAACTAGTGATGTAAACATACCTCTTCAATTGTGGTGTGATAGGCTGAAAGTGCAGATTTGCATGCATCTCGTACGACTTTACATATGAGCTCCTCATTTGCTCTGCTGACAGGTAACTCAAGATGACCCCAAACAGCATTTCTGAAAATTGATTCTAGTAGGAAAGCATCAGTTCCACTAAGGGCAACCAGCCTTAGATATGGAATCAGAAAAGGGGGCAGAGATTGTCCAAGTTTTATGTCAAAGTAAGCAGTTTCTCCTAGGCCATTTGACTCTGCTATATCCAGCTTGTCCTCATAAAAATCATCAGACTCTGATATTTCCAAAGTTAGCGTAAATGCATCACGAGCTGAAGTACTTGGTTCGATGAAGCCATAGTCAAGAGCCATATCAGCATTGCTTTTGTTCAAGTCATATTGGATGAAAAGCTGTCAAAATCAACCAAGTTGGCTATTGTTCATTAACGGATGATCAAATTGAAATGCTACATAATGCATGTGATTATGAGATAGGAAGTAATGAATAATTGTTTTCACAATATTAGCTTTTCAATGAACAATAGCAGAATGACTTGTTCTCTAGTGAAGATAGTTTCTGAATTTTGAAGAACTCAGTATGCTTTACCTGGTCTCCAGCCTTCAGTTTCAATGGACTTCGTAAAGAAAATAACAAATCCCACGAGAACAGACCTGCTGGTCCCCTAACTTCATGGGCATGATCTTCTGTGGTCACTCTGGCATTGTGGTTTGTCTGATAAGTAAACCATTCGTATAACGTTATTCACCAATCCATCATAGCTAAAAAAATGATGAAATGTTATATAACAATGAAATTCTAACAACATTTACTGCAGGTGCACAGAGCCAGAGCCTCACCATTGTAGGCTTCTTATGAGCAGTCAGTCATCATTAAAATACTTCAATTGCTTATCTAAGTAGTTTTCATTTACCTAAAATCTTACCAGGTCAGCAAAAGGAACCAGAATAAGATTTTGATTCCGAAGACGAGAAAATGCCCTTGATCTGAGCATTCCAAATGCCCAGAAGAAATCATCCAAGGTTATGGGAAAAGGGAAAAGCTGCTTGTTAGGAAGTATGACTTCTTCTTCCACTTTTTGAAATTCATTTTGCACATAATCTTTCACACTCAATGTTGTGCTTAAAAGTTGAGTCCCTGTAAATGATAGCATGACAAACAAAATGAATCACAAATACCTGAAACTCCCATATTCTCACTTAATCAAACAAGGGACATCACATTTCTTATCTAGCAACAAGCAATTTCATCATCGTTAGAGAAAATGCCATCACGCTCTACATATTTGATTATGGAATATAATCAAGACAATCATGTAACAACCCTATACAAAGGCATTACCAGTATCTCTAACTAAGTCATAAGGGATCACAATTCCATAGGTTATATGAAAACCATAAACTAGCCTACTATATCAACATTACCAGTTTCAAAAAACAAAAAAAAATAAACTAGCCTACCATATAAAATATTGCATCCAAAGCCGGAAACAAACTTCAAGAGATTCTGTAACCATATGATAACTCTCAATAGTCCAAAATTTTAAGACTAACAATATAAGCAACTAGGACTTGCCATGACGCGATGATACAGTTGCTCCTTTGGTAACCTAAAGGTCATGGGTTTAAGGCGTGAAAACGTACTCTTGTAGAGATACAAGGGGAAGGCTGCAGTTTAGAGTACTTTGTCATAGGGCAAGGCACTTAAGTAATAAAACTAGAGTTTAAGTTCTACATACTGCACAGTCCAAAAATGTTTATACAATGGCGTGGAGCTCGATTTACTTCCCCTTACGAGCACACACATACAAAAAGAAAGCTAGTTGTGGGCTTCGGTTTCCATAAAATACTCAGATGGTGTGGGTGGCACGTGGCACACAGTGAATGAACACAAAAATCTGCAATTTTCCTATTTAAGGTTTTGATTTTACATAGTAAAGCAGATTAGATTACCTTGAATCTCAGAAAGCTCCTCTTCAGACCTGCACTGGAAGAACATATCAAGCAACCTTCATCAGCAATACAACTTCCAAAAATAATTTTTCATAACAACATATCCAATGTAATTACACAAGTGAGGTCAGCGGAAGCAAAAATTACACAAAAATCTGCCTTCAATCTGCAGACCTTACACCTACCTTGGGAAAAGCAAGCAAAAATTATTCATAAAATTAAAAAAAAAAAAAAAAAAAAAAGCAAATTGAAGGCAGACCCACCAATATATAGTGGAATCAGTAGACTCTGGAAGAACAGCCATGTAATATTTCCACTTTGAATCATCTCTCCATTTCTCTCTAAGCAAGAAAAGAGCAACAGAAATCCAAGGTTTCAATCCAGTACACACATTCCCAATTTCAGTATCTGCAACTGCATCTGGATTAATCCAGAACCTTCTAGGAACTTCTAGAACTGTCTCCCCTTTAGCTATATCTCTCTTAGCAACTAATCCTAAACCTTCTGGTACAATTCCTGGCTTTACAGGTGTCTTTGCTGATACAACCCCTTCATCACATAGCCACTTCCAGAATGTTTGGACTGGTTCTGGGATATTTGGGTCAAGTTCTTTTAACTGAAGTGAGTTTATCAAGAATGGTTTTGGGGAACTGTGTAAAGATTGAAACTTTGTTCTGAATCTTGTGGTTTTGAGTGGACAGAGGAAAGATGAAGAGGGTAAAGAGAAAACAGAAGCCATTTGTTCTAGCTTTGTTTCCCTCTTAGCTAGCTTGGTTTGGTTCTACTGGATTTCAGAGTAACTAGATTTCCAGATGAGGTTGTTAATCAGTTAAGACAAGACCTTTTCTATCTTCCTTATTTTATTAAGTTAATTAAAATAAAATATCTATCATAATATCTTTTTTATTGTGTTTCGATAATCACATTATTTTGTTGTTATTATTCCTTTCTTGTAGGCTCTGCAATACTTTCATTATTAGTTGTTATGTTTGCCTCGCTATTTTCTTCTTCTTTTACTTTGTTGCACTTGAGTTGAGGGTCTTTTGAAACCATCTCTCTACCTCTAGGCATAATAGTAAAATTTGTGTATAATCTACCCTCCCAGTCCCAAATATGACTTGTGAAATTTCCCTGGTTATATTATTGTTGTATTAATAACAAATTTTCTATTCCTGACATAATTAATCTTTTTTTTCCCTAAGTGCTCTCCCACATCGCTGATAAATAAAGGTATTTGCCTCTTTATTTGTGCAGGGAGCATAACTCATAATTCCGAGCTCAGTACCGTGGACTGGTAACTCAAGTGGGGGCATTAGTGTACCTGCCCTATCGAAGCACAGAGTTGGGTCCCGTAGTCTATGGCAAAGGCTTGGGCATGTGTGGCAATTTTCTGGCCTGCCCTATCCAAGCACATAGTTGGGTCCCGTAGTCTATGGCGAGGCTTGGGCTGCTGGGCTACTAAACTGGGGTGGACTGTGTGAGGTTGGTTTCACAGAGCAACGAATAGCTCCCGCTCTGTGCAGTGGAAGGATAACGAGTCAGTGTCGTACTAGTCCAATGAATGCCTGATGGACTGCTCTAATTAAACCACCACTTTTTTGTCTTGTAGTTAAGTTCCATGACCATACCTCAAAGCTAACCATAACCAGTCATTTGTTTCTGAGACTAGGATAAATATACAATGCTTCAACTGCATAACATTACAACCATTTAAGTATTATTCATCTCTTTTTTAGTCCTTTTTCATTCTGCAATCATTAAAGAACAAATGAGATAACATTTGTAGAACCAAGTAAGCTAAAGTGAAAAATGGCTTCTGTTTTCTCTTCTTCTTTCCTCTGTCCACTCAAAACCACAAAATTAAGAATAAAGCTTCAAACTTTACAGAGTTCTCAAAAACCATTCTTGATAAATTCATTTCAGTTAAGAGAACTTGACCCAAAAATCCCACAACCAGTCCAAACATTCTGGAAGTGGCTATGTGATGAAGGAGTTGTATCAATAAAGACACCTGTAAAGCCAGGAATTGTAGCAGAAGGTTTAGGATTAGTTGCTAAGAGAGATATTTCAAAAGGGGAAACAGTGTTAGGAGTGCCTAAAAGGTTCTGGATCAACACAGATGCAGTTGCAGAATCTGAAATTGGGAATGTGTGTACTGGATTAGAACCTTGGATTTCTCTTGCTCTTTTCTTGTTGAGAGAGAAATGGAAAGATGATTCCAAGTGGAAATATTACATGGCTGTTCTTCCAGAGTCTACTGATTCCACTATATATTGGTGGGTCTGCCTTTAAATTTATTTATTTCCTTCTTGTTGTTAGGCTGGATTAGAGTCCCTCATTAGCTAGATTTTGAGTTTGACTTATGCTCAATTGTCATATCTTTACATGGTATCGAAACCAAGTCCATCCCGTTTGGGCTTCCGGTCCACACTCGAGATGCGTCTGGATGTGAAAGGGAGTGTAAGAGTGGGTTAGAGTCCCACATTGGTTCGAGGGATGATTTGTTTATATGGTCTTGGGCACTCTTCTACCCATGAACTAGCTTTTGGGGTTGAGTTAGGCTCAAGTGTCATATCATTATCTTTACAGTTTTTATGAATATTTTTTTCTTTTGAAGTTGTGTTGCTGATGTTGCTTGGTATGTTCTTTCAGTGCAGGTCTGAAGGGGAGCTCTCTGAGATTCAAGGTAAACTTGTTTCCTTGTAAAACATGCCTTTAATAGGAAAATTTCAGATTCTTGTGTTCATGATGGAGTTAAGTTATATATACTAACATTGTAAATTATTTTTTAACTCTATATGGTTACACAATCTCTTGAAGCTTGTTTCTACACTGGATGCAATCTTGTATGTTGTAGCTATAGGCTACTTGATTGTTTTCATGTAACCTGTGAATTATGATACCTTATGACTTTGTTATAGAGATTGGCATGCCTTTTATATAGAACTGTTGTGTGATTCTGTTGATTATACTCCATAGTCAAATAAGTAGAGTGGGATGGCACATTGGCACTGTCTCTAAGCAAAGTTGAAACTGCCCTTAGGTAAGATATGTGATGTTGCATGTTTTGATTAAGTGAGATGTTAAGTTCTCTAAGTACTTGTGATAATAAATGTGATGTTGCATGTTTGCCGTGCTATCATTTGCAGGAACTCAACTTTTATGCACAACGTTGAGTGTGAAAGAGTATGTGCAAAATGAATTTCAAAAAGTGGAAGAACAAGTCATACTTGGTAACAAGCAGCTTTTCCCTTTTCCTATAACCTTGGATGATTTCTTCTGGGCATTTGGAATACTCAGATCAAGGGCGTTTTCCCGTGGTGGGATTCAAAATCTAATGCTGGTCCCCTTTGCTGACCTGGTAAGATTTTAGGTAAACAAAATTACTTAGATGAGCAATTCTAGTGATGAATGACTACTTATAAGAAGCCCACAATGAAAAGGAGGAAGTGTTGGATTCAGAATAAATTCATCTTAGTTACAAGATTGATTCAAAAGTATGTTGATGATCAAATGAACCTATATAGACATGAAAGCTTTAGCTTCAGTTAGAAACGAGTATTAAAAGAGTCTGAGGACTGTTGTCAGAATTTCATTGTTTGTTGAAGTTCTTTTCCAAATTCCAATATAGTATTTCACCAACGTTTTTGGCTATCGATTGGTGAATAATGTTATACAAATGGTTTACTTATCAGGCAAACCACAGTGTCAAAGTGACCACAGAAGATCATATCCATGAAATTGGGGGACCAGCAGGTCTGTTCTCCTGGGACTTGTTATTTTCTTTTCAAAGTCCATTGAAACTGAAGGCTGGTGATCAGGTAAGGCTTGCTGAGTTTTTCAAAAAAAAAGTCATTCTGCTATTGGTCATACAAATTCCAACATTTTGAATAAAAACATTCATTACTTCCTAGCTCATAATTTCATGCATTATGTAGCATTTTTGCTGGATCATCTGTTAAGAGTCTATAGGAGGCCTTGTTTGCTTCGTATATTTGATTGAAGATTTGAAGTACTTCTGTTAGAACTAAAACCTTTAATGTACTCGTACCAAAGTGGTACATAACAGATGTGTTTTTGACAGTTTCTTATCCAATATGGCTTGAATAAAAGCAATGCTGATATGGCTATTGGCTATGGCTTCATCGAACCAAACTCAGCTCGTGATGCATTTACATTAACATTGGAAATATCAAAGACTGACGATTTTTATGGGGACAAGCTGGATATAGCAGAGTCAAATGGCCTAGGAGAAACTGCTGACTTTGACATAAAACTTGGACAATCTCTCCCTCCTTCTCTATTTCCATATCTTAGGCTGGTTGCCCTTGGTGGAACTGATAATTTCCTAATAGAATCAATTTCTGGAAATGCTGTTTGGAATCTTCTCGAGTTGCCTGTCAGCAGAGCAAACGAAGAGCTCATATGTAAAGTTGTACGAGATTCATGCAGATCTGCACTTTCTGGATATCACACCACAATTGAAGAGGTATGGCATTGTCATTCCTCTTGTCTTACTATATTTTGGTTGTCCATGTCTTCATTGTCGCCTTCTTTGAAGCATTCTGCTAAATACTATGGTATCTGGACTCTGAATCATATGAATAAAACTATTTTTATCTCCATTACGTAGTACATGTATTGTCTTTTGGCATTGAACACAATGATTATTGTAGGATGAGAAACTGATGAAGGAAGGGAACCTCAGTTCAAGGCTTCAGATAGCAGTAGGGGTGAGAGCAGGGGAGAAGAAGGTTTTACAACAACTCGACGATATTTTTAGAGAAAGAGAACTGGAACTAGATGAATTAGAGTACTACCAAGAAAGGAGGCTTAAAGATCTTGATCTTGTTGGAGAGCCAAAGTAAGGAACTCTCTGCTGACCTTATGAGCATTCTAGTTGAGTTATAACAGCTTGGACTTCAAAGGCAAAGGCGGATCTAGAATTTTAAGTATATACGCTCCTATAAGAACCTCAACTTAGCTATTTGACTTCTCAGCACACAATTCGAATTTTCTCCAAGTACCCTTTTTTGGGCATGACAATTAGATAAATGAACAAACTGTTACATCTCTTTGCTCCACATTTTAGAGCATTTGATTGTAAAAAAAGGTTATATTCCTGTAAAAAACTGTGGTATCAAGCACAATCAACACTGTCCAACTTGTGGAAGAGAGTAAAAACATATGAACAAAATGAATGAACACATTAACATGGCACTTCTTTTCTTTTTGACAAGTATGACACGTTTGGCTTCTTCATTTTTTCCCTCCTGCTTCTCCCAGTTATAGACTACATATCTATGACAAAACACCTCTCCAAAATGCCCTGACGACTGAAGGCCGCATTTCAGCCCTTTGGCCACAGATCTGGATTGTGCATACCAACAACTTTACGCCTTTCCCTTTGCTTTCTTCACAAAACACCTGTGCATTACTATGGAGTAACTACCCATGGAAGACATGCCCTGAATTGCATTTCATTGGACAGCAGTGGAATTATCAGGCCCAAACAAGTCATCACAGGTTTTACTCTCACACAGACACTCCTGTGGATTTGCATAAAAATAATCTTCTTCTTTTGGTTTGTCTGCAATGACTCTGCGTCGAGCCAGTTGTCCCATTCGTCCCTCATGTGATTGCCGGACTGTAGCTGTAAACTCATCCCATGTAAGTGTTCCGTTCTGATGCAAATCTAATAACTCTACCAGTTTTTTTCGATACAATCGAATGGTTTTCTTAAACCCAAGATACCTGCAAAATATAATCAGAAATGCCTTCATAATGTTGTTAATGTTATGGAATCATTTCCAGCGCAGTAGGTAATATGTACCTACGATGACCTTCAACAACTTTAGCCATGTTCCCATCATAAGTGGGAACAAATACATTACTAGCAGTTGAAACGATGAAATCCAGGGCTGCCATCTGAGATGAATGATTCTGGAAATGCTGCAATTCCCCAGGTTTTAGCAGCATGTCCTTTTTCACCTATTATTAAACATAATAGGTAAGAAGGATAATTAGCTCATAGTGTCCAGAAATTAGTCGCAATGAAGTCCTCAGCAATAAAAAAACTGGCAGTACAAAACGTAGAACATTTTGAGCACATTTCCAGGCTACCAAATGTCTCAAAGAATGTCAGGTTATTCAATGAACAGAATACTTGTATCAGAGATCACTGTCCAAGTTGCTCATCACCTCAATATATGCAATAGACTACAAGAATGTTGGCTAAGGCACATGTTCGCTATTCCATGCAACAGGTTTCGGATAAATGTTTAAGACACAGCCCTAAAACTGGTAGTTTAAATGTCCCAGCAACAGATACAAATAATCACTTACAATTTTTGGGAAGGCAGCTCTCAAAGAAGCAAGCCTACGTTCACCTCCATAAATGTCACCAGATGCAATATATATTTGTATATCTTTATCAAAACCCAACGCTTGCAAAATCAAAGCTGCCTCTTCTGGGGTGAGAGGACACAATCCTTGAGATCTCTTCTCCTCAGATACAATTTCTTTCTCCCTCCACCAAGGGAATGCATACCTAAGGAAACAAAGGCAACCAGAAAGGAATTTACTATATAGACAACAAGTTTGCGTGTTGGTCAAGACAAAAGGGTGAAACAGAGAAAACTGTATCAGTGGGAGTGGGAGAACAAAGTGAACTCATTAAATCATCCAACAATGTAAAACTTCAAAATCTTGAGATAGAAAATAAAATTTATGAGTAAATGTCATTGTCACAACAGCAGCTCATAGTTTATGTTAGTAACCCACTGGTATCCAATCCACAAATTTTATTATGCCCATGACGAGGGCAGGCTGACGAAGGCGGATCAACTTCTTTCCATATTTTTTTAAAGAAAAAAACAAAAAAGAGAATAAAACTAAAATACAACAGTTGTTCTGAGATGATCACCTTAACCGTTTGAGCTCCTCAGCTTCCTCCTCAGTGCAGCCATGGGTGCAACCAGAGAATGCCAACATATCCATCTCATATCTTAGATGCAATGCTACAAATGGCCCTCTCTCCTGAAGCATTCGTACCAATTTTTCTCCCAAAGCCTCAATATCTGGAGTGAATTTCAATGCCTGGAAATTCACACGACATCTGAGTTTTTGAAGCTCAAGAGGAATCCCATTGTTTGCTAGCCTAGTATCTGTTCTGTTGAAATGTATTACTTGATGCTTGCTGAAGAGAGGCAGAATCTGCAATAGTAATCCGAATGTGTTAAAGCAGGTTAAATTACAACTGTTGATGAGGCATATATAGCATCAGAGCAGATCTATTCAATTATCAAGGTATTAGAATCATTGTATGCAGATTGATTCCAGTATTAAAAGCAGTACATGAAACTACATACAGCAAAAAGAGAAGTACTTTGAAAGTTGAGATGTATCGTATAAGATTTAAGCACTAGTCTTCTAAATGACAGACAAATGACAATGTCCACAGTCACGAAGAAGAATCGACAGTGTAGGTCAATCACAAATTGATAATAAGACAAGGATGTATTGCAAGTAGATAAACCTGTTGCAAGTAGTACTTTTCATTTGACCAGCTAACAGGAGGCATTTCTAGCAGTTGGTATCCATACCTCCTGCTGAACCTCTTTGGCAGTCTCTTTATTATCCGAACTTCATCTCTTAGTGAATCAATGAAGTGTCTCACATCAAAAATATCATCAAAATTGCTGCCAAGAAATGTTACAACTTGTTATAAAACACGAAGCAATAGGTCAAAGAACTACTTCTACATAACACCAGAAATACCTAGGATCTGCCCAGAAAGATGTTTTATCAAGCTCTGGGACAACCAAAGTTAGATTTAAAAGACGTGCAATAGTCACCATGTCACAGATCTACATTCAAAAGATGGCAGAATTAGTTACAGATTAGGAGTTTGATACAGTTTCGGATTTTTTGACTTTCTTTCCATATGAATTGGACAAGAATGTATAAAGAAAAAAAAAGAAGAACAAATACTAACGGCTGCACGCATTTGATTCAAGCCACCATTGCAGGACACTTGAAGAAACCCATTATTTGTATAATTTCCTGCATAATGTCATATGTCAAAATTGTTATGAATGTTAGAAGAAGCAGAATTTGGAACTCATAGAAAGATACAGTTCCTATTACTGGTACACTGATGAGACTAGGTAACAGTACTTTTGGAGTTTTGGTCACTGAATGTTTAGTTAGTAGAATGGCAGATAAATAAGTTTTTTGGATAATTAACTAAATCTTTAATGATTCAAAACAGCACTAATATTGTGCTGACATCTGTATAACTGATTACAAAGATCAATTCCTACTCTAAACTGAAAGGAACTGATGAAGTCTAAGAATGTGTCTACATCATTTACAAAATCCAACCTACACCAAAATGCTAGCGGAAGTGTACAATTGCACATGGAGATATATAAACTGAAACACAATGTCTCATATTGCAAGAAAAAGGTTGCCTCCAGCAACTTAAAATGTACTTTCATCCATAAAAGTATGTTTACATCTATCCCCTTATAATTGAGACATTTCTTTCTTTTACTAGTTCCTCATTGTTGTGACATTTCGTCTAGCAGCATTAATTTGTTCAAAAACATCAGGAAAAATTATGTTTACACTACTTCATGATTCACGCTAGACGATTAACCCCGGGAAAAATAGAAAGAATATGAGACATTTCACCCTATTTCGGATGGAGAAATTTCTGTCTTAAATATTAAAAAGAAAGCTGTAATAAGGAATGCTACAGAGAGGACTAGAAAAGAAAGTCTCTCATCCAGTCCCTTTCTCGACTTCCCTTCAAAAAAAACATTTGTTTTTATCTCTCGGGAAGCACTTCTTACTAATCCAATTGATTATCGTCAACAGACTAAGCATAGATCCAATGAGCACCTTCATTAGCTTTTCAGAATATAGTTTTTAAAATGGGAAGAGTATATATGTTCTGATTTCTGAAAAGCTAATGGAGTCTCTCATTGGATCTATGCTTAGTTAGTCAAGGAACATGAGTTTAGGTTCCCTATTTCACACATGGTGACTTCATTAACTTTTTCAGAATATATAGTATTATGTTCCATTTTTCAGGAATGCTTAATAAAGCAGTATGTCACAAGAATACAGGACCTGGAATGGGGAAATATAATAGCATCAATCGAAAGTAAATCAATTAGCAGAGGAAAACACACCATAAATGGATACCGATTTGGGATGAAAAGAAGACCTTTGAAACCAAATTTAAACCTTACCTAATTCTCACCACAAACCTTTTAAGCTGACATTTTTCTTATTGCCAATTGGACACCGAAGGGACAAAACTAAAAATAGGAAGACAAACTGACTATAGACATCCCATTGGTAGCTCTCTCTAGATTATAGATCTGTTAAGGTCGTACTTCCAAACCATCAGATCTCAAAAACTATGAATACCATGCTCAGGTCTCTCTCCTAATTCTTCTTTTTCTTTTTCCCTCTCAATCTATGTCAATCAATTAACTCGCCTCAATCTCAAACTAGTTAGCATCAACTATATAATCCTCTTTTGCATTCCACTCTGGTAGGGGCGCCTGCATTCAAATGCTAAACTTTGACGTTTTCAGCAAATTAGGGATTCTCTAAAACTAGAAGTTCTTTAAATCTCACGTTCTATAAGTCTCTATTTATCCTAAGTTCCTAACTATACTAAACAGAGCGGATCAATTACCAGACCTCACACAAGTGTAACAACAACAACTATGTTTTAATCCCAACTACTACGCATCTCTATTCTCCCATATGGATCCTTCACTTCCATTGGTGTTAGGTTATTAGCTAAAGAATAACAACCAACTTAATATACAGCAAACAGATCATATACTCTAACAACCACAACAACATACCCAGTATAGTCCCACAAAGTAGGATATGAAGAGGGTAGAGTGTACGTAGACCTTACCCTTACCTCAAAGGTAGAGAGGTTGTTTCCGATAGACCTTGGCTTAAGGAAAAACAGTCCAAAGCAGTTCCGAAAAAGAAGTAACACAAGTACAAAAAACAACCAATAATAATAAAAACAACATATAATAACAGAACAGAAACTACAATAAATATCATAATTGAGGTACAAGAAACAATATACATTAACAGAAATCGAAGGACAAGAAACTACAAGAGCAATACACGACTACTAATATAAACGGAAAGATCACATACTTCAATGACATCATTTAATTAACTAAATACTTTGGAAAAAAACATGTAACTAATAGAGATTCAAGCTCAGAGAAACTCACTAGGTGGAAGAAGAGGCAAAGGAGAAAGCAAAGTCTCTTCAACATGAACAGACATCTTAGTAGTATAACCAGTAAAACCCGAAAACCAACGTGGATTATAAAGCTCCCAAACAGCAATAAGCTGAACCAAACATGTCCATATCAAAATGCTGGAACAAACCCTTATAAACAAAACTTTTAATCTAGTCCTCTGTATCATCTGCGCTTGTAATGGTAGTACTTTCTCACTTCTAACAACCTCACTCTCGGATCTAACCTCCATTTTACCTCCTCTTCACTCTTCATAGCCAATACTTCAACCCCAAATCACCAAACCCCTCAAATCTCTTCATACACAAATTCCTCATATGTACATGCATGTTAAGGTAATACCCAATTGCATCAAAACTCAAACCACATTGGAAAATGAGAAATTATCACCCCAGATTGACTAAAAATTTAAACTTTTCAACACCCAATATGGAAAAAGATCTCAACTTTGGAGCAAAACCAAGAAATGAGGAAAATGGAAAATTATAACCCCAGATTGACAAAAAAATTCAAACCCAAAATGAAAAAAAACTGAACTTTTCAACATCCAATATGGAAAAAAAATCTCAACTTTGAGCAAAACCAAGAAATGGGGAAAATGGGAAATCTATGAAGAAGTAAAAGATGAGAAGCGGTGATGAAATTAATTAATTTTTTTTAGGGGTGTCAAGAATGTAGCACAAGGAGAAAGCTGTAGTAGGGACAATAGTCAATATGCTTTAAATCTGAAAAAAAAAATGCTTTTAATGAATTTTCTGAAAACTTTTTTCTCTGTAAAAAGATAAAAACTTGTACAGTATCTTGAAGTAGCAGGATCTAAGGAAGAAAATGACAGAGATGGAAGAGATCTAAGATTATCATGAAAGAAAAAAAGAATAAATATTTAACTTAGAATTTTGTACCCAAAAATGTACTTTTTACGTAATAGTATTAAACAAACAGTGCAAATTAACACACTCAAAATATAGTAATGGAAAATTAATTACTCTTTTATGTGTTATTAATTTAGATGTGTTGCTTTCCTCTTTTTTTTCTTTTTAATTGGAGTAAGAAAAAAGTCAATCCATATATAATAAATTTTTAAATATAAAAAATTTAAAAGAGACTTCTTGCTATTTTAAATTAAGCTCCTATCTGTCAATAAATCAAAATTATTTATATTGAATTAATTTAGAATATTGTTAAATTGTTTTTTAGTTTATAAATCAAAGTGAAGTGGCATAAAGGGACTTTAACTTGTGACTAAACTAATCAAGTGTGTGTTGTAAATTCTCTCTTCTCACAAATTAAATTAAAATAATTACTATAAAAAGAAGATTCTCTTAGACCCATAATACGTCAGATAGTGCGTCATATAGTGTATATAATTACTATAAGATTTTAGAATAACACGTGAGAGGTTAATTATCTTATAATTACAGAATAATTGTAATAAAAAGAATCTAAATAAAGCATGTAATTTGACGTACAATTTCCTTATAAGATGAATATATTAATAATGTAATAAAAATAATTGCTGGTTCCGTTCACTTTTACTTATTTTTTATTTAAAAAATAGATTTTTCACTCAATCATTTTTCAAGGTACTAATATTAATATAAACATTATGATAAAATACTTATATTAATTAAATCATTTAATGACGATTACTCTCGTAAGGAAATGACTGATGCATTCCTTTTCAATGTTATTGGGTTTTAATAAATTAACATATATCTCCAACATTAAGAATCAATAATAAACTCGAAAAAACTTAAAATATTTATTAATGTCAAATAAATATAGAGAAGTATGTAACTTTGATAATTCTATTTATATACATCTTATTAATTATATAAATCATTAATATAACACTTTTTTAAGAGTTTCAAATCTACTCAGAAAGAAATGCAATGGTAATTTTAACATTTTCAATCCAATCAACATCACTTTTAGCAAATTTAAAGGTCTTTCCTTTTCTATCTATCCCTTTCACCACCACCTTTAAAAATATAAAAGAAAAATAATTTATTTACAAGGAAAATCTGGATTTAATATTTTAATTTCAGGAAAGAAAATGATAAAAGTAGAATTTTGGGAGAAAGAAATAAGGTTAAAATTAGAAAAGGGGTTCAAAATTAGAGGGGAAACGTTCCTTTGAAGTGAAGATAGTTTTTTGGCAAATTCATAAATAGGCCAACTACAAATAGAGACCCAATCATATTGAAATAAATATAATTTAATAGCCAATATTATATCCATTAAGAATTACCAAATTATTCTTATTTAGTAACTGCAAAATTTGAATTCTTTGTTACTATAATCTTAAACTTTATATTCAATTGAATTAAAATAGAAGCAAATAAAATATTTGTATAGTTGAGACTTTGAGAGCAAAATTTGGATTGTTTCTCTACAGCCTACAACCCTCAAGAAAATAAAACTTTTTTATTTATTTACTATAATTAATAATAATAATCCTTCATCCCTCTCAATCTGAATCTCTTCTCCAAACCAACATTCCATCAGTAAAAAATCTAGCAATAATTTATTTGAATTTACTCACAAGATGATTCAGAGAAGAAACATCCAATTGGTAGTTGTAATTTTGGGGTTTATTGCTACTCAAGTGGAATCCCTTCGATTTGATCTGCAATCTGGTCTCACTAAATGCATAGCTGAAGATATTAAGAGCCATGCCATGACTGTAGGCAAGTACCATATTGTTAACCCTAATGAAGGTTATCCTTTGCCTGATACTCACAAAGTCACTGTCAGGGTAATTTCTTGTTATTTTTATTTATTTTGATGTTTAAGCAAATGGGGTTTCTTTATTTGATCCGTTTATGTTAAAGTTTGAGTTTTCTTGGTCGATCTATGAGTAATCAAGAATGGTTTGTGTGTGTTGGATGTTTTTGGTTTAAAATGTGTTTTTTATGCTGGAGTTGTAAAGCTTCAATTTTGAGCTAAATTGAGTTCCAATTATCGAACATGCAAGGAAAATATTCCATTTAAAATTGATCTATGTAATTTAGGTGACATCTACATATGGAAATACCTATCATCAAGGGGACAATGTTGTTGAAGGGCATTTTGCTTTTGAGGCAGCAGAAGCTGGGGATTACATGACTTGCTTCTTTGCTGCTGATCACAAGCCCCCTGTAACTGTTACTCTCGATTTTGACTGGAAGACTGGTGTAGCTGCTAAGGATTGGACGAGTGTTGCCAAGAAAGGTTCTGTTGAAGTAAGTCAATTTTCTTCTTTTATCTACATGTTAACACAATTTTCTTCTTGTGTTAGATATGCATTTGCATAGATGATATGACAGTTCGCACTCATCCTTAGGTTTCATGAAAACTAAATATAGAATGTAGCTCACAAGAATCCCTTGTGCACGTTTAATTTGCACTCGAGAAGTCTCATAGACTACATCATTAGTTCGAAGGAAACAGGAAAATTATGATGTAGCTTCTGCATTATCCTGAGGTCTCTGAGCCCCTCTCACCTCATTCATGCCCTTAAACTTGGAGACTGGAGTCTCTACCTGATGGAACTACTAGATGTAAATGAACTTTTATTAAATAGTAGGGAATCTCAAAATATGAGGATGAATTTATTATTCAACATTTTTAATCAAGGTATTAAATTTCTGTGCATTTATTTGCACATATAATGAGATTCATGTTTCTCTGTGCGTGTCAGCTTGAACTTTAGTGTTTATTACTTCTGCTGGAGAAGCTGCTACAGCTATTGATGTTATAAGGCATTATTTACTGGTTTCATTTTTGTACTTTCCTCCTCTGGAATAGAAGCAGATACAGATAAAGAATGGAAAGAAGAATAGGCTAAAAACCATCCCTACAAAGTAACTCGGATTTGGTAGATATTATTTCCAGATTCTTGTTACTGTCAGCAAAAGAATAAAAAGCCTACAAGCCCATTAGCCTGTTAGTAATTATAATTTTAGTTACTGTCATTCTGTCATTAAAAGAGGTACTGAAATAAAACCATGTCACTAGAATTCTAGTGCCTTGCTACTTATTGAAAGAAGAAAGGAATTTCAATAGCTGACGGCCTATGGCTCAATCCTCATGTGAGATTGATGTTATGATGCATGCTCGCGAAGTGTTATTAATATGTTCTTGGAAAACAACAAGGGTTATAATCTTAAGTTTTCAGTAAAAATTTTCTGCATTCTGTTGTTCTTAATCAGGACTAGTTTTCTTTGTTTTAAACAATAGTCTAGAGTCCTATTAAATCAAAGCTTAGAGTAGTAGAAAAAAGATTGTTGGCAGAAGTGTGCGCCTGTATTTCAAAAACTTTTAGTTATGTCAACTTTGTGCCCGGACAAAGGGGCTTCTGAAGAGAGGAAATTGACCATGAACTTGTTGACTGCACCTTGTGGAGTTCTGAATTGTGACTAACATAAACTCTTGTCATCTTAATAGGTAATGGAATTTGAACTAAAGAAGATGCTGGAAAATGTTAAAGCCATCCATGATGAGATGTTTTTCCTCCGTGAAAGGTGAGTTTATCATTTGTTAATATTTTAAGTTCCAATCTTCAAAATTGTTGTCGATGCATGTCAAATCATCCCAGGTTAGTACTCCCTCCGATTCAATTTGTTTGTCCTATTTTGACTTGGCACAAAGTTTAAGGAAGAAAAGAAGTCTTTTGAATTTTATGGTCATAATTTAAAGATATGTCAAATGTGTAATTGAATCTTGTGGTCTTAAACATGTCATTTGGAAAGTTGGAACCACATAGATGCCAAAAGGGAAAGAGACATTCTTTTTTAAACAAACTAAAAAGGAAAGTAAGACAAACAAATTGAAACAGAGGGAGTACTATTTTTGGAGGATCAAACACAAGTGCTGCAACATTTTTGAAGAGTCCTAGCTACATAGTTAATAATTGTCGCTTAAATAATTTTTTGGCACGATGCAGGGAAGCTGAAATGCAGGAACTGAACAGATCTACCAACTCCAAAATGGCTTGGATGACTGGCTTGTCAATCTTCTTGTGTTTAGGTGTGGCAGGATTGCAGTTGTGGCATTTGAAGACCTTCTTTGAAAAGAAAAAGCTTATCTAATCTTGTTTCTGATAGCTTAATAATGCAACATGTATGTGTAGAATTTTCCATAGATTACAGTTGAAGAGGGAAGGCAATGTTTTTGAGTTAATTATGATAGAGAGAACTTGGACCTTTTTAGTTTATTACTATTACTCGTTCTGTCCTTTTATATGACACATTTTCCTATTTAGTCTGTCTCCATTTTATTTGGAGTTTACTTGTCGAACTTTTCATTTTACCTTGATGTCATAATTTTATAGCCACAGTATCATTGCATGTAATTACAAAGTTTCCAAGTGTAATTCCATAAGTGGGATTTGTGGAGGGTAGAGCGTAGGCAAACCTTACCCTTACCTTGGGAGTAGAGAATTTGTTTCCAATAGCTCCATCCTCCTACAATGCATCGACAGAAAAAGTAAATATATTTCACCCTTTCTGCTAGTGGTGAACTGACAAATCTAATAGTAGTTGGACTGGGACAAAAGCATGCTTAGCAAAAGAAGAAAGAGTAACTGTCACAGCAAACAATTTATGAAATAACTCTCTCAAGAAGAAGAATAAACAGGTAGGTAGATAAATCAGTGAATTCTTTTTATCACAAGACATTTTATAACTTCACTTTAGACCGGAAATGTCTGTAACCTTTTAAATAAAAAGCGAGAATTGCATTTATCATAAAACAAACGAATAATAAAGGTTAAAAATACAGTTGCCACTTCAATACCACTGGGAATCACATTTTAAAAAAGAAGCAAATGTAAGAAATTTGTTACAAATCTCTCGACACACAGTTCTACTTGATATTTTGTGGAAATATCTTGATAAAATCTACAACAAGCATAGCTGGAATGTTGAATGGGGCATAAAGAATTGGTACAGCAACAGTTTTTGCAGACCTTTGCCAGTTGATCCTATGCACAATCCGACAAACATATCAATTTCAAATAGTGCGTTTGATGGGAGAATTCAACGAAATATCTGGTCAGCTCTGGAATTTGATGTCATGAAGTGAAAAGGTGCCAATGATGCTCCGAGGGTAGAGCATCTTTAATTTTTTCAAGTCTTTTTAGAATATCCAAAAATGAGGGTCTCTTGTTCATATCTGGTGCCCAACATTCCTCTACCAACCTGCAAAAAATTGATTTGTCTTTAGAAAAGCATAAAACAAAACACTGCCCACCATCTTCTTGCGTTGGCTAATAGTCAAAAGAAATAAACTTCGCAGTGCATATATAAAACCTAAGGTTGCAAGAGGAAGAAAAAAAAGCATATATCATGTTTCAATTTTTTCTGCAATTAGGATGCCTACAGGCTACAGCTCACTGAAAGAGGACCTTCACAGCAAGTAATCTCACTTTTGGAAATCCCAGATACCCCTTCCTGAATCTTTTCCAAGCTGTAGTACCTAAAAATGCTTTCATAGCTCATCTTCTAACTGTGCCACATTTGTCCATGTTGAAAACCCACACCATACATAGCTAAAGATATTGTATACTGTATGATGCTTAAAAAAAAGGGAGCATCAAGATCCAGTTTGGACTTACTCTTTCAATTCTGGGGTAAAACCTTTTGCCCTGAACATAGGCCTGTGTCCTTCTGCCACATACTTGGCTGCTTCATATGGTTCATAGTGGGATAATGGTGGATCACCCTCTAGCATCTGCACCAATAGAAAATTCATTGATGCATTATTTGTTTCATGTCATGTTATTCCCAATCCTAATAGGCAGAGCCTAGAAGTCAGAATTACCTCATATAAGATCATGGCGAAAGAGAAAACATCAACCTTCTTGTCATACTTCCGGTGCTTGAAAACTTCAGGTGCCATATAGCGGTCTATTGTTTTATTACAGAAAAAGATATCACAAACAAATAATTACATTTGAAAGAATATGTTAATCAATTGAGGGAGAATTATGGCATTGTCACTTACAGCTCCCTGTCTCCCCAGTCATTTTATAAACATCATGGGAGTTCTGAACCCTGATTAGTTTGCTTAATCCAAAATCTCCAACTTTCAAATGGTCTGCATTGGAATTGACTAGAAGAACATTCCTAGAAACATTGATACATTCCGCATTAAAGTTAATTGAATCATAACAATAGCAGAGCCATGAAGAGAGAAAAACAGACCTGGGCTTTAGATCTCTGTGGATTATAACATTTGGCTCATTGTGAAGATAAGTCATGCCTCTGCCCACAAAAACATTAAACATTGCATAAGTAACTACGCAATGCAATTTTTAAAATGTAAAACTAGGCATTGGAATGTTGGGTAAATTGTCAGATAACTACAGTATCTCATAAAATGGTATGCTGAGGCAAAAACGACAGAAACTATGCCACATCAGAAAGATCTACCGAGAGTTATAGTAACTTGTTCACGTTATGCAGACCATCTTCTGGATGCACATTTTTTGTATTTTCCCTACAGCTAATTCAACAGACCAGCTACTGTGAAGAAGATGAGTTTTGGACAGAAAGTAAACAGCAACAGGCTGAGCACATTTAGTCCATCAATGATGCTTAAAAACATCAGTCGGTGTAAATAGGCAACTCAAAACATAGCTTACAAGAGTTTCAAGAATCAGACGAAATCAAGAGAATTTTGAGTTTTTCAAGGAAAATGAAGTATGAAATGCTAACAATTATTCATACTACCTTGCTATATCCATAGCAAAATTGATTGCTGTAGATGGTGTAAGAGCACCTTTTTCCTTGAGGTGCTGATGCAGATCGCCCTACAACATATATATGCACCAAATCAGCACAGGTACATCATAAGATAAAGAGAAATAATTCAATGTTCAATCAAAATATAGAGAAAAAATAAAACCACATACCCCTCTCAAGTATTCAGTTATTAACATTAAGGGTTTTTTCTCAGTAACAGCTCCAAGAAATTGCACTATATTTGGATGACGGAGCTTCACCAGCAAATTTACCTCATGCCTGAAATCTTGACTGCATGAGAGGAATTAAATTAGGCAGATCAGTATCATATTCCAAAGGGCGGGTCACAGACAAATTTCTCAGTTATCCCAAAAAAAAAGAAGAGATCAGTATCATATTAAAATATCAAAAATTAATTACTGCAGCAGGGTCTAACTAACAGCATACTTTTATAATTATATAAATCTGCATCAAGCTTAAAGAGACAATTGTGAATTGAGAATGCTGACAGCCTTGGGTAACATGTGAAGCTTCTTGATCCACTTAAATTCCAGGTCCTCGTACAATATTAGCAGAGTAAAGATTCTTAACAAATAGAATATGATTTATTGATAATTAGAGGATGTGACATGCTTGCAAAAGCAGCATCTTCTTTGTTATAGTTTTGGTCAATGATGTGGAATACTTTAAAAGTCAATATATAACAGAGGAGACCAAAGCTAGACTCCTGTCCTCCTTAACCTCACTCTTCACACCTACCCACCCAAAAAGAAAACTGTGAAACTTGACAACAGCAGCAGACAGCAGAACATATCAGAATCATATATACAGGATATTGTAGTGCTAACCCCACAATAGAGCTTACATCACCAATCGATCATCTGAAAGGTTTGGGAGGATGCGTTTAACAGCTACAGGTGTTCCACGCCAGCAAGCTTTTAAGATCTCACCAAAAGACCCCTATCAATATCAGCTTCCATATTAGATACATAAATGGCAACCTCGCTGGCAATTTTTTATCAATGATGAAAAGTAGATTAAGCAATTTGAAATCAAGCACAACAGTATCAAAACTAAATAGTTAAAAAGATAAATGGGTTGAAGCAAAATGGACAGCCAGTTACCAGAGACTGTCCCTCTTCTTTCTTGTAAGTAGGTTTAGGATTATAGTAACCGCATAATAAGGAAATAGAATTATCTCAGTCATTAAACTATAGACAAAATATAAAAATACCAAAGGGAAGCGTCAATCAAAAACACCAAAGAACGACAGCTCCAAGCACAATAATTGTGCAGCTTTCCTGATTATGAGACACTTTCTATTTTGGAATGAAATAAAATGTTAAACACAGTACTAAACAGATTCACTCCTCTACAACTATCCACACATTTTAAAATTTTAAAAATTAGATTAGTTGAGATTTTTCATTCATCAACACCTCATAGAACAAGTGTTAGCTTAATCATCATAAATTCGCTTCAATTGCTTATATTTGGGAGAAACCTCTTCACAAAAGACTTCCAGTCATGCACTAATACAACACGGATTGAAAGATTTTATTGAAAAAACACAAAAAATGGTACACGAGTAGCTATCTTTGTATACTACAGTTGCCAATTCATTTGAAAAGATACTGGACAGGGTAGCTTAAACAAACTTTAATTAACCTCCAACAAGCTAAATAACAGCACTTCTAGTATAGCAAAACATACCTTTCCAATGATTGCAGAATTTGAGAAGTCCAGCTCAGTAGGATCAATCTCCCAATCACACTTCTTTGGTAGAGGTGGGGCGACAGGCCTTGGTTCAAAATGGCTTCCATTTTGTCCCTATAGCATATATTAAAACATTAAAGGCTCTTAAAGACCAATCCTAAGAAATCAAAGACACCGTTCGCATATTCAGGAAAAATCAAGTAATTCTCAATAATTATGTAAAGAAAATCTTGAAGTGGCACAACATGACATAATGTAAAACAGTTGTTCAGTGACTTGGGAAGAATTGAATTGAACATCCTGCTTCCAACGCTGTTAGATTATTTTCTTGTTATAGTACCAGCAACCATTAGCTCTTGGCTCATTATTAAGGCGATAGCTCCAATCAGTTATTTGCTAAAAGTAAAAGATTTTTGCCCAACTCAGGTAAATGATCTCCTAATCATGCCATCAATCTAGAAGCCTAATAAATATGCTAGCTAGTTAATAAGGAGCCCAGAATTCCATTCGTTTACCGATGTGGGACATTTCATTCACTAATTAGTTAATAAACAGCTTTGCTAGCTCATCAAGACCTGGATGGCTGTACAGAAACAGAGCTAGAAGCCTGATAAATATGCTAGCTAATATACCTTTTAACTAAGAACAAGTTGATGCATTAAATGTTGATAAATACAAGCTTTTGCAAATGGCAAACGACTGTTATGATATATAAGATATATCAAAAGGAAAAGGAATGTAACTCACATAAGATAGCCCGCCATATGTCTTTAACAATTCAATCATGGCAGATTTCTTAGCGCCTTCTGCATCGGCTAGAGGCTGTCACAAACAATTGAAAACTTAGATCAAAGCAGCAGATTAGTGAAATTCACTCAAGAATCAAGGATGGCATAGAAAAGTCAGTGTCACAACAGGCACATTAAAAACATGGACGAAAATATGCAAAACCAGAGAAATGTGCAAACTCGTATTTTCAATAATCTAAAATCCAGTTAATTTTTTTATCAAACAGTTAATCAACCTATGCCACATGAATTTCACTGGTAAGTGGTAACATCCCGCACACTTTTTGACTCCTGATTGATCACAAGACATCACTTAATAGCTGAAGACTAAAATTCCAATTTCTGATGCCTAATGTTTTCATTTCATAACAAGACAAGAGGTAACTTCAGTAAGATTTAAGAGATCAACAGCTATCACAATTTTGCTCCAAAATCAGGATAAGGTAAGCAAATTACCATGCTACTACCAGTTATCAGTTTCATATACAGACACACCTAACAAGCTTAGGCACATAACCTATACTGTATGAAGATTTACTGGAAATAAGAAAATGCAATTTTTTTACCGTGTTTCTCCAACGATCCTGAGCGTTGACATCGGCGCCATAGTCAATCAAGCACTTTGCAACATCGATCCAGCCATGTAACGCTGCAACGTGGAGTGGAGTTCGATTATCGTAATCTCTAGCTTGAACAAGCGTCCGATCTTCTTCTAGTAGCTTCCGTACGGCAGCGGCATCGTTATGATGAGCGTGCCACAGTATTTGCGATGTCTTGCTCACTCTTGACTTTTCCTTCTTCTTCTCCGTTGATACCACCGGTACTTCGACGGCGGCGGCAGCCGATGAGCCGGAGCTCCCTTCACTTGTACTCATTTGGATTGATAATGGATCAATTGACTCGTGTGTTCCGTTTCTTTTGAATGTGTGTACACAGTTTAGTTTTGAGTCTCTCTCTTCCTCTTTATTTATATGGAAAAAAAAAAAGAGAGAGAGAAGAGTATAAATTGATTTATTTATTTTCTTAAAATGTGATTTAATGGATATTCTTCTATTACTTTGTCAATAGAATTAGATCCTTTTCAAACACCTTTGCTAATGACTTTTTGATCAATTAATATAGTAGGAAAATCAATTTTTTTTTCTTTTAAAAGATAAAAGATTCAAATTTAAAAAAATTGACATACTTGAGTTGATTGAACAAGTAATCTTTAATTCAAAATAAGAGATCTCAAATTCAGAACTAATTACCTATTTTCTCTATTTGCGTGAACTTGATCTGAGAACTTTTACATATGAATGAGTTTACCTTAAGGATATTGATGGTGGATTTTCGTTCATTAAAAAGATTTAAATTCCAGAATTTATGGTTAATTGGATACGTCAACTAAACGCCAAAAAAAAAAATGTAATATTAGTATATTGTTTTGAACTAAGAAATATTGTGTGAGAGAGTGACAAAATTTATGTTAACATATTTATTTGAGTAATTATTTCTTCCTTGAGTAAAAAAAATATGATAAATGATAAATATTTATTAAATATATTAGATACTATCTTTAACATTATATAAACTCAAGTTGTCAAATTTTTGTTTATCAAACCAAAATATATATTTTTCAAATTCAGTTTACTAATACTTTTTTCCAAATAATCAAAGAGAAATGAAACCAATGTCAAAGATTATATTTTGTTTTGAGTTGTATGAAATAAGTCAATTATTTCTATTTTGGTATTTGCTGGATTAAATAATTATTTGAGGATGGTGGTTTCAACGGTAGTTAGCATATTACCGACAGTCCTTTTGACGGCTACATATATATGTTTCACTATTTAATCTGCAGCTCATCAGAAGGACCCTGTGTTTTTTTTTTATTTTGGCGTAAACATAAACATTTTACGGATTCATATATCTTTTGTGCTGAATAATAAGCTGGATCTTATCGAAATTAGAAAATCATTGTTATGTGACCAATGTGTTTCCATTCACGTTCAATTTGCTTGAAATGAGGATCCCATAGAACATGCAAAGTCAAGTCAGTAATAAGGAGATCCTCCAGATATTCAGAATTATGCTCCTACATTTTTCATATATGCTTGTTACCATCCAAGTCAAATATAATCCATAAAAGTAGGGCTTGCGTGCTTCATTCTTAAATTTTTGAATTTATTGTGCCTAGCTAGCACATCCATGTTCTTTTGCCCGGATCATATGTAGATGCATGCAGCAACTTTTCCGGATATATAGTGGATTCATCTGAATCAACTGCTTTTCATATGGAGTGTAAATTTATGCCTAAATATTACAACAAACAAATTGTCGATATGAACTCAATATTTTATTATATGAAACAGAAAAGATCAACTGTCAATCTGAGACAACAAGACTGTAATCTCTTTCTTAAAAATAAAAAAACAAGCTTTTACAGGATTGCAGCTAAGATCTATGTTGGCCCATTAAGAACTTGCACGTTCAGAAGATGAAAATAGCAAAAATGAGGATGTTGAGACGAATGTGTGGTCATACTAGGAGTGATAGGATTAGGAAAGAAGAAATTCGGGACTAAGTGGAAGTGGACAAGATGAGGGAAGCGACAGTGAGATGGTTATGCACAGATGCAATAATGAGGAGATGTGATAGGTTGGCCCTGAGGAGAAGTAAAAGTAGGTTGAAAAAGTAATAGAGCGACACATCTACACCTTACCGAGGATATGACTCTAGATAGAACAATGTGACATGAAGGGTGAGGATCATAGTAGTAGGTAGACAACTGCTGTATAGTTTTCCTTATCAATATTTTTATTACTACTCCCCTATTATCTTATTCTTCGATTATATTAATACTTGCTAGTTGCTACTTCCTTTGTTTCAATTTTCATATTACTTTGTTGTGCTACAGTTCTTTTTTCCAGTATTTTCATCATGACTTCTTCATTATTATTCCCTTCGCTTAATTAGCTGCTTTGATATGCTTTACTTGAGTCGAGGATCTATCGAAGGTAGGGGTAAGGTATGCATACATACCACTCTCCCTAGACCTCACTTGTGCTTTTACACTGGGTATGTTGATAATGTTTAGGGTAGGGATACAGTTGAGTTGAGAATCTTTTATATACATTAACCATTAGAATTATGTGGCACTATTATATACATGTAAGATCTATCGCAGACTAAAATAGCTGCACATAGAAGAATTATATTACTGATTTACTGTGTCCAATATGTTTTTGCATACTAGACAAAGGAGAGATCACCTGTACTCAGCTCAAACATAGCAACGTTACATTACGTTCTCTTGGTCTTCAAGTGAGCGCTTGCGTGCCCTTAAGTTTAGCTTGAGGCTTTCGGGCAACGGAGGTGTTCTGCCCCGACGAAATAGAACTGCCAGTGCCCTCATCTTCCGGCATAGATCAAATACCTACAGAAGGTTCAAGTTGCAATTAGGACGACTAGAAAATTAACTCACGCCTGAAAGTAGCTCTGTAGCTTTTTTTCTTACTGATGAAGCTTCTATTTCTGCAACACCTTCACAACCTTGACCACCTCCTTGAAGCAAGTCACAGTATTTTGCAGCCTCATTTTCATCTTCAAATACCTTCATAGAGTAAAACAAATTAGGTTGCAGAAAAAAATTGCTTAATCTAGTTTTCAGTTGAACAAGAAATTCCGAATTAATAACTTCATTTGATCTTAGCCAAGAGACTCAGAAAGGTAAACTACCTACTTTATCTATGAATGAAAATCACAGTATGAATGATTAACATGCTCACTCTTCTTGCCACTTATTCCCTTTCACATAGTCTACCTATAATATATGTCTATTAAGTAGTTACTAAAAAGGGCAATAATGTTCTCTCAAACATTTAAAAAAGAAAAACTAGAATAGGAAAGCTAACAAAATCTATCTGCCGCAAAATGACAAAGCCTTTATTTAGCAGGAATGTCAAGTTAATGGAGAATGAAAGCTGGAGCTGGCAAGATGATGGAAAACCAAAATTCTAGCATTTCTGGATGAAGATGCTAAGAACACTTTCTAATCAGGGCGGAGCCACGTAGGAGCAAGGGCTTCATCCGAACCCTCTTATGTGGAAAATTATATTGTATAGACAAGATTAAAATTACTTTTTATGTATATATAGTAGATATTGAATCCCCTTGGCTTCTTCGTGTGTTTTCTTCTTCATATTTTGAATCCCATTAGTGAATCCTTGCTCCGCCACTGTTTCTGATATAAAACAAAGGTGTGATTTGCTATTTGGAAAGGTGAATTTGGTATTCCAGGCATTCTATAAACGACAGACGAGCAGTCCTCCATTGGGATGGAATGAGTCCTGGGGAAAGTGAAAAGCAATAACATGTCTACACAGAAAAATGCATATTCCAACGACAGGACTGCCCACTTTCCATATTCAATAACCACTCACCAGACCAAAAACTTTGACAAAGTAAACACCATTCCATCTCTATTAAAGGTTTCAAATAAAACCAGCAATTTAACTTCAGTAAAACTTTGTACAAGCAGTATAAAATATAGAAGCACAATTATTTTTTGATTCCTTTTCTTTAGGTTGAAGGGAGTGCTGAGTCTTGGCATTCTATTCATCAGAGTTGCAAGCATATAGAGCTTTAGATCTGAGATGGTTGTTGCATTATCTATATACTCTTCCTTTCATAAGATCACAAATATACACACATCAATAAATTGAAGAACAAAAACTGATTTCTCTAAATAGAATGATCAGTTGTTGAATACTTGAATTCACCTGTAAAACTATGGCTTCCAGAACGTATTCTCTAAATAGAATGATCATTTCATTTGGCATACTAGAGTCAACCACTTCCATACATGTGAAATATCAAGACCTCATGTAATGAGACAAATATTCTCAAGGAAAACAACTTCTCAATCTTATTCTTTCCTTCCCCAATTTCTTTCTCTAGCAATTTTGATCCTCCATGTGATATCTTGAATTGCATATGGACAATTTACAGAAAGAGAACTGTCTAAATCATCAGTCAGTGATCAGCATATGTAGGAGGATGTCTAATCACCTAACAATCAACTAATTCGAAGCTCTAGTCTACAATGTTGTTTCTTGAACACACTGGTGCAGATAAAGAAATTTTTTCAAAAAAAAATAATCTAAGATAAAGCTCATATTTGGTCATAGTCTCAGACATATATACTCTAAGGATGTAATATATCTACACATAGTAACGCTTCAAGCGTACAACAATTCTTCTTTGGTTTAAGTATGTATCAGTACTAACTTAAGGCTTTTTCTTAAGGGTTACAGATGCTTCAGGATCTTCCGTGCTCTAAATCTTACAGAAATATGTTAGAAAACTCAAGAGTGTCATGAAATAGAAAACTGAAAGAGGAAATCAACACAAATACTTACAAGTACTCCCTCTGTGATATCCTCAACAAGCATCTGAAATCTCGTGTCAGCTTCTGGCTGCTTTGCACGATTTTTCCATTTTCCTCCTTTGGAGAACAACATCCCAAGCTCTCTTTCAACCTCACTGCAAGAGGAAAAGAATCTCAGCCAATACAATTAGGATACTCACTTAAGTTAAAAGAAATAAACACACCTTCGGTTTCTCCGGGTCTTCATTGTACACAGCTGGTTCTCTCTCTGGGTCAGCACATATAC
The DNA here is from genome assembly GCF_000226075.1 of Solanum tuberosum. NCBI lineage: Eukaryota > Viridiplantae > Streptophyta > Magnoliopsida > Solanales > Solanaceae > Solanum > Solanum tuberosum. The sequence goes on along the minus strand of NW_006239027.1, from coordinate 1,650,954 downwards.
AGGTTTAGGTGTTTCTCTCCAAGGGTTAGCCTCCAGCACTGCAGCAAAAGATCAACAAGTAATGACTTCTTGACACTTCGAAGGAGAAATGTTCAAACTGCAGACGCTACAGCTAGCTTCTTCCGCTCATGTTCTTTGGTTATGATATGGACCCTGGCTACTAATATAACCTAACCTTCTGTTTTATTCTATGATTTGTCTGCTCTAAGATCTACATTATATGTTTTGCGTGTAGCATGAAAGATTTCTATCAGCTAGCATTAATACGGCATCCTGAAATCACTAAACATTTTGGCACAAAGTCGTACTAGTAGACCTACAAGTACATCGTTAAGGAAAAGATCGAATTTTTCTGATGTACTTAAGCAAACCACTTCATCACAAGTCCATCATAATGAAAAATTACAAACAGAAAAGATCATTTCTATGCAAAAGAAGTTTACTGAATATAGTTCAATGAAAATATTGTTTAACTAATGTAATAATCTTTTAAGTATAATACTCCAAATTCCGATAATTAACAAATACTAACACCTTAAAAATTTATATGCTGAGTTTTTGCATACTTAATTATAATATATGTTAATCTTGAAATATAAATCTATAACTTTATTGAACATCAGAAAATTGATAGCGGTTCTGATAGAGTAATATTTTTGGCAGCTGCATAATTAAGTAAAACGAAATGGAAAAAAAGTAAGAGAAACTGGATTAGACTAGAGAAATGAAATTCACCATCATAGCTGCTGCTGTCGAAACTCTGTTGAAGATGTCTACGCATGTCATAGGCACGAGAAGACACTTGCTCTACAAATTCGTTAGGAGTTCCTGGAATAGTCCCATCCATACGAAGCGCTCTTTCCACTTCATCATCTCTCCTCAAACTTTCCTCTTCTTCTTCTTCTTCTTCTTTCTCCTCATCTCCTCCGCTAGTACTCAATTTGCAACAAACAGAGATAGACCTCGTTCTACCACTACTTCCATTGAAAATTGAAATCCGGAATCGAGGAAAACCTTTGAGCTTGGCGTGAGAAGAGAAAACGGAGATTCGCCGCCGGTGATTGTGGTGACGGATAAGCTTCCCAGAAGGAAGAACGATTGACGGAGAAACTGATGATAGAGAATCCATTGAGAGAAACAGAGAATTGTCTAGTGTGTAAGAGGAAAAAATGGAAATGGGGAAGGTAGTTGGAAGAGAAGAGAAGAAAAATAGGAGTTTGTTATGTGTAGGCAGCTGGAGAGTTTTTGTGAATCTTCTTTGGAGTTTTCTGTTTTCCAGATTTTTGTGATTCAACATTTTGGATTTTTTGTTAAAATACTTTGTTCCACGAGTGAGCGAGGATAGTGTGTATGCAGCTTTATCTACGTTTTGTAAAGAAAGAGATGTTGTCGTAGTCGATTGACTCAAGTAACATATATCGAAAAGATAAAAAATGAAAGTTAGAAAAACAAATTGAAACGAAGGAAGTAATAATTTAAATCTCAAAAGTATACACATATAATTCAACCAAATATTTTTAGTCTAGACGTAACGCAATAAGTTTTGTTGACCTATCCTCATATCCTATTCCCTCACGTAACACACTTTGGCCTTTTGGTGACACCTTTATGGACCTGTTTGTTCAAAGTTCGGACTAGAAGATCAGAAATTGTTACAAAGACTCTTGTCCAAAGTTGTTTTCAAAACTCAAGCCAACGAGCTTGCATCATCTAGGCTACCTACGTAATATGCTTGAGGTGCGATCCTTTTCCAAATCATGCATGATTACAACATAGGCTGCTTCTGAGGTGCAACCTTTAGTTAAGCCTTTTCCAGATCCTGCATGATTGCAATAAAGGCTGCTTCAGAGGTGCAACCTTTCATCAGACCAGCCGATTGTAGATGCTTTGTGCATCAGGCTTCTTTTAAATGCATGGTACATTATCAAACGCAATATGACACTGACAATCAACTAAGAGAGGCAGCAGGCAACTCTTCAAAATATCAGGTAGAAAGGGATAAGAGAGTGGGAGCATTATTGTGACAATCAAGTGCTTATTTTTCCCTTAAAGTATCAGATGGTTTCATTTAGGATATACACTAGAATGCAGCTGAAAGTGGGAACCTGTATAGCTTACAAGCTAGATGCATGATAACAAATCAGATTTACATCCAAACTCCCAATGAATTACATGGGTACTCAATGGTGGAAAAGCTTGAAATACAGAATAATAATGATTGCCAGGATAAGGGCTCCAATCACAGAGCCCATTATCCACTTGTTTCGGCTAATTCTTCTAGACATCGAAGTCAAGATCTTCTTGCTCTTGTCAATGGCATCATCCACACCATGAAGCTGTAAAAAAGATAAAAGACAATTAATAAACATAGCCGCTCAGGGAGCCACACTAACCAGAACAGTTGAAATTACTCAAATAGAGGTCAGGGAGGAAATTCAAGGGCTACTAGAAACCAGAAAGAAAATCTCAGATGGACTCATACCTTGTTATGTGAATGTAGCAGTGTTTCACGCTGTTGGTGCAAATCCCCTAGAATTAACACACTAAGCTCTTCAGTCTCTAGGGCAATCCTTCGGCTCTCCCTGATTCTGTCACTTGACTGATCGAGCCTCTCTGTTGACATTGCTAAGCGTTCCCTTTGATTTGCAGAAGCCTATAAAATCATATTATGGCTCTTTACAGGTAAAGCCGGGAAATGTAAAGATGAATTCCACTACACACATATTTGGATTAAGATAATATGTTATGCCTACAGTCAATTTTTTGAAAAGCCAACCAAACATTAGACGACTTGTCCTTTAGCCGTGCTGAACATCAATGCTTTCAACTATCTCGTGTAAGAAAGAGAGAGAAGGAACTGAAGTGGTCAGCAGGTAATATATGCTGAACCTTTTCTTTGCTTGGCATCGTGGCGTTTCATCAATTTATGTCAGGGCTTGACCAACAAAGGCCACTAACAGTATGAGAAAAACCAATGGACAGATCACAAATGGCAATGTAAGTGAACCTAATCAGTTCCTCTTAGATAAGTAGCAGATTAATATGTCATGAAAATTCTGATCTTCGATTGATTTGACAAACTTTGATATCACCAACCAAGCATGAACATTATATGTAAGACCACAATAAGCTTCTCCCAAAGAAATTTGCATACAATGGATGGTAACATATCATTCAAGTGAAATTTATATAACCTTGAGACCACACAACTTTACTATGGCAAATGCTAATACATCCCCAAAGTCATTATATGAAAACATGTATGACATAGTGGAATCCTCAAACGAAAATATAAGGAGAAGGAGAAAAAACGGAGGAGAAGGAAAATTTTAGTATACATACTGCATGTGGATCCATCATTCCAGACTCTAAATCATGGGCAGCTTGATTAGCACTAGTCAAGGTTAGTTTATTCACTTCTTTCTTCAACTTATTCAGGTCTGATTTGTATTCCCTCAGTTTAGCAAGTAATGTTGCTTTTAAACTCGGTTGCAAACTTCTTGCCTCAAGATCCATTTTCCGTATCTAAGCATAGACCATCACTTATCATCAGTTCTAAAAAAAGAAATCTTTTCGGAAAGGAATAAATTTAAAAGTCAATAACTTACCAACACATCTGCATCATCCAATCCCACTTTGAGTTCGGAAATCTGTTGCTTTTTCGGCTCTGCTCATTACAGTTGCAAAGTTATAGTCATAATCCATCAGAAGCGTAACAGAAGATATTTAACAACTTACCAAAGCCTTAACACAGAAAAGGAAAATCAGATGCCAGTTTTGTTGTTTGTTCAAGTAGTATAACCTAAATAAATTAGCAAAAATACATACTAACATAGAAATCAGAATTGAACAGTCTTTCATTCTTATTTTTACTTGTTCCTTCAATTCTCTCCTTTCCTAAATGTTTTAATTATCATTAGTATGATCTGACTTCACAACTTGCCATGCTTACACCTCTTCCCTATTGGAATACCAACCCAATCTTGAAAGTTGAAGTGACTTCAGGGAATTTAGGAAGAAAATCTTTTTTACAGCAAAAAACTAATACGTAGCAACACCAGAAAAAAGAATGCTTTAATGGACAGGTACACTAAAAAGGGTGATTTGTTTGCGTGCTTGATGTGTATAGAGACAACTCAATAAACAAAAACTACATCTCCATCCCACACTAGTTGAGGTCAGCTATATGTATCATCATTATATATTCCACTCTGTACAAATCCATTTTATTTCAGTAATGGAAAATAATTTGTCAGTTAAGGCATATAAGGGTTCTCCAACCAAGGACACTTAAAATCTCACACTTGTATGCACACTAATATAAAAGGCTCTAACCAGAGTTAGTGGAGAACATCAGAAGCAACAAGTTCACATCGATAAAAACTCGGAATTTACATAAAGCCAATTAATCAATCAAAGAACTACTTCTACTTCTTAATCCCAGACTAGTTGGAGTCGGATATATGAATCATCTATAACTATTCCAGGCTATATGGGCTTATTTCAATTCCAATACGGGAAAATAATTTGTCTTTTAAAGCAAATTAGGAGTTCTGCCAAACTGTTAATGCTTCTCTAAATCTCACACTTATCCCTGCATTGACATGCAATTCTTTCACCAGTCTTAAAAGAATGATGCAAGAGTACAAGAACTAAAAGCCCTAATCCTAACTAATTGGGCATGTCTATTAGCTTAGTTTGCATATATACCCAAATTCCATATATTATTTTTATAATAGTGGTGTCTGGGACATCTTGCACAGGTACCTGCTACTTCCCACTAGCACAAGTACCTAGCAATTCTCAACCCGATCACAGACCACTAGGACACACTCTTGGGTGTAAATCCTATAATTCACATTTCCGCATTGATCCACAAAAGCTATATAAAGTTTCAAAAAAATATATTAAAGATCAAGTGAATCAGTTACCTCCGTCAGCCAATAGAGCAGCAGAATTACATTTCCGAGACAAATTGACAGAAAGTTCACAGTACTGCCTCTCATATCCCTCAAATACTTCACTCATCTTCCCTCAAATCTCCGCCCAAAAAAAATTCAACCTGTAAATACAAATCAAATCAAACGATTGAATCAAGTTCACCTAAGTTTTTGAGAAACCAAAACGAAATGAAAAAAAAAAAAATCGATCCACCAAACACAATCAAGTAGATACACGTATAAGTAGGATAAATATACCAGTAATGAAATCGTACAGCGTACGTATGATCGGAGACGGCGATGTACGTTGAGTCACTGACAAGCTAAAACCGAGTGGACTCGGATCAGAGCTTTGTTAAGGAGAAACGGAAATTGCTCGCAGGGAGAGAAATATGAGTGGTCACAGTATAATTTTCATAAAAAATAGGGACTTGAAAAAAATTTAAGTTTTTCTTTTTTCTTAGAAAGCCCCTTTAGCTTTTGAATACTCGCATATTTCCCCAAACTAATAGAAAATTTGATCCATAAGGAGAAGAAAGATATTTTTGTGCTATTTTTAATAGGTTAAAGACTTTTTAATCCATTAAATAGAAGTGAGGGACGAAGAGAAAAGATTGTATTTTTTTTTTAATTTGGTTTAGAAGGATAGTAGGTAACTAAGTATATTATGTGGAAGAGGAAGGGGGCGCAAGTATCATCTACTTGTCTTCTCCTTATTGAGTCATATTATTTGGTATTTGCATATTATTTTATCGTCATTATCTCACTTTAATCCTACTTTGATTAATTTTTTATAGTTAAAAACCAATTGAAAATACCCTCTCTAACCAAAAGGTAAAACTAAGGTCTACATTTGTCCATTAAAAATTGGTTTTAAGAAACTTGTACTGTTATTGCAAATGTTGTTATAGTGAGGTTGAACTCTAGTTTGCTAACTCAATATTGTAATAAACATTGCAATTTTTCAAACTGTGCAGAGAAAACACTCTCCATGACCAGAATTACACAAACGGTATGCACTAATGTTTCAAAGAGTCCAAGGCAATCTTGTGCAATAAGTCTTAACACACTACTGCAGGGTAAAAACTAGGTTAGAACTCTACATTCTGTACAATATGCACAAATCTAATACAATATCAGAGAAAGATCATGTTCGAATTTCTCAGAGAGAAAGTGAGCAGATGTTTATCTCTATGTGTTTTATATCATGGGAAAAATATGCAAATTCTTACCTAAATTTGGACAGAAATTTAACTCTCATCTAACAGATTCAGTGATAAGCTTATCAACTCGGATCAGTAACATCATATGCAGTTTCTCCTACGTCTGTCTGGTCAGACTCTACATGCCCCGACTCATTCTCAGGGAAAACCTCAGCTTGCAGAGAAGGAACAATGTTATTCACATGCAACCATGTCAGTTCCCACAAGCTATCTCCACCGAGAGCACTCCTCTGAACGAGTACCCCCTTAGATTTCATTACAACCAAGGTGTTCTTAAGAAGTTCAGGGACTAGCTCCTGAAGTTTTTCACTCTTCTTACCTCTGACCTTCACCTTCATGTATTTCTCCATCCGGTTGAGGACTCCAAGCCAGAGTTTGCAGAAGGTGGTCAATTGAGATAGCTCATGAAGCAACTGTAAAAACACCTTAGTTAACAGCTTCAAGGCAAGAATAAGTGTCTCTTCCATGTTTCTATAATCTTTCTGTGATGTGAGCTCAATCAAGTCGTCCAGCATTGTGAAAATGACAATATCAAAGCACTGCAACCAGAGACCATGTGAAAGGTACATTTCATCTACTCCTGTCAAGCACATTTGTAGGGATGAAAGAGCATGATTCCTAACTTCTCTCTGATCCAGACAAACTTTCCTCAGACCCTGTACAAGCCTCAGCCACATTTCCCCTATATCCTGAGACAGCTTCAAAGCTTCTGCCTCTGCCATCGCTTCCCTGGTATCTTTAGACCAGCATGCTAAACAAGCAGCAGAACCTGCCATAAGATCCACTGCACGAATAGGTCTATCGGCTGGTCCAACACGAGACTCTGCAAAATTTCTTGCTGCATCAATGCAAAGAACAAAATTAGCCGGAGACAAATGGGATCCATCAGACATGATGAAACCTAGGACATCAAATCCTGCTTCCGAAGCTTCTGGATGTCTAGCTGTTATAGAAAGTAACTGAGTAATAGTTCGCCATCCCATTTGAGATCGGATATGTGAAGCATTTGCTCTAACCAGCCGACTGACTTCCTGTGTAATTTGTTCGCAATATGCATCAGTTACCCGGGCATCAAGCTTGGTTACAAGTTGTAATGATCTGAGAAGGTCATCTGCTAAGTTCTCTTTATAAGGAAGCAGCCTCTGGCAGATGCGTAGTAGTCCAAAAACAGCTTTCTCAATTAGAGCACAAGGCATAATTGTTGAGTGTACAATATGAGCAATATGTTCATAAACTCCCTGCCAAAGAAGTGCTATTCTATCTCTATTGTTCAAAGTGATTGCAATCAGCAATTCCAAGCAGAACACTGCAGTATCTTCATCCTCCGGGGAACTACTACCTTTCTGAGGTCTCCCAGCAGCCCATATGAGGGCCCTTGCCAACTGCAACAAAGAATCAGCTAGGAGAAACTTACTTTCTGTGAAGATGGTATCAATTTGACACTTCTGAATTGTCTGCAGTGTGCGCTGATGAGCCGCAAGTTGTTGCTCAGTAGGTTGAGACCTAGGCTCTTCTGTATCTATAGATAGGAGTTGACTAAATCGTCCCATAAGTCCTGAAGATCTTCTGGGAGTACCTAAGGATTGCATATGAGCAGCAGACAATGAATTAGGGAGGGGTTTCCCATGTCCTGGATCAGAAGATGCCTCTGAGTCATCAGCTGCATCACTGGCTACACGAGCAGGAAGAAGACCAAGCTTGTGCAGTCTTAAGATGCAATCCAAGATATTTCTCCAGCCAGTACGGATAAAATCACCACATTTGTTTGCTATAGTGAAAACTGTAACAGTTGCCTTTCTTGCTTTTGCATCATCGCCAAAGGCTAAAACAGGTTCCTCCACCAATGAGGGATTCAACAGGGTTGTGAACTTACATAGAGATACCACTAGATCATCCAAAACATCTTCAAGATGATGGCATGCCGAAATCTTTGCAACAGCCAAGAAACCATCTATACAGGTTTGGTAGACATCCTCATGTTCAGCATGATCAAACACCACAGAGATAGCAGCAATAGTAGGGCCCGACATTATTGCGAACATATCATGATCAAGGTAGGCTTTAGAATCACACATGATGTATGGAGGAGTTTTTTTAGATTTGTGCATCAAATCAATCCAACGGCTTGGGTTCATTTCAGCAAAACCAGCACCTTGTTCTGGTGTTGTCCGGATCTCATTGTTGCAGATTGAGTGGTACAATTCAGATAGAAATTCACGAGGAAGATCATTACCTCCATTAATGTGCCTATTGTTACGGATGAAATCCTCCTCTGTCATCTTCTTCTTTACCTGAACATTGTGCTGGTCAGTGTTGAGCATTATTATTGAATATGATAACAACAGAGCAGCATCTTTATTAGCTAGAATCTGTGGAGATTGCTCATAGTATCTCTCTGAAAATGCCTCAAGCACCCTTGCTATCTTTTGAGATTCCCCAGGCAGTCGGAAAGTTTCCAAAAACAGCCTCAATGCAGTATCTAGGTTCATGTCTTGGAAATCAAATGTTCCAGCAAACTCATGAAGCACCTGAACACAAAATTCATCATGATTTCCAAGAAAATCCCCAACGAGATTCTTATCTAGCCCAGCTGTGAACCTGAAAAAGCAAGCCACACTCTGGGGATCAAGTTTTTCCGGCAATAGATGTGTTCCTTGAAGAAACTCTAGACCTTTCTTTGGGTCCCTATTAAAGTGATCAGCTCCAATCATTAACCTTCTCTTGATGTACTTCCGTCGACGTACAAATGGTACCCAATGATCAGGATCGCTATAGTTCTCACACTTGACCATCCAAAATGGACTATATTCCTCTAGATTTATTGGAGTGTATTCTGAACTATAGGATCCATTGCCTATCCTCTCAGCCATTCCCTGGATAACAGCAATCAGACCATCCAAAGCAAGAATATGCATGGAAGACAATGGAGAGTTCACCGGGAATGCACTCTTAGATAATAAATTTGCAAGTTCTTCAAAAATGTTACTGCAGGTGATATCACAATCTAAATTTGCATACATTTCTACCATGAAGGACTTTTGCCTGCAAAAGTCAACAAGAGCCTCCATTGCTACTTCCTGCTGCTGGTATGAAGCCCCATAACGGCTTTGTGCAAGTCTCAGGACCACACAGGAAAAGAAAGCCTCAAGCTGTAGTTTCAGTTCAGTTCGCAAGTGCTGATACAGATTTAGAACGATACTGCAGACCATTGAAAGAATCAATGGACTCATTGACAAACCAAACTGCATTAGATTACGGAATAATCCATCCTGGACCAAACTCAACAATCTGGGGTGACTGCAAATAGCAGGGCCTCCCAGTTCAATGGCTGAGTTGATCAAACCAAGGGCAAATAGAGGAACATCTTCATCGAATGCCATAGTATTTACCCTAGGACCCATCCCTACATGTTCTACAACATTCAACAAAGAGCACAAGAAGTGAAATATCTCAACCATGCATGGGACTCCATATGGTTCAGTCATTAAATGTAGGTCATAAGGAACACTATCCTTCCCGTTGTCACCCATGACCATGCCTTCTTCTGTAACACTGCTAAGCAGACCTGTTGAAGCAGAAGTGAAACCTCCAGAAGGTGGTAGACTATCATATTCAGAAGGACCACTCCCATTCTCCGACTTGCTACTCAAACTGTACTCGTTATCAATACCAGCAACCTATGTAAGAAGAAATTAACATATAATGCTTCGAACATATATGGTAGAAGAATAAGAGAACAAAAGGCAAAAGATGAATGCACAAGAAGTACTAGATCAATCTAGATTCTAGACTGCTGACCAAAACGATCAGATATAATGTACCGTATCCAGGCTCTATTTAATCCAGTTGGACATCTCTGCGCTGGAAAAAAATGCATGTGGGGACAAAATGCAAAGGCGAAGTTTAATTAAAGGATGAACTTAGCCAACATAAAAGACATGCTCCCGTTTTCTTTGCTTATCGGATGATGCCCATAAGGCAAGATTGGTCCATGAGAAGATTCCTTTTTTTCTAATGATGGTGGTGTTTGGACTAAGCTTGCGCTCACCTTGATTTATCCAACAGATAACTTACTATATATCACAAGCACAGGTACTGGACAAACCTATCCACTAGGGCTGGAGCAGATCACTCACAATTGAGTATTTTAGCTGGAACCCAGACCTGGGATCTCCGGACTTTTACTCCTATGCCTCAACCACTCAATCACCCCTTCATGAGAAAAATTCTACCACTATTAGATATAGTATGTTTTTCACATTTTTTATTAAATTTTGGGTCCAAGGACTGGAGATTATGGACAGTTTGTTAGATTGCCAAGTCAATAGCTGGGAACTATAATGTTAGAGACTGCAGCAAAGGATAACTTTCAGAGATTAAAAATAAAGGTGCACCTGTACCTCGTTTTTGGAGGAACCATGCTGTCTAACTATGGAGTGTTGTGTGTTGTCAACTTCCGGAAGGTGTGCAAAAATACATTTCACAAGTTCATGCATAGTGTGACGTGCTATCCGCTGTAAGACCTCACTTTTAGCTCCAGCTTGATGAACTACTCTGAAGCATGTGTTGACAATGGTGCAAACATGCTGGTTACTCAACACAACTGATGTTTTACTTCTCATGCATGCCAAAAGAACTTGAAGTATCTTCATCAATACAACTTCTTCTGATGCAGGATCTGTCACCTCAAATCTGCAACTAGTCACAGCATCCACAACAGAGTGCATTGCATCTTCAATATTGACAGCATCAAGATCAAGAATATCAAGGGTCAAAATCTTGAAAACAGAAGACAATGCAACACCAGTGATTGGTGCCCCAGTTTCATCAGACCGAATAACATCCAGAAATGGCTGGAGATATAAGGCCGGACTGATGGTTTGCCCCGAATGCTGCCACGAAAATATCTGCTTACGCAATGTCTTAAGAGACTGGATTAGAGAGTGTTCTAGCTGATCATCTCCTGAAACATAACGACCACCCCACCTAACATTTCTTCTCATGACTGCTAAAACAGCACTTACTTCAGAGTTAATCATACAAGCTATGGCAGTTTTGTTGGAAGAGGTTGTCTCACAATCTTCTGGTTCCTCTTCAATTGCCTTGATACTAGATTGTGGCCTTAAACGCCCCATTTCGAAAAAATGTGCAATTGGATTGTTTTCTGGATTTGTAGTCAAGGACGCGCTTCACAGGGTTGTTCTAAAAGGCCATCTTTGTGGTCTGCAATGAACAACAGTAACATAGAATGCAGTTATATTATATATCTATTAACTTCTCAGAAAGAGTAATGAGGTACCAAATGCATCCTGGGTATTTTACAATATAAAAGCCATGTAATTGTTCACAGAGCTCTCAAAGGTAAAAGGAATAGACTAAAAACAAAGTCTGCTTTTGTACTATCCTTAATAGCAGGAAATAAAATAATAGTAGCGGACTAGCGGTACAGATAACTGATCCCTTTCAATCCAAAAATTATTTGGTCAAAAGATTGAAACTTAGCAACATCATACACTGCAGCGTAATCTATGGATACCATTGCAACTACATCTTAGTCCCACATTTGCTTTACCGCCACCACACCCCATTTCCCCTCACTCTGCTCACATGTCATCCCTGTGCCAAATACTATGCAGCAAATGAGCACTGGCACTATCACAAAGTTATATCTTGCTACTGTCAATTATGATACCTAACAACAGGAAGCTTGGAGTAGTAAAAATAAAAAGGAATCTCCCTCTGGCAGATAGAGAGAATGAAGATAAACGGTCTGATGTTGCTACCAGATTCCCACAATATGCTAATAAAATGTGATTAATAAGTAAGTGTCTCATCTAGACCCTGAGACACAATACCTAATTTGGTTATTGCCCATTTCTCCTCTCCAAAGACTGTCCTAGAAAAAAGGATGATTAAATTGGTGCACATGCATAAAATCAGAAAGTTTTCAGCTCGCTAACCCCAGCAAGTAAAATCACACTATTGTAAGTGCATTCTACCTATGTCGCTGGCTGCTGTCACAACTCACAAGTAGGAAATTTCTTAATTTTCTATAGTAATGGCTGTCAGAGTCCCAAACGACTACAGACCACTCACTTACTTTTCAGGGACTGGTTTGTGAATTCTGAATTTGGGTATGAATCTGGCATTGGAATATGATCCAATTATCAGTAGGTAATTAGTGTATATTTTGAGCAATCTAATCAAAATAAAACACCCGTCATTCTTGTTTGACACGGGTACAACTAGGCAAATGGAAACTTCATGCACATAGCTACTCATTAGGCAGTGTATGTCTTCACCACCCTACTTACTCCTTCAATCTCTATTTACTAGGCATAATTTGTTATACTAAATTACCCTTATTAATTATGCTTTGAAAATCTAAGTTTGACTACTAGTACTTTATAGTTACTTAATGATAAGTGTAATATTGAAAGAAAGTAATAAATCTCTCTTGATTAGCTAAAATGGACAAGTCAATAGTAGATCTATTTTTAGTATAAGGAACAAGTAAAAAGTAATGGAGGGAGTAAATATGATTACACTGCTTGCCAAAAGTAAAAAAGCAATACAAATAAGCATTTGAATTACTTTCACATATTTCCTTGGCCAGAAAAACTCACACAGAGAAAAGAAAAACGAAAAAGCATACTACAGTTCCTCAAATTCCATCAACTAAATAAAACAAGTTTTTCTCCCTAAGTCAATTGACATTCTTTTGGGATACACAATAAAGAAGAAGACATCCACTTAGTGAAAGAACAACAATTCATTCAGCAATGTGGTCAATATAACCAAGTCAATTATCACAAGTGAAAGAGGCATACCACACGCACAAAGTGCTCACTTGATAGTGGCGGGACAGGGAGAGATGTCGATGTATACAATACGCAGCCTTCCCACCTACAGATCACCAATGAAGCAGCTCTACTGTTGACCCATGTCTCGTCCTCCAATCAACATACTACTGCCACAAAAACACACACTCAATTTTCAAGTCCTGAGATGGTATACCCTTTTTTTATTTTTTTAGATAATCATGGTATCTGGACCAGCTTACATACACCTCAACTAATTCCACGAAATATCTGCCACCTCCACCAGAAATCACTAGTGTTCTCTGTTGGAATTTGAACCCTGAGACCTCTAGATGGTATACCATATATCTCAAACTTTTAGATCAGCAACTAAAATGTTGAAGATCCAAACAATTAATTCAACACCAAAAAATAAATTCCAAAATAATGACTACAAACAACTCAACAACATGTCAACAACTCTTACATTACAATTATATTTATTTTTATGAAAATTATTACAAAATAAACAAAAAAAATTATATTCACACTGCTGTACCCAGAATTGATCAAAAAAACATCATTTTTCCCCGTAAAATGTGAATAATTGAAACATATCGATGTAAAAATGCGTGAAATGAAGAAGAGAAAGCAAAAAAGAGAGAGAAAAAGGGTTTACCTGTGTGTGGATCTATAGCTGAAGATGACTAGAGAGACCTCCGAAAGAGTGAGCAAGAAAATCGAGAATAAAACGAGAAGACTACTAGTAGTGAGAGAAAATCGAGAATAATTTTGTATTATAAAAATAATAATTTTGAGATATCCGCGTTGAAATCAAATTAATCCAAATTTATTATGCAAGTCAAATTAATTCAAATTTACTGTGTAAGACTCAAAATATCCGCATTGAAGTCAAATTAATCCAAATTTATGTATAAGACTCATACACGAAAGCTCGACATGAAAAATTATATAATTAAGAAAAAAATAGTTTCATCCAATGTATCACATCGAATATAGAATTATACATGGTTTACTTCCTCCAAATTTATTTTCATGTGTCTTAATAGTCTGTTCGATTATAAGTTTTTGAGAAACAAAAATAGGAGTAATATTTATCGTGGTGATTTAAAATATTTGGTTTAAGTTTTTAGAGAAAAATAATTACCTTTTAGTAGTTATAGATTATTATTCTAATTCTAAGCCAAAATAAAAATTGAGAAGCCTAAAAAGTTTTAATATTGATACAAGTATTTTTCAATTGATCAATGAGCACAATTATTATTATACTTTTTAGAAAGCACCTCTAACCAAAAAAAATAAAATTGTTTTGGAATCTTGATCAAATTCAAACATGTAACTATATTAAGGAATTACTTAATATAAGAAAAGTAAACATTATTTAATGTCATCTAAAAGGTAACAAGAAGTAAAGTTCATAACAGTATTCAAGTAAACAATAAGCATAAACACCAAAAAAAGATAAAAATAACCGAGGTTCAATTTAAAATACAGATATACAAACACAGAGACAGAGTCACCATAAGAAAGAAAGCTGATAATTAAATAGTTCAAACATCTCATAGCATTGATAAACAATAAAGTCATAAAACATCTAAGAAATTTAGTTGAACTTGCTCATTGGTAACTCCAACCATGTAAGGTTTATACTAAGTTCAAATGTATTTAGAAATGAAGCATAAAACACAACAAAACGCGCTTAAGCTTAAAGCAGTATCTGCTTGCAGCTCAGGAAATACAAGTCATAGATGGAGGATCTGAAACTCAAGCCACTATCTTTGAAGATCTTACAAACAGACTGTCAACAACCTTCCCCATATTTGAAATGGTTTCCAATGTAGCCGGGTAAATTGCGTCTTGCTTAGGGTCTTCAAAAATTACAAGGCATCCAGCACCCTGGTCCAGAGTTCCAGCAAACTTCTTGTCTAATATCATTTGAGATAACTTCTTCTCAACATGGTCAGCTGGCAACTCAATCAACTCAGCAATATGAGCAATCTCGACTCTTGAGAAAGGCTCGATCAACCTGCAAAGATTCTGCTCCATTAAAGTGTCATAGAGCGAAGAGAGGTGCCTATGGACGATAGGATCTTCATCTAGCTGAGCCTTAAAGTTGCGAAGAGAAGTCTCAAAGAGCTTCAAAGATCGCTTGGAGTGAGCATCAGCAACAGCTTTCATTGCATCAACTTCTGGCCCCTGGTAATTCAATCCAACCTTGGTTGATATTATTCCTGCAACATCATCAGCCTGGCTGACCATGATTTTGCATAGCAACATATACTTGAGGCTGTATAAGGCCTGGGGATTTTCAAGGGCATTAAATGCTTCAAATGCCTCATAGAAATAGCTGTAAGCAGTTTTATAATCCTTCTCTTCTGCATGGAGTATCCCACTCTGCAAATCAATGGCACCTTGCTGAGCTGGAGGGACATAAATAGCATTGGCGGCTGTTCGAGCAGCAGTAAGTGCAGCCTTGGCTTTGGGAAGATTTCTCAACGAGAAATGGAGCTGGCTCTCCAGCAAGTCAATCTCCACAAGAAGAAGCTTGTCATCCAATCTTCTCACCTCCTTGATCAACCCTGAAAGGAGTGTCAATGCTTCAGAATACTCTTTGTTTTCCATCAAAAGAGCTGCAAGTTTTGCCTCAACCCGCTGACGAAGGAAAGTTCGTTTCTCCGAACGGGCCCACTGCACTATATCTTTGCAAAGTGTAATCTGAAGGTCAGATGTGCCAGGTATTTTAGCCACCGCATCAACAATTCCTTTATTAACAATTTTGGCTGTTTTTGCCTTGGGTATTAAAGAGAAGAAGGGACGCAACTGGACGAGAAGCTTTTGGAGATCCTCAGCCCTCTTCTCTTGACTTAGGAGGTCAGAGAGATTGAAGATTGCCTGCTCTTTGATCCTTAGGGCCTCGGAAGATGATGAAGGGTTCTCAAGGATGCGGTAGAGAATGGAGATAGCCTCAGATGGGGTTGTAGCCTCAGAAGCCTGAGCTAGTGAATCTGTGGTTGCAGGTAGATATGAAGACGCCATTGTTACAGCTAGCAGATCTTAAATCCTGCAATTTTTAGACAAGAAGGAAATTATATATGTACAAGCACAAAGGAAGCATTTAGGACACTTTGTCTTGCTGTCTTTTACATGGATTCTATTTTGCAGTTAGTCGCTAAAGATGTGAGAGTAGTTAAAATAAAGAAACTGCATTAAGCTATGCCAGCTACTTTGACATAGAAAGCAAAAATTCTCCAATATGTAAGCAAGTGCAAAAGTACGCTTCAGCTATAAGGCTCTAATAGGGCAAAAAAGCTCATAGAAAATATATGACCTAAGGTAAGTATTGATTTAGCTAAAAGTAAAAGCAACTCATTTCTTTGTCCTGATACAAAAGAATAAAGAAGGAAGACGTAAACTTAGAATGAAGTAAGCAACTGCATGTCAATCCAAATGTACCCTTGTCCTCAATTTCCTCCCAAGTATTTATACCTCTGCAATTCAATTGTCCTAGCAACTAGCAGAATGAAGGTTAGCTAGTCTGATGGAGATAATGAAATTTTAGAGAGAAAATCCATTGAGCTGGGATGGAAGCAGAACAGATATTTTTGTGAACCAAAGTCCCGACCAAGCACTGGACACGAATGTAAAACCAGCATGAACCTTTAAAAGCTACAACACCAACACATTCAGAAAGCAATATAACAACTCTATCCTCAGTATTCTTGCACACTGCCAAGATTTTAATAAGCACCAGCAATCTTCATTCTAAACATAAAAGGACACAAGTATGCAGTAGGTCTATTATACATTTTGAAAGGAAAATTGATCTAGGACTTCATCCTGACTTGAACAAAATCAGAGTAAAATTAAACACGGAAAACAATCAACAATTCCATCAGCCTCCAGAAAAGCTTCACAGCTTCTGGAGAGTAAATGGCCAATGACTACCTACATTGATGAAAACTAGAGATTTCATAAGACCGTTGAATAGGCAGTCAACGTATTTAAGCATTCATGAAATTCTTGAAATTGAACCCCATTAACTAGACCTTACACCCCCAATTGCTGAAAAGCACAATCTGCCAATAAAAAATCCATCTTTTACAGTTCTAGCCTATTTCATCCTTATTCTGTAAGAAAACAGCGCCAACTCCTCAATCCTAAACTAGTTAGAACTGGCCTTGTGAATCTTCAATATCCATTCTATTTGCATCAGTTTCATTCCACTCGAGAAATATCTATCTAACACTAGAGGTTTCTACATTCTCCAAGGATATACAGATCCTTTAAGAAACTAACAAGACTCGGACTTTATGTAAGTATACCAACATGACCAAACCTTAATTCCGAACAACAATTGCAACACATTTAGAGAGCTGTAGAAATTGAAGTTTCAATATGCAGCACAAACCGACACAACACACAAAGCATTGTAAAACCCAACTGCTGAAAAGTAACAATTTGATAATAAAAACATTGAATAGGCAGTCATCATATTTAAGAGTTCATGAAATTTAAATGAACCCTATTAACTAAACCTTACACTACAATTACTAAAAAGTCAAAACCTGATGATGAAAATTCCATCTTTTACACCCCTTCCACTTTTTCCCTTTGTTTAATAAGAGTATAACAGCAATAACTCCTAAATCCTAAGCTAATTGAATTGCCCTTGCAAATTTTCATAACCCGAGTTTTGGCTCAATCACACATGTCCTTAATAGCCCTAATGTAAGCCACAAGTAGACCTCTAGACTCCAAGCATCTCATAGAAATTAAAGCCCAACTGCTTAAAAGTCACAATATGATGTAAAGCATTGAATAGGCAGCCATCATCTTTACAAGCTCATGAGATTCTTGAAATTGAACCCCATTAACTAAACTTTACACCACAATTGCTGAAAAGTGATAAAGTTTCCATCTTTTACACCCCTTTCACTTTTTTTCCCTTGTTATTTCAGTGAACAACAACAATAACACCTCAATCTTGAACGAATCCAATTTCCCTTATGAATTTCCCAACATACCCACTCCATTCACACTCGCTAAGATTACTCTAATACAGATCTCTTAAACAAACTACGAAGACTCCGGCAACTTACCTTATGATTAAACTTAATATCCAATATCACAACACAATGAACATAAAGAATTCAAAAAAAAACATTGTAAAACCCATATCGAAGTTGGTGCTTTTAACTCGCAATCAAAAAAGGGTTAGGGTTTTTCGAATGTGAAATAAACGGAAGAAGAAATCATAAGAGATGAGATAAGAAACTTACCGAAAGACTTCGCCGGAGAAAGAGATCGCCGAGAGAGAGTTCAAATTGGGGTGAGTAGAGCGACTGCAACAAAGATGGGAATCTCAGCTGCCGTGTACAGGAATTAAACCTTGAAGAGGGTTGTGTTAGTAAAAGAGACTATTTTTTTTTTTTTATTTGCTAAATATTATTTATATATTTTTTATTATAAGGTTTTTTTCTTAATGTTCTAGTAGTAATTCCTTTTTTTATATTATCATTTTATTTTGTCATTATTATAAATTTATAATTCTACCCCTTCCGTTTAATTTTATTTGTTTACTATTTTTAAAATATATTTATTTTTTTTATTTTATAATTTTATCATTACAAGAAAAGATAATAATTTTTTACATCTTATAGTTAACATTAATTACTTATTTGTTTTTAGAATTTTCGTATCTCAATTGATTAGCTACCTACAATTTAACTTTATCGGTGAATGTTCGATTCTCTAAATTGTTAATCCCCTCCTCTATTTTTCTTTTCTTGACTCACAATTTTATTTTTTGTCTTTTAAAAAAAAGGTCATAGCGTTGAAAACTTGAAAAACCCTTCTTGGATGCCTAAATAGAAAGAGCTGAGAAAATAAAGTATACAACGCATTCGGCGAATGCGATTTATGCATAAGTTTTAATCTCTTTTTATTTATTGTTGAAATTACATTATTATTCTTTCCGTTTAATTTTATTTGTTCACTATTTTAAAAAATATTTATTTCTTTTATTTAATACTTTTATCATTACAAGAAAAAATAATAATTTTTTACATTTTATACTCAACATGAATTGCTTATTTCTTTTCAGAATCTTCGTATCTCAATTGATTAGCTACCTACAATTTAACTTTATCGGTGAATGTTCGATTCTCTAAATTGTTAATTCCCTCCCATATTTTTTTTTTCTCGACTCACAATTTTATTTTTTGTCTTTTAAAAAAAAGTCATAACATTGAAAATTTGAAAAATCCTTCTTAGATGCCTAAATAGAAAGAGATGAGAAAATAAGGCATAAAACGCATTCGTCGAATGCGATTTATGTATAAGTTTCAATCTCTTCTTATTATTATTGAAATTACATTATTACCCCTTTTGTTTAATTTCATTTGTTCACTATTTTGAAAATATATTTATTTCTTTTATTTAATACTTTTATCATTACAAGAAAAGAGAATTATTTTTTTATATTTATACTCAATATTAATCACTTATTTGTTTTCAGAATCTTCGTATATCAATTGATTATAGCTATCTAAAATTTAACTTTATCGGTGAATATTTGATTCTCTAAATTGTTAATACCATCCCCTATTTTTCTTTTCTCGACCTACAATTTTATTTTTTGTCTTTTAAAAAAAGGTCATAGCATTAAAAATTTGAAAAATCCTTTTTGGATGCCTAAATAGAAAGAGTTGAGAAAATAAGGCATAAAACGCATTCGGCGAATGTGATTTATCTATAAGTTTCAATCCTTCTTATTTATTGTTGAAATTACATCATTACCCTTTCCATTTAGATTTATTTGTTCACTATTTTGAAAATATATATATATTTTTAATACTTCTATCATTACAATCAAAGATAATAAGTTTTTACATCTTATACTCAACATTAATTGCTTATTTGTTTACAGAATCTTCGTATCTCAGTTGATTAGCTACCTAATATTTAACTTTATCGGTGAATGTTCAATTCTCTAAATTGAAAATTTGAAAAACCCTTCTTGAATGCCTAAATAGAAAGAGTTGAGAAAATAAGGCATAAAACGCATTCGGCAAATGCGATTTATGTATAGATTTCAATCGCTTCTTATTTATTGTTGAAATTACATTATTACCCCTTTCATTTAATTTTATTTGTTCACTATTTTTAAAATATATTTATTTCTTTTATTTAATAATTTTATCATTACAAGAAAAGATAATATTTTTTTATTATTCCTGCAACATCATCTGCCTGGCTGACCATGATTTTGCATAGCAACATATACTTGAGGTTGTATATGGCCTTGACATCGACATTGGGAACTGCATGAAGTATCTCACTCTGCAAATCAATTTCACCTTGCTAATCTGGAGGTACATATATAGCATAGGCTGTTGTTCGAGCAGCTATAAGGCAAACTATAGTAATGTTAACGAATTAATGTTTGCTTATACGCGTAATTTTTTTCTTAAATAATTAAGTATATTATTTTGGATTTTCTTTGATTTTAAAAGTTTAGAAATAACAACAATTGATTAAAAAAATCAAATCAAACTGATAAATTATATATACATATTTTTATAATTATATATATGCAATTTATGCTTTTTTATAAATAATTTTTTAACTATATATATTTTGTATAATTTTCAACAAAATTTCATTTTTACCATTAATTTTATCTCTACTAGACTAAATATCCTATAGGTCTTAGATATGAATTAAAAATTTATGCAAAAAAATACACTATTGAGATTTTTACCTAAACTTTTTTATTTATTCAGCTAGTTGAAGCTTATACATCTCAAGACTTTGCTTTATAATAAATCTCATTGTAATGACACAAGCAATGTTTGATGAAATAATGGAAATTAAGAAAAAGAAAATATAAAAATTATACTCATATATATAGCACTCTTTTGCATGTCATATAAGGAGAACATCCCTGCACGTTTTTCTCCATAATAAACAATATTGTCAATCATATTATTCTATATATCTAATGCATTCTATCATGTTATCAACTTCATATCATCACCTTTAATTCCAACGACGATGGTCCAATTCACAACCCTCAAGAGGCTCACCTCAGCGGGCGCCGGCGCCACCCTCCCCACCGCTCGGTCTCTCGCCGTCGACGTGTAGCAAATTCATTCATCAACCTTAGGCTCACCATCTTATGTGGGGTTGTAACAATCTTAGTGTTACGTGGTACCATAGGCATTAACAACTTCTCCTCTAATAGTCCTTCCCTAAACCAAAACCAAAAACTTGTTGAAGAAACGAATCGGGTCATTGCTGAGATCCGATACGACGATAATGATAACGATGATGATGATAATTTTGAATATCCTCAAAATTCTACCTATAGTTTAGGTCCAAAAATCGACAATTGGGATTCTACAAGAAAAAGTTGGTTGCATGGAAATCCAAGATTTCCAAGCTATATAAATGGAAAGCCTCGCGTTTTGCTGGTAATGTTAGATAGTTTGTAATATTTTCATTTAAAGGCTTTACTTATTAGATAAATGACTTAAAATTCGAATTTGAAATTTAAACAGACACATATGTTCATGAAATAAGATGATTCTCTTAAAGGCTAAGTCAATTTAAGAAAAGTTGTTTTGTTTAATTTTTTATTTTTTTTTCTAATAGGTAACGGGTTCACCTCCAAGTCCTTGTGACAACTCAATTGGGGATCATTATTTGTTAAAGTCAATAAAGAACAAGATTGATTATTGTAGAATTCACAATATTGAAATTGTGTACAACATGGCACATTTTGACAAACAATTATCAGGATATTGGTCAAAATTGCCATTAATTAGAAAATTAATGATGTCTCATCCAGAAATTGAGTGGATATGGTGGATGGATAGTGATGCAATGTTCACAGATATGGTATTTGAAATTCCATTATCTAAATACAATGGAAAAAATTTGATCATTCATGGATATCCTGAATTATTAAATGAAAAATCGTGGGTTGCTTTGAACACTGGAAGTTTTCTTCTAAGAAATTGTCAATGGTCTTTAGATTTGCTTGATTCTTGGGCACCAATGGGACCAAAAGGTAAAATTCGCGATGATGCTGGTAAAATTTTGTCAGAAAATTTAAAAGGTAGGCCTAATTTTGAAGCGGACGATCAATCAGCATTGATATACATGTTAATATTGAGGAATAATAAGTGGATGGACAAGGTGTTTGTTGAAAATTCGTATTATTTACATGGTTATTGGGCTGGTTTAGTGGATCGATATGAAGAAATGATTCAAAAATACCATCCAGGTTTTGGAGATGAGAGATGGCCATTTGTGACACATTTTGTTGGTTGTAAGCCTTGTGGAAGTTATGGGGATTATCCAGTTGAAAAGTGTTTGAAAAGTATGGAAAGAGCTTTTAATTTTGCAGATAATCAAGTGCTTAAATTGTATGGATTTAGGCATAGAGGTTTGTCAAGTCCTAATGTTAAAAGAATAAGAAATGAAACTTTTAGGCCTTTAGAGTTTGTTAGTGACTTGGACATTAGACATTCTACATTATTTAGAGGCAGTCTATGAAAAATTAAATTTTCTTTTGGTTTTTAGTGGTTTTTTAGAGAGACTCTCTTCCTTGTATTTGTAAATTGTTTACGAAGAATATGGTCAGTGATAATTCATATAGCTCGATACCAACTCGTTTAAATGAGATGTATAGTTGTTGTAATCTTATACACTTTTTTTTTTCTTTTATGATCAAAATGGAAATTAATTGGTTTTGCTCCCATCTAGTTTAAGCTTTCTAAAACATTTTCATTTATCCATACTTTAACTTATTCTGTAAAGTGGAATTAGTTATGTAAAATATTCTTGTTATGTACATGGAGTATTATTTTCCAAAACCTAGCTAATTGACAATTACAATTTTGTTCCTCTGTCTTTATATATATGGCGCACAAAAAATTTGGTATTATTTTCTAATAAAAACAGACCGTCTGATGCACAAAATATGATCTCACGTAATTCAATTATATGTTTATGCTTTATCTTGCATCGTTATAAGCCTAATTACTTCCGAATCAACAGTAGAGAAAGCTTCATTATAACAATGTAGAGGAATGATGATATATTAAAGCTTCAATATAATTATTACCTCCCAATCAACATAAAGCTAACTCCATAATATATTAAAATTTCATGTGTAATTAACAACATTACAAAGGGTAAATTTTTATTGGTGTCAACTATTAAGAGATATTTTGAAACTCATACTTAATAAAAGATATGCACTTAAAATAACTAAAAAGACATATGAAGATGCTTAAAAACATTTAAGTTTATTATTTTCAACAACCTTAACTTATTATTCATTCGGATGAAGTAATAGAAAAGCTTATTTAAAGTAGTAATTATAAGAAGAAAGAAGTATTGATACACTTCTAAACTTATAGTAAATTATTAGTTTCGTTTCCAAACTATTGACAGCCTTAAAAATATTCTTCTACTCGACTAACTGAACTTAAATACACCTCTGATCTGGCCACATGGTGAAATACACCCCTAAATTCTCGCCAAGTTTAGATATGCTTTCAATACTTCTCTCGGCTTTCTATTAAGAACCCGACGCTCGTACAAGAGTTTGAGACCACTTGTTATGCCATGTGACAGATCAAGGGTACTGTATTTAAATTGAGTTAGTCAAGTAGAAGATTGTTTTTAAGGCTGACAATAATTTAAGGATGAAACTAGCTAATAATTTACGTCAAGTTCAAGTGTCTCTTCAATACTTTTCTCTTATAAGAATCAAAGTTCAAGGCCACTCCCTTGAAGCTTCAACTTGGTAATCTTGTCAAGTTGCTCTTCCATTTCAGGTGTCATATGATTCTTCCATTCCCCAACAACTCCTTTTCTGAAATATGCACTATTGTGAATATGAGAGAAGATTGATCCACTCTTGTTAACCTCCAAGTTCTTAAGCCTCTCCATGCTACACTTGTTCAAAACTATCTCCAAATCCTCTTCATTATCAAAAGGCTTTCCAAGAAACAAGGCTATTTTTGCCACCTCTTTCTTAGGGTCTATCTTCAAGTCTTCATACTTTAAGAATAATATTTTTTGAGGCATTTTTTTACTTTCTTCCCAATATTCAAGAACATGTTCAAAAAATGGTCCATACGGATGAACCCCTTTGCAAAAGTTCTCCACAACTTCTTCTAAAGGAGAGAGATCTTCTAAACGCTTACGATTATTGAAGAAATGCCACATAGAAATTATGGTATCTTTAGGATTTCTTGTTATGTATATAATCTTGCAATTATTCGAATTTTTTATTGAATTTGGCAAAATCCTATAAGGTAAATGTGTGTGAAATAATCTTGGAGAAGGCATTGTGTACACATCATGAGTTGGAGTTTTTGAATAAGAATGCATGACCTCTATTGTTGGAACATGAAAATGAGGATTATCCTTAACTAAAAGGTCTTCTTCTTCCTCTTTATTACCTTGCATGATGGATACACATATGGCCTTGAGCCAGGTTGAACCTGTAAAACAAACACACATCAGACATTAGAATAAAAATATATAGTTTTGTTTATTAGTTAATATCTTGTTTCCGTTGATCATTAATATGTAAAAAGTTACAATTTGAACTTGAAGAAAATATATAGTTGATGAAAGGTAGACCTAAGAACTGTATGCAAGTATAAGGCACTCTAATTTTTTAAATGTGTACACACAACAAAAAAATTATAAGGAAAGACCACATTCTAAGATCAGTGAGTAGGTTAGGTTTTGATAATTAAAAAAGATGACTTCCGTAACGAGAATAGGAAAATAAGTTCCATAATGGGAATTCCACGCCAATTGTCTCCTCCCTACGCTCCAATATTCCACCTCCCTCCCCACACACACTTCACCGCCCCCATTCCTCAACACAGATAAACGATGTTGTGACAATATTTAACATCAGAGAAAATTAAGAACACATTTTTCTTCGTACCAAATACACGACCTTAAATGTGGAATATATATATTTTTCCACAAGAAGATAAAATAGTTGATGAATTCATTAATCAAACTAAAATCAATTGATTAATTAATAAAAACCTGTTTTTATGGAAGATGCCAATAGAACATCATTAGGTTTTGATTTGAAGGTTGCCTTGAAGACCATGGTTGCCTTTACAGTGGTAAGAGTGGACCAAAACCCTTCCCACTGATATAGTTGAATTTTATTCCAAAAATAATCAATTTTGGGCAGTTGTTCTATAATTCACTCTATTTCTTCATTATTCACAATTGGTGATGATTTTTCTCACTCATTTTTTTAGGAATAGATCTTAATAAAAATAGTGGTAGTTCATATAGTTTAATTGGCCAAATGATATGTGCGTCTATATATAGGGGAAGGAGCTTAACGTAATTGTTAATGTGATGCAATAAGAGATCTATGACATCTTCCATTTAGTGATTCTAGTATACTCTATAATGTATAGGATAACCAAAAAAGATCATATAGTATAAATTTCTTCTTGGACTTTGTAAAGAAAGCTATTTGAAAAAAAATTCCATCACGAGTTAATTTATGATTTAATTAGCAATGAAAAATCGATTGAATGTAAAGTCATCCTAATTGATGTCCATTCATAGCTCTATTAGGTAGGCATAGCCCAATCTATGTATTAATAATAAAATTTTGCAGTTGGATCATAATATTATTCCCACATCGCGTGAGTTTCAACACTAGTAAAATGAAGTAAGAGCAATAAATTGTCTCCATTTCAAAACTCACAGACTTGACATTATATATATATATATATTGATTTTCAGTGGAAGAACTTACTCCGAGAAGTCCCTTATCTCTGTTGACTATTTTACACCGTCAGGAGTTATTAACATAGCAAAACGTAAAAGGAGGTTTCTGAAATTCGCTGAACTTTACATTTATTTAGAAATCATTTATGTTAAATTTAATAAGTATGACGATATGAGTAAAAAAATAAATTTGTCAAATTCAATTTGATGGTATATCATATTTTTGTAAATTAAATTAAGTTTATTTTGTACATCTCTAAAATTTGAAGAAGAAGAAAAAAAAAAAAGACAACCAATGAATCCACCCATGTCATACATACTTGGTAGAAATAATTAGAGTCTAAATTGCCTTATAATACTATTTTCTTATCCATATTTAAAAATTAAAAATAAAAATAATTAAGAATCTTACCTGTCATAAGCATTAAAAATTCGAGACGGTGACTAGTGGATATTAATTAATATCTTCTAATTAACAAGCAACTTTCACGTATAGCAAACATAAAAATCATATTTGTATGCTATAACTATAGTTTACATAATTGTGCTCCATAACAAACATAAATATGTATATTTCGCTACACATATACAAAAGAAAGTAATTATATAATATGTTTCGGTATACATATACAAAAGATCAATTATATAATCTGTGTTTGTATAAAGCGAGAAAGAGAGAAAGACAAAAGAAAACTAGACAGAGGAAGATCGTATTTGTATAATCATAAGTGTATAGGACAAAAAATATATGCATTTGTATTTGTATATACAATTGTCTCTTGCTTTATACAAACACAAACGCATTGTATACATTTGTATTTGTATAAAGTGAGAGAGGCGAGCGAGATCTGGGAGAGTAGCAAGTGAGATCTGGGAGAGTGGCGAGCGAGATCTGGGAGAGGGGAACAAAAATATAAGTATATATATTCTCTCGCTTTATACAAACACAAACACATTTTATACATTTGTGTTTATATAAAAGTGAGAGAAGCGAGGGAGACTGCCCATCGAGAACGAGAGTGGTGAGTGAGATTCACCAGGAGAAAGGCGAAATAGCAATAGTTTGCTATGAGGTACAATTAAATCAAACTATGATTATAGCATTTAATTTTAATTAATAGTTTGCTATTATATACAATTTTTCCTTAACTAAAGTCATTAGCATTAATGTCTACTATTTCATTTTAACACATCAACAAATTCTTTTTTTCTAAAATAGACACTCTAAATTTAATATTTTTAATTTCAAAAATATTACGCTGCTTTAAAAACCACCTTATCTATATCACTAATTAAAATAAAAGGTCTCGCATAATACATAAATAAGATCGAAGAAGTATAATGACATAAAACTCACTCCATAATATATTAAAATTTCATGCGTGCATAACAACATTACAAAAGATAAACTTTTATGTGTCAACAATTAAGAGATTTCTAGACTCATACTTCATAAAAGAGATGCAAAAAGACATGGAAGATAGACGCTTACACATTTAAGTTTTATTATTTTCAACAACCCTAACTTATTACTCATTCGGATGAAGTAATAGAAAAGCTTATTAAAGTAGTAGTTACAATAGAGAAGTAATGAAAACACTCCTAAATTTGACGACGTGAATTATTAGTTTCGTCCCTGAATTATTAACAGCTTTATACCCATCTATTTGATTAACTGAACTTAAATACACTTCTGATCTTGCCACATGGGTGAAAAACACCAAGAATTTAGGGGTGTTTCAACACTTTTCTCGGCTTTTTATTAAGAGTCTCACGCTCGTACAAGAGTTTGAGACCACTTGCTATACTATGTGACAGATCGGGGTGTATTTAATTTGAGTTAGCCAAATAGATGGATTCTTTTAAGACTGTCAATAATTCAAAAATGAAACTAGTAATTCACGTCAAATAGTTCAGGCGTGTTTCCAATACTTCTTGTTTATAAGTATCAAAGTTCAAGGCCACTCCCTTGAAGCTTCAACTTGGTAATCTTGTCAAGTTGCTCTTCCATTTCAGGTGTCATGTGATTCTTTCAATCTCCAACAACTCCATTTCTGAAAAATGCATTATTGTGGGCATAAGAGAAGATTGATCCACTCCTATTAACCTCCAAGTTCTTAAGCCTCTCCAAGCTACACTTGTTCAAAACTATCTCCAAATCCTCTTCATTACCAAAAGGCTTTCCAAGAAACAAAGGCTATTTTTGCCACCTCTTTTTTAGGGTTTATCTTCAAGTCTTCATACTTCAAGAATAATATTTTTTGAGGCTTTTTTTACTTTCTTCCCAATATTCAAGAACATGTTCAAGAAATGGTCCATACGGATGAACCCCTTTGCAAAAGTACTCCACAACTCTTCTAAAGGAGAAAGATCTTCTTAACGCTTACAATTATAGTTGAAGAAATGCCACATAGAAATTATGGTATCTTTAGGATTTCTTGTTATGTATATAATCTTGCAATTATCCGAATTTTTGGTTGAGTCTGGCAAAACTCTATAGGTAAATGAGTGTGAAATAATCTTGGAGAGGGCATGGTGTCTAGATCATGAGTTGGAGTTCTTAAATAATAATCCATGGCCTCTATTGTTAGAACATGAAAATGAGGATTATCCTTAACTAAAAGGTCTTCTTCTTCCTCTTTATTACCTTGCATGATGGATACACATATGGCCTTGAGCCATGTTGAACCTGTAAGACAAACATCGGACATTAGAATGAAAATATATAGTTTTCGTTGATCATTGATGTGTAAAAAGTTACAAGTTGGGATTGACGAAAATATATAGTTGATGAAAGGTTGACCTAAGATCTATATACGAGTATAAGGCACTCTAATTTTTAAATGTATACACGCAACAACAAAATTGTTAGGAATGACCACATTTTAAGAGTGTGTAGGTTAGGTTTTGATGATAAAAAAAAATGACTTCGGTAACGAGAATTGAAAAATAAGTTCCATAATGGGAATCCCACGCCAATCGTCTCCTCCTTATACTCTCCAATGTATATACATATCTATCTATCTATATTACCTTAAAAGCATGAACTCCTAATTTAAATGTTAAATTACTATAATATCCCTAACTTAGGTTGTGACTTTTTCGATGAGTTGTGACTTTTACGATAAGTTGTGACTTTTTTTTTGAAGGGTTGTGGTTTTTCGATGAGTTGTGACTTTTCCAAAGAGTTGTGTACTTTTCATTAAGTTGTGACTTTTCCAAAGAGTTGCTAACTTTTTCAATAAGTTGTGACTTTTCCAAAGGGTTGTGACTTCTCGAAAAGGTCATGACTTTTCAGATAAGACACAAAAAATATTTGTTCATACTACCCTTTGTTGACTATAAATAGAGGGGTTTCCTCTTAGTTTTCAACCACAATTTGTTTTAACTTTTACTCTTCTTCTTCTTGCATTTTAATTTTTTTTGTGTCATTTATTATCGTTGAGTTAGTTCGAAGTTTAGCGGAATATGAGATACCACTATTCTGATGAAGTAAGTTGTTCTATCCTAAGAGGGTATATTCCATAACCTCGAGTACTTGAGGAAAATAATTTTGATGATATAATAATTATTTTTTTGCTTAATATATACATCAGTATGTAACGTTCCAAATTTTGTAGTCTAAATTCATTTGTTTATGTTAACATTTTCTCTTGTGACAGAGATATATGCCTCTGAATATTTTTTCCAAAATTTAGAGAATTGTCATGATTTGTTTTTTATGCTCAAGACAAATGAATGACTTTATTTATCAATACTATTTATGTGATTTAGACTCTCGGGAATTTTTCTTCAAAATAGTTATATAAATATTGCCTTTTTGTTTTACTTATATACTATTTCTTAATATTTTAGTATTTTAGACGAAGAAAAGTTCATATGACTTGTAATAACGCATGTTGAAGTTTGTATTAGTAATTTTTATTACCCTTTATTTAATAGTTAATTTTATGAGATAAATATTTTCATTAATGCAAATATATATTTATATTTGGGTAGGTATTTGTATTTAAATTAAAGTATTATATATGTCACAAATGTATTATCAAGTTAACAAGATTTTCTAACTTCAAAGTATATTATATAAAATGTATTTGTTCTCTTCACATGTTCATAAGACATCTAAACAATTTAATGTGGAATACACATGCAAAGCACATCTGGTTAGATGACGAAAAAAAAATACAGATCAAATATTGTCTATAAGGTAATATTAGTGGGATAAAAGGTTTGCATTAATAAGAGATATATATGACGATCCACAATGAACATTCACAAAAGAATCTGCAATATTATTTTTTGCTAAATTTATTATTCAAATCTTCGCTTAAATAAACAATACTATTTACTATAACATATATTTTTGAAATTGTTATTCACGTGCAACGCACGTGTCAAAAAACTAGTATATATATATATGCTATTGTGATAATATTTAACATCAGAGAAAATCAGGAACACATTTTCCTTCGTACCAAATACACAACCTTAAATATGGAACATATATATTTTTCCCCATGAAGATAAAATAGTTGATGAATTCATTAATCAAACTCAAACCAATTGATTAATAAAAGCCTGTTTTTATGGAAGATACCAAGAGAACATCATTAGGTTCTGTTTTGAAGGTTGCCTTGAAGATCATGGCTGCCTTTAAAATGATAAGAGTGGACCAAAACCCTTCCCACTGATAAAGTTGATCAATGTTATTCCACGAATGATCAGTTTTGGGCAGTTTCTCTATAATTCTCTCTATTTCTTCATTATTCACAATTGCTGATGATTTTTTCTCACTCATTTTAGGAATATATGGAATTAATAAAAATAGTGGTAGTTCATATAGTTTAATTACCCAAATGATATGTGTGTCTATATATAGAGGAAGGAAGAGTCGTTTTAAAAAATATTTACATAATCAAATTACTTAACGTAATTAATGCGATGCAATGAGAGATCTATAACATCTTGCATTTGGTGATTCTAGCATACTCTATAATTTATAGGATAGCCAAAAAGATCATATAGTATAAATTTCTTCTTGGACTTTTTAAAGAAAGATTTGAAAAAAAATTCCATCACGAGTTAATTTATGATTTAATTAGCAATGAAAAATCAATTGAATGTAAAGTCATCCTAATTGATGTCCATTCGTAGCTCTATTAGATAGGCATAACCCAATCTATGTATTAATAATGAAATTTTGCTGTTGGATGATGATACTATTATCCGCACATGGCGTGAGTTTGAAGTAATTAAGAGCAATAAATTGTCTCCATTTCAAAGCTCATAGACATTTGGCATTTACAGCTGATTTTGCAGGGCAGGTATATATATATTATTTTTTCGATTTTCAATAGAAGAATTTTCTTCGAGAAGTCTCTTATCTCTATTGACTATTTTACACCGTCAAGACTTACTAACATTGCAAAACGTAAAAGGAGGTTTCTGAAATTTCCTTAACTTCACATTTATTTAGAATGCATTCACGTTAAATTTAATAAGTATGACGATATGAGTAAAAGAAAATTTGTCAAATTCAATTTGATGGTATATCATATTTTTGTAAATTAAATTAAGTTTATTTTGTATATCTCTTTGAAGAAGAAAAAAAGAAAAGACAAGAAATGAATCCACCCATGACATACATACTTGGTAGAAAATAATTAGAGTCTAAATTGCCTTATAATACTATTTTCTTATCCATATTTAAATATTAAAAATAAAAATAATTAAGAATCTTACCTGCTATAAGCATTAAAAATTCGAGACGGTGACTAGTGGATATTAATTAATATCTTCGAATTAACTAAAGTCATTAGCATTGTCTGCCTATTTCATTTTAACACATCAACAAATTCATTTTTTCTAAAATACACTTTAAATTTAATATTTTTAATTTCAAAAATATTATGCCGCTTTAAAAACCACCTTATCTAATCACTTATTAAAATAAAAGGTTTCGCATAATACATAAATAAGATCGAAGAAGTATAATGACATAAAACTCACTCCATAATATATTAAAATTTCATGCGTGCATAACAACATTACAAAAGATAAACTTTTGTAGGTGTCAACAATTAATAGATATTTCTAGACTCATACTTCATAAAAGAGATGCAAAAGACATGGAAGATAGACGCTTACACATTTAAGTTTTATTATTTTCAACAACCCTAACTTATTACTCATTCGGATGAAGTAATAGAAAAGCTTATTAAAGTAGTAGTTACAATAGAGAAGTAATGAAAACACTCCTAAATTTGACGACATGAATTATTAGTTTCGTCCCTGAATTATTAACAGCTTTATACCCATCTATTTGATTAACTGAACTTAAATACACTTCTGATCTTGCCACATGGGTGAAAAACACCAAGAATTTAGGAGTGTTTCAACACTTCTCTCGGCTTTTTATTAAGAGTCCCACGCTAGTACAAGAGTTTGAGACCACTTGCTATGCTATGTGGCAAATTGGGGTGTATTTAAGTTGAGTTAGCCAAATAGATGGATATTTTTAAGACTGTCAATAATTCAAGAGTGAAACTAGTAATGCATGTCAAGTAGTTCAGATGTGTTTCCAATTATACTTCTTTGTTTATAATTATCAAAGTTCAAGGCCACTTCCTTGAAGCTTCAACTTGGTAATCTTGTCAAGTTGCTCTTCCATTTCAGGTGTCATGTGATTCTTCCAATCCCCAACAACTCCTTTTCTGAAAAATGCACTATTGTGGATATAAGAGACGATTGATCCACTCTTATTAACCTCCAAATTCTTAAGCCTCTCCAAGCTACACTTGTTCAAAACTATCTCCAAATCCTCTTCATTACCAAAAGGCTTTCCAAGAAACAAAGCTATTTTTGCCACCTCTTTCTTGGGGTCTATCTTCAAGTCTTCGTACTTTAAGAATAATATTTTTTGAGGTTTTTTCTTACTTTCTTCCCAATATTCAAGAACATGTTCAAGAAATGGTCCATACGGATGAAGCCCTTTGCAAAAGTACTCCACAACTTCTTCTAAAGGAGAGAGATCTTCTAAACGCTTACAATTATAGTTGTAAAAATGCCACATAGAAATTAAGGTATCTTTAGGATTTCTTGTTATGTATATAATCTTGCAATTATCCAAATTTTTGATTGAATCTGGCAAAACCCTATAAGGTACATGTTTGTGAAATAATCTTGGAGAGGGCATTGTGTATAGATCATGAGTTGGAGTTTTTAAATAATAATCCATGGCCTCTATTGTTGGAACATGAAAATGAGGATTATCCTTAACTAAAAAGGTCTTTCTTCTTCCTCTTTATTACCTTGCATGATGGATACACATATGGCCTTGAGCCATGTTGAACCTGTAAGACAAATATCGGACGACATTAGAATGAATATATATATATAGGTTTTTTATAAGTTAATATCTTGTTTCGACGTGTAAAAAGTTACAATTTGGACTTGACGAAAATATACGATTGATGAAAGGTAGACCTAAGAACTATATACAAGTATAAGGCATTCTAATTTTTAAATGTATACACGCAACAAAAAAATTGTAAGGAAAGACCACATTCTAAGAGCATGTAGGTTAGATTTTGATGATTAAGAAAATTGTAAGGAAAATAAGTTCCATAATGGGAATCCCACGTCAATTGTCTCCTCCCTACACTCCAATATCCACACCCCCCCCCCCACAAACACACACTTCCTCCCCAACCACCATCTCCACCACCTCTATCCCTCAACACATATAAACGATGTTGTAACAATATTTAACATTAGAAAAAATTAAGAACACATTTTCCTTCGTACCAATTACACGACCTTAAATATGGAACATAAATATTTTTCCACAAGAACATAAAATACTTGATGAGTTCATTAATCAAACTCAAACCAATTGATTAATAAAAACCTGTTTTGATGGAAGATGCCAAGAGAACATCATTAGGTTCTGCTTTGAAGGATGCCTTGAAGACCATGGCTGCCTTTATAATGGTAGGATTTGACCAAAAACCTTCCCACTGATAAAGTTGAAAGTTATTCCAAAAATGATCAGTTTTGGGCAGTTGCTCTATAATTCTCTCTATTTCTTCATTACTCACAATTGATGATGATTTTTTCTCACTCATTTTAGGAATGGAATTGATAAAAAATAGTGGTACTTCATATAGTTTAATTGGCCAAACGATATGTGCGTCTATATATAGGGGAAGGAGGAGTGTAAAAAATATTTACATTACTTAACGTAATTGTTAATGTGATGCAATAAGAGATCTATGACATCTTGCATTTAGTGATTCTAGCATACTCTATAATTTATAGGATAACCAAAAAATATCATATAGTATAAATTTCTTCTTGGACTTTGTAAAGAAAGATTTGAAGAAAAAAATTCCATCACGAGTTAATTTATGATTTAATTAGCAATGAAAAATCGATTGAATGTAAAGTCATCCTAATTGATGTCCATTTCTAGCTCTATTATTATTTTTTTTCAAAATCCACCAAATGTGGGGATTAGGCATTGCCCAATCTATGTATTAATAATGAAATTTTGCAGTTGGATCATAATATTATACATCCTGAATTTTAACACTAGTAAAATGAAGTAAGAGCAATAAATTGTTTCCATTTCAAAACTCGTAGACTTGGCATTTACAGCTGATTTTCCAGAGCAGGTTACAAGGATGAATACCATACACTAAGAAGAATTAACAGTAAAGAGGCTACAGATACCGTCTGTTTACAGCATCAACGACACCAGATCAGAGACTAAGCCATCCGATTCATTCCAAGCCTGTTCAAATTACATTTTAAATGTCATCCCCTCCCTACATTCGTAATACCTTGCTCCGAAAAGCCTCTTATCTCCGTTGATCTGTGCTCTGCTGCTTCATAACTTCATTTACCACGCCTAGTAGCCCTACTGAACATGTCTTTGATATTAAGGGAGTTGGTCTCCGCTTTTATCTTTTTAGTTGGTCGTTTGCTCTTAGTAGCCTTTTCCTGACCTTCACTGTTTCCCTGCTGATTTGGAAAGATAAGAAAAGGAGTGATGTGCATCGCAAATGAAAAACTGGAAGTAAATAAATTAAGCAGAATCATGGCTATCTACTGTGATTTGCTTTGTGCTTTTTCTACTGCTATGTCAGCATGCTAATAGAGTGTGTATATATATTATCATTGCCACAACAATATACTATTTCTCTATTAAAGTGTGCATCAACCATACATACAGATATCTTTTAAAGCCCGACTTACTGGCAAATTTATCCTTCATCTACCCAAATGGAAAAGAATCCTGAACATCAAATAATAGTTCTGATGCACATGTAGGCTTCGCCCAAACATAAATTGCAACAATTATTACAGTAGGCTAGGCCTGGGAGAGAAACATATTGTAAACAAAAGATTCAATTTCGATTTTTCTCATGATACATCAAGACATGGTGATAATATTCTTGCACAGTTTATTATCCTTGTTTCTGGTGCCGTAGAAAATACATACTAATCACCAAGTCATGGGATTGGAACCAGTTTAATAGTGGTTGTCTTACCTGTTCGTGATTGAAGGACTCAAAACTATTATCCATTGGTGATGAATGCATTTCAGAATTTGACGCTTTTGTGTCCTCTTGCAAGTCTATGCTGTGATCATAATGATAACAATAAAATGGTTAATAAATTAGAGGAAACTTAATGTTACCATCTTCAAAAAAATTAGAGAACTTGTAAAGAGAAGACATACAACATAACCACCACTGATATAAAATGTACTGTCAGTTAGCATCAAGAGGAATACTTTAACTAGGAACATGGGTCCCCTAAACAAGACCAGTCCGTCCCCTTATCAAAGCCAGAAAGTCCATCCATGCCTTGTAACTCATACAACAGCATATTTGCAGGCTAGCCATAAAGCAGGTGCTTAAACATGGTAATACAGAATTTTACAATTGATTTTTAGTGTCGGAATAACACATCCATCCAGATATCATCTTTATATATTGGTAATTCATCTTCCAATTTGTCACAGGAAAACTTATGGTAATTCTGAAAATAAGCTGGTGGCTTACTCATTAGATAGTTCAATGGATTATTTCAGAAGCTAAATGTGAACTAACATTATTCATAACACAGAGTGTGTAAATAAGAGAATAGGTCCTGAAAGTTGTTTGTCTGCATCGACTCATGTTGCATTTTTACCTTTTAAGATATTGTGTAAAAGCATAACCTCTATCTAACGATACCTAGACAAATAACTTCAAAAACAATCAGAAAAAACTCGGCCATTTATCAGTTAAAGGAAATACCTTAATTTGCTGCAGAGGAGCTTCAACCAAGGCTCTTCCTTCAAGTACTCTCCAATTATAGATACTGCATCAGTTACTGTTTACTTCAAAAGGCATTAATTAGTATAATCTTTTAGCTTTCATATGGACATGACAGCAAACCACATATTTAAGATGATAAGCGCACTAAATTGGCCAAACAAACTTATTTCCTGGTTCTTTAAAAACCAAGGATACATTAAAGATACTTGAAGAGTTTCTCAAACAAAGAACGATGCGAAAAATGTCTTCGAACGACCACAATTGGCTATGAGAATCATAACCTTTTAAGTGTAAAAAAATTAACGAACTCATTATTCAAAAGGAGACGTACATATTTCTTTCTTATCTCGAGCAGCATAGTTCTTATCCAGTGTCAACAATGTCTTCTTTAATTGTATTACCTACAAATGTCTTAAAAGTTAAAATAGAGACATGGAACATAATGAAAATTGTGTCTGAGAGACTAATCCATCTGTAAGATGGATAGACCATTGTAGACAAAGAAGACTTCACAAGATATAAACAAGACGCTACCAAAATATAAAGAACACCTCAAAATAGAAGAAATTATTAGTTCCTTTTATGTAAGACTCTGGTTGGTTTCCTTCGGCCTTTGAAAATATATGACTTATCTAGTTATTTTACACCCAAGTTGCATCATTTCCATTTGAAAAAGTCCAAGTCCGAGCTAGATGATAACACATGCACTGTGGCGCTAAGCTGTTTCTCTTAGTTATTATAAGTTGTTACTCAAACCTAGTGACAGGGCAGGCAAGTTATACCATAGCAAATAATCAAGTACACTTACACGACAGTGGATCAGAGTGGCAGCCAGATCATGTGGAAGAAAATTTCTTATATAACTATGTGGACTATGCCATACTTATCATTGGACCATCTTCAGAACTCAATGTAGACATAACTAACGCGAGATCCATCTACAAGCTAAACTATTACAGGCCATTAACTGGAACAAGTTATAAGTGGATTTTCATACTTTTTACAGATTGGGAAGATCAGATACTGGAGAGTCAATCACAAGAACTCTAGAACTTCTAATTTCCAAAAAGTTATGATTTTTACTCTGAATGCTAGAACATGATCATCACAGCACATTGTTTCAGAGCAAAAAAAACCACCCAATATATGGGCTTGTAAGGGATGAAGTCTTACCTTCAAGCATAACCACTTTAACACCTTCTCATCATTAAGCCTGAAAAACTTTGTCATTCCTACATCTGTAGACAAAAAAAAAAAAGGAGAGGGATGGACAACAATATTAAGCATTAATTAACTTGAATTAGACATTCACCACCAACCCAAAAGTAAATGTTATAGTTTCAAATGTTTTATGAATTACATCATGTTAGACTTCAATACCATTTTCATATGTTTTTCTCTACACTTTATTTGCCAAACTTTAAGTCAGATTCATGGATAATATATCTATTGAATACTCCATAAAATATGAGATGTCATGCCATCTAGCATAATAAGACCAAAAACAAAAAACTGGAGATAGGACAATAGAATATTATCACCTTTGACATCACAAACCACTTGCATGCAGTTCTCAGCAATAGAAGAAAGATGCTGATATCCAGGATAGCCTACAACATAAATTATTTCATCCACTTGCCTAAACTTTCCTGGATCATCATTTTTCTGCATTTATCACAATAAACAAAAGAGCAATTAGAAACCAGCTTGTCAAGTGGCAGAAGTTGTCTCTTGCAAATGGTGCATTCAGCAAAGGAAACCCAACCAGCCAAAAGAGAAAGAAGATAATCTGAATCTTATGTAGTCATTCAGAAGAAAGGGAGTAATAGAGTCACCTATATTGTAGACAGTTCTTACAGTCAAATGAAAGTAGTTTACAAGCAGTTCCTTTTCTTAATAAATAATATATAAAGCAACAATACGTGTAAAATACACACTTTCAAGTATTACACTTCTCTACTATAAACTTTTTGCTAGCAGTTTGTTTATATAAGAAACTTAAGAGAGATAAATCACTCAGAAGTTAGAAATTAATACCTTCATTCTTGCTTCTTCGAAAATAGGTAGCAGAACAAAAACTGGATCGACTGGAGTTGCAGTATACAAACGACCATCTGTTTTGAGAAATAAATGAGTACAGAAAAACTACCAAGAAAGCACTAACAATTCCTCTAGAAATCAAGACTAATAGCATTGACAGATTTGAAGAGTAGAAGATATAACCAATAGGCTTCTCTAGAAAGAGTACAAGAGGTAAAATATAAGCATAATGAAAGGCAAATTGAGATGTTGAAGATATATTTAATTAAATATAAGTGTGCTCTCTAACCGCTTAAACTTTTAGATGAGATGGTTACACACTTATCATTCGTAAACATATAGCTTTAGTTCCTGTAAACTATTACCTTGAAGAGATTGGTTCATCAAGACAAATTATGAACAACGAGGGCAACTGCAGATTTATCAGCTTTTGAAAAGGTTATTTAGACCAAGCTCAGACGAACATTTACCTTCACATACATAATCCCCAAGGAACCAAGACCCATAAGATTGCTTGAACCAGTGAAGTTCTTGAAGAGATCCATCAACACAAAGGTAACATGTTGCATTTCCTGTCACAAAAGCAAATTTTTTTAAAAATTATATCAATGCTACTGGACTATTAATACAATCATAGTGGCAAACCAGTTCCCACAAGATAGTATGGCAATCAGCAAGAGGTTAGGATGTTGTTAACAAAAAATGACCTATAGCAATTTCGATACATCCACAAAAACAATATCTCAAGCCACTGCCATGAAAGCATTATAACCATAGGAAAAACAACAAACAAATACACATATTTGAAGACATCTAAAACAAGCAGCTGCATGAAAAGTGCAGGGATTTACCAGATTTGGGATGTCGGAGAGATAAAAGCTGCTCTACCTTGTCCCCATCCTTAGAAGGCTCTGCAATGTCAAAGTGAGAATCTTGATATTGCATTCAGGTGAGTATAGAAGATTCTAGAGCTGTATCTAAGAGATTGACATATCATTGTTCCCATGTACCAGCAACACAGCAAGAGAGATGTCAAGATGATTTTTTTTCTTTCTTTTTTCGAAAAGAGTTATTTATTTCCATAATCAAGATTCGACTATATGATAAGT
Organism: Solanum tuberosum; assembly: GCF_000226075.1. Lineage (NCBI taxonomy): Eukaryota > Viridiplantae > Streptophyta > Magnoliopsida > Solanales > Solanaceae > Solanum > Solanum tuberosum. The sequence continues at coordinate 1,611,698 of NW_006239027.1, read as the reverse complement.
GTATCAGTTTAACGACATATCTGGAAGAACCAACAAGTCCTGAAATCTTCAATATCCGTCTCCATCCTTGGAGATGAAGCTTACATGTAGCTACTGATCCTTAAGCAACAGTAACATACATGCTCAAGACACACTCCTTTAGATTCCAATTGGTTGAAGATATTCAAAGAATTGAAATATCGCACACATAATGAACTCAATTTGCCCACCAAATTACAGGCAAAGCCGATTTCCTATGGTGTGTAATTATTCAATCAAGATACAAGAATCAAGAACTATTGTATCCAATTGAAAGTTTCTTCCTTTTTTGCTAACGAAACATAATGAAGGTGTAATTAACATAGTACTATGTCTTTAATCTCAAAATAAAAACAGCAGCAAGAAAAAAGACACAAACTCAAGCCAAGAGATAAAAATGAACACTCACAAACAAAAAAAGAACCATAATACCCAATCGAAAGTTTCTTCCTTTTCTGCTAACAAAACCTAATGAAGGTGTAATCAACTTAACTAGAGGACACACAAAAAAAGAAATGTGTATTAAAGGAAGTACCTTTTGCAATAAGAACACGAGCTTCATCTAGACCTTCCCACCAAGCCATGGAAACCTTTCTGACACAAGAAAAACCTCTAGGAGGAGAACTATTCTGATAATCAAATAAAATTATATAGTGAGATTAGTAAAGACACAAAGCATTAGAAATTACAAGAAGAGATAAATGGGTGTAGGGTTTTTGAAAGAAAGAATGGAACTTTACCACTGGATGGAAGAAGAAAGGAACAATTTTGCAGTATAGCGTTGAAGAAGAAGAAGAAGAGATTTTGCAGAAATTTAGAATTGGCGCCGAAAGCAGTGGTGGCAATATCAAGTCCATTCCTCACCCTAGTAAAGGGTACCATTCTAATAAAAAGTGTTTTTAAAAAAAAAAAAAAAAAAATTCGACATGTTAGAACGTGTTTTCATGAGTTCAGTTATTAGTAATACAGAAAAATAATTGTGTACATTACTTATCAATTAAAAATATTACCGATATTAGTTTTAATACATTAATAATTTCTTCATAATCAACAACCAAAGGATCCCTAGTGTTTAGAGTTGGATTTCAGGCGCGAAAGACTTCCTGATTCTCTAGTTGAATTATTACTTTTATTTGACGATACAAATAAGATACAAGACGTGGGGATTGCTAGAAAACCAAATAATCTTTCCATGCCTAAGTTTGCTATGCTATTTGGTACTATACAATTCTTTTATTGGTTTTGGATCTTCTTTCTACAAGAGATAATGAGAAGAATTCACAATTTAACCTCGACATTGAATTTGATCTTATTATACAATAATCCCGTACAATTTAACCTCGACATTGAATTTGCTCTCATGATATAATAACCCCGTACAATTTAACTTCGACAATGAATTTGATCTCATGATACAATGATTCCATATGAAACGATATGAACCTTTGATCTAACTCAACCACAAAAATGAATAATATAAAATGAGGGTCAGACATCAAATGGTTGAATCTGCCTCTAACTCAAGGTTATTCATGTCCATGTTACTGCATCTCAACAAAATAAAACTTTACAGAAACACACAATTAGGCATTAGCATTGACCACAAATATACAAGTCACTAGGTGGTGTGGTTCCAATTCCACTGTCAGTGTCTAAAGGATTTTTTTTTCAACAAGAAGAAGGAACACATAAACAAGTCCTTGGACATTAAATTTGCACAGCTCTTTCAATGGATAGAAGATTATGTTGGCTTCATTCTTCACTTTTTGGGTCGCTTGTCGCGGGAAATCCCCTCTCCTTTAGAAATTTAAGACATATACACCTTAGTAAGCTCGTTCTGGCGGAATCTGGAGCAACTCACGTATCCCTTCACAAACCTGCATTCGAGTTTTTTTCATTAAATATTCATCAGTTAGTGTAATTTAGTCAGGAGCATAAAAGAAAGGTCCGGTTTACATCTCTCACGACTTCATATTATCTGAACAATTGAAACACATACCATCTTGATCTGGGCCTTAATTGATGCAATTAGACGTGTATATTCCTCTATTTGCCTGCACATTTAATTGCAAAGATCTACATTTAGTTTAAGGCAAGAAACATGACTCAGAAGAATATCGTTTGAACTGTTGAACAGAGTGTTTCCACTCAAAACATGGAAAAATGAAGTCACAAAACATGCGGAGAAGGTTTTTCCTCTTTCTTGAGTGTGAAAGGTTCAAAAACGCACCCATCCTTCACTTCCCTCCACTCCAGAAAAAAAAACAAGAGCTGAACTAGTTGGTTCCAATACCAAGAAACTTAAAGTGAAAAAAGAGAATACGGAGGAGCAAAATAAGCACAAACATCTAAGCTGATTAGACATTGATATTCACATGCTCATATTCGACCTTCCTATCTTTTAATCAATAGCACAGTCTGATTAAAGTTTATCCAAACTGGAAAACAAAAACATGCTTGAGCAGAATAATTTGGAGTTGTTAGTTGAGTTATGCTGTCATTGGATAATAATTAAGGTGGTAGACCAGTACTATACAAATCTCTATTAGAGTTGCCAATTTTTGCTTAAACAAGGTTTTTAGCTTTTCCTTCACAACTTCACAGCTTGAGTTTTTTGAAAACTTTTAAGACTCTGCATTGGTGCATATTCTTCCACCTAGCCAAACTCAGTCCATTGCATGGAAAATGGCGTGATGGCTATTAAAATAGGCTACTAACTACATATACCTTAGACACTGGAAAATTGCACTCGAACTTTTTCATCTCCCTTTATTAAGTGCCTGACTTACCAGTAATTAGATTTATGAAACACATCCTATCTCTTCTGATTAGCAAGAAAGAGATCCCAACTCTACATCCTATTGAATGCTCCTTGAGGTGTTTGATCTACTTTTAAGATGGCCAATTTACTGAATGTTATATTTACCTTCGCACTTATTTTCCAAATCTTAAGAACAGAAGATGGATTTATCATGTGACCAACTTATCCTTTACACAATGTTAAGATTTTGAAAGGGACTTTACTTGAATTTAAGTCCTCAAATGGAAATAAGACACTACTGATAGAAGCAGAGATTAGTAATACCTAGCTAGTTTCTCCTCCCTTGCTGATATATAATTTAGAGCTTCCGACCAAGTGAACTCCACATGAAATCCAAGTCCAACATCAACAAATATGCGTGTTGTATCTGGGCTGTCAGATCAACTCAGGAAGAAATATCAATATGCAGTGGATGAAAATACTGAGGTATTAGAAATCATCAAGATACAGATTTTCAATTGTAAATGAAATAAAAAAGAAGCAAAAAGTATCAATACATGTTCAAATAAAGTAGACATCACTTAACTTATATATATTCAATAATTTTCTACAAACATTTAAATAAAGATAAGAAAGACTTACACATCAGCTTGCAGGTATACTTCAGAGCCAATATTAACCAATGTCTTCAGATTAGTTACATTGTTCTTCTCCAAATTCTCTATATTACTCCTTAAATCAGAGCTAAAAAATGATACAGTTAAGAAAAACTATGTAGACCTCACTCCAACGTCAATTTTCATATAAGTAAGTAATTAAACAATTCATCCACTCACATACCTGCAAGTGCGAACTACTACTAAAAGTCCGAAAGACTGAAAAAATGATCCAACTATATGTTGGTAATGTAACAATATAATAACATGAAAAGGATACAAAATCTTTTGTTGTTCAAAGACCTTGTCCCTGCAGTCATAAAGTGGAAGGAAACAAGATGAAACAAAGTTAGGCCACCATAAGATTTTGTGCAGAAAATCTTATTACATCTTTTCTCATACACAGGTAACTTTACCAATGTTGGGTGTAAATCATTCCATTACTTCCTATGCAATAGTTTGGACGTCCCCGTTCTTCACATATATAAATGTTAAAATTTACGTGTATGACATTGCAGATTTAAGCCCCAATATGATGACCAAAAAATAACCAGGACATGAATACACTTAGTTGTTTTTTAGTCCACTACACAATTGGACCATTAATACAACAACATGGCAAATAAGTTTCGAAAGAACATTCTTAAAACCACAAAAACGAGAATGTTCTTGAAAAGACCTTTTATCTATAGGTCATCAAAGATCCATTCCCATTAATAAGACAAGTGTTTAGCTGAAAAATATCTTTCTCATTCAAGGAAAGGGGTTGAACAGTAAATGAGAAAAGAAGTTCTAAAAACAAATAAATATATATGTAATAGAAAACGAATTCAGGAAAACTGAAGTGAACGATATATTTGCTACTACCGTTCAGCAATTGCGTGAACAAGATCTGGTTTCAGACGGCGATCAATAAACTCCTCAAATCTCCTTACTTTCTCTTGTTTAATAGTGTTCATCGCAATCCTATTACAAGATAAAATCATGTTAGAAAAAACTTAACCATCATATCAAAGATAAGACTACAAGAAACTAAGACATGAGATGACTCCAGCATTCGGAGACAGTGAAGAGTCCCTGTTAGAACCCTAATTTCCACATAGATTAGAGTTTAAAGTGCCATGTCGTACGATCATAGATTTTACGCCATTTGGCATTCTTATCATGGCCTGCTTTCACTAAGAGAGAACCTTTTCCAATTGAGGATCTATCTATACAAGTTTTTTTTTTTCCGCAGGTGTTAATGCTATAATCGTCCTAAAATCTGCATAAAGAAAATGACACGCCTTGCACAACATCAAAAAATTGGTGATATAATAATTTATTGCATCATTTTCTACAAGTAAAGAAAGGAAATAAAAAAATTACCCCTTAACTTAAATAAAACGACAACAAACGTAAAGAATGTACTTCAACACTTCATTGATTGGGAAATTATTTCAACTTTACATACTACATATAGATGGATTTGATCAAGGCAAAACTTGTGAAAAGACACTATCTCGAGAATGTAGCTTCAGATGTCATGATTATTGGTTTCTAGTAACATGTCGATTAGATTCTCTTCTTCTCTTTCTTTTACCTAGTTGGTTTGGCTAAAAGCCCTACCGCACTCCACGCAATGAACCACCAAGATTACTTAACTTCTTTTTCTACTAAGTTTTTTCAAAAAAAAAAAAAATGGTATAATGCAATAGATTATGAGAGGTATTGCCTAATATGAAAGGGGGGAAATGGTTAGTATTTACGAGTACGGACATACATGGGTGTTAATGATTAACTAATCTTCAGTTGTGTATTCATCGTCTCTATTTGTTAATTTTCTTTGTAATGCTACATAGGGTATTACTTTGGTAAATCAGATATGGATAATTTATACTATCACACCATCTCCTCACCACACCATATTTGCAATCCCCAAGCCTTGAGAAACTTTCAAAGTAGTCGTACCTCCATTATATAAAGTATCTATCTTTCTGCTAGTACTTCACCAAAAGAGGGAAAATTTTTACTCAGCACCAATAGTTGTGCTGCCTCAATAGCAATGTAATGAGAAGAAGAATAAGCCATTGTTACCTTGTCCAAAATTGAAGCTTCCCAGCAAAATTTGAGCTTTCTGCGATTGTCACCTTTCCACAGAGTAATTCGTTTCAAATTTTTGCTTCTCATGAAAATTGAAATAAGGGAAGAGGAGCCCTAGGATGTTGCAATTTGGTGTAGTGAAAAGTCTAAAATACCCTTAGACAAACATAAATTTTCCTTTTGAACAATTTGTATATAAATAGGGTTTAGGGTTTAAGAGTAGTATCACTCTCTCCTGCTACTTTTGTCACAAACCAGGTAGAATCAATCAATCAAATGCTTGTCTGAATATTTTTTCCATGTGGGTTTCGTCAATAAGGTTAGCTTCTTACAGAAAAATCCTCAAGAACACTCAATTTATTCGTTTGAAATCAGTTTCTTCAGTAGCTCAATTAACTTCATATTTGTCAGATTCTAGTTCTGATGAACAAATTGGAAATACCCACATGAAAAATAATGAGTTAACTAACAATACTGTTGAGGTGAACTCGTATTGGGTCACTGAAATGCTTAATAGTTTAAGGGAAGAGCCTAATGATGCTTTATCATTTTTTCGTCAGTTGAAAGAAAGTGGGTTTAAACATGATATTCAGACTTATATGGCTATGATTAGGACATTTTGTTATTGGGGTATGGATATGAAGTTGGATTCTTTGTTTTTAGAGGTTATAAATTTGGGAAAGAGGGGGTTGGGTTTTGAAGTTTCTGACTTGTTTGAGGAATTGGTGGAGGGGTTGAATGCTGAGGGCCCCAATTCGTTGGTTCGGGCTTTAGATGGATTGGTTAAGGCTTATGCTAGTTTAAGGATGTTTGATGAAGCTATTGATGTTTTGTTCCAGACAAAAAGGTGTGGTTTTGGACTGAGTGTGTTGTCGTGTAATTATCTCATGAATAGGCTTGTTGAGTGTGGGAAAGTAGATATGGCTGTGGCGGTTTATAAACAGTTGAAGAGGATTTCGGTGAGTCCAAATGTGTATACTTATGGAATTGTGATCAAGGCATTATGTAGAAAAGGCAATTTTGAAGAAGCAGTTGGTGTATTTGAGGAGATGGAGAAAGCCGGTGAAACTCCTAATGAGTTTACCTATTCTACTTACATTGAAGGGCTTTGTTTGTATGGTAGATCAGACTTGGGCTATGATGTATTGCGGGCGTGGAAAGGGGTAAATTTACCCCTTGATGTCTATGCCTACACTGCTGTAATTCGTGGGTTTGTTAATGAGAAGAAGCTGCAAGAGGCAGAAATGGTGCTGCTTGACATGGAGGAGCAAGGAATGGTCCCTGATGCCGTTTCTTATGGGGCTGTAATTAATGGATACTGCACTACAGGGAACATTTCTAAAGCTCTGGCTTTCCATGACAAGATGGAAACAAGGGGTATCAAAAGTAATTGCGTGATTGTTAGCTTAATTCTTCAGTGCTTGTGCAAAAATGGCAAGGCACGCGATGCCGTTGATCAGTTCAGTAGTTTTAAGAAGAAAGGCATTTTTCTTGATGAGGTGGCTTATAATGGTGTAATTGATGCTTTGTGCAAACTCGGTAGGTTTGAAGAGGCTGAGAAGTTGCTTGATGAGATGAAGGATAAGAGGATGACACCTGACATCGTGCATTACACTACTTTAATAAATGGCTATTGCCTCCATGGACAAATTTTAGATGCGATGGGTTTATTTGATGAAATGAAAGAAAAAGGATTGAAACCTGACATTATTACTTATAATGTGCTTGCTGGTGGATTTTCTAGAAATGGCCTCGTTAAAGAGGCAATTCACCTTTTGGACCATATGAAGGGACAAAAGTTGATGCCAACAACTGTCACACATAATGTGATTATTGAGGGCTTATGCATTGGAGGTTATGGGAAAGAGGCTGAAATATTTTTCAATAGTTTGGAAAATAAATCTGCAGAAAATTATGCTGCCATGGTGAATGGGTATTGTGAATTAGGCAACACCAAAGATGCTTTTGAGCTTTTTGTTAGACTGTCAAAACAAGGTGTTTTAATTAAAAGGAAATCTCGTTTGAAGCTTCTAAGTAGCCTATGTCTTGAAGGCGAATATGGAAAAGCGTTAAAGCTGTTTGAGATAGTGTTGTCATTAGGTGATGGCATTTGCAAAATAATGTGCAGCAAACTAATAGCTTCCTTATGTAGTGCTGGAGATATGAAAAGGGCCAGGTGGGTGTTCGATAATCTGGTTTGGAGAGGATTAACACCTGACGTGGTCATTTATACTATGATGTTAAATGGTTATTGCAGGGTGAATCGCTTGCAGGAAGCCATTTATCTTTTTGATGATATGAAGAAAAGGGGCATTTCTCCTGATGTTATCACTTATACAGTTATGCTTGATGGCCATTCTAAGAATTTAAAGAGAGATCGATTGTCATCAGATACAAGCAGGAATGACAGAGTAAGAAGGGATACAGGGTCAGTTTTTTGGAGTGAAATGAATGGGATGGAATTAACTGCTGATGTCATTTGTTACACTGTTTTGATTGATAGTCATTGTAAATCAGACAACATTGATGATGCTATTCACCTTTTCACTGAAATGATTGATAGAGGTTTAGAACCTGATAGTGTGACGTACACAGCTCTAATATGTGGCTATTGTAAGCAAGGACATGTTGAGATGGCTAAAGAACTTGTGAATGATATGTGGAGAAAGGGAATACAACCAGATAGCCATACCATCGCAGCACTACATCATGGAATCATAAAAGCCAAAAAGTTGCACCTTAGGCATAACAATAACTCAGCCCAAAATCGGAGGTATGTCCAACACGTTACATTTAGTAGAGTCGTTGTTAGTTGGTTGGTAGGCATATATGGTTTCCTTTGTTCATTTCCTGCAATATCTTCTTTACTCTTTTTGTTTTTTGTTTTGTGTTTTTTTTGGGTATCATGCAACAGTTTAAATCCAGCAGTATGAAGCCTGGTTTTGGGCCTAACGTGGCTTGACAATTATCTGTTTTGATCTTAAGACTGCAGGTTATCTAGTGTAATTTTGACGAGGCACAAATTGTTGCATGGTAGGGGGCCCTTGTGCTAAAGTGGTTGTGTTTCTTCATTTTCTTGTTGAACAATCACCAAATCATTATTTTGTGCAGGAGATGATAAATATTCATTTGAATGTGAAGAGCACATACTTTGGTAATACTGGAAAGAGAAGAGTTGGTGCTCCTGATGTAACTAGCAAGTAGTGCGGTCATCATGAGGCCTGAAAATCAGGTATGAGAATTCAACATACATCTTTGCAGATGAATTCAGATGGCCACATGGCTCTGTCTCATCTATGTTTAGTGCTCTTCCGAATGTAAGTTTTTTTTTTTTTTTTGCCATTTTGATGTTCAAAATAGAGATTAAAGACTGCACTTCTGTGATCATTCATATTGCCTGCCTCCTCTGCTACTGTCTTCGAACATCTTTGATCTTGAATTTCCTCTTTCCTAATGCAGAAACGAGAAAGAAATTTGATAGGTATAAGGCTTGTCAATACGTTCAAGATTAAGTTAATAGGTTCGACGAGGAGATAAAGAAGGGTTCAACTTGGATAAAACATGAACCTTATTATATTAACTCAGTCCTATAGTGTAAAGAGCTTATGGCGTTGTGAATGCTAAATATAGAACTGAGATAACAGTAGATTCTATAAAGTAAGGGAAATATTCTTGAAAAGTCAAACCTTTAAAAGAACATATATAAATTTCTAAGTAATCACACATCTCACATCTTATGACTGATATTTTACTTGAAACACGGTCTGCCTCTTGTTCCCAGCATGTTTTGAGGTTGTAAGTTTTGTTTTCTAATAGGGAAGATGTCCTTTGAGCTGGCTTGGATTTTTTGCTGGGATGGTGGTAGAAAATGAAATCATCAGATTTAACAGTTACTTTATTACTTAAGTTCTATGTTGCTCAGACTCTTCAATTTTCTTGCTGCCAACATGGGTGTGGGCTCCACACACGGATTTGGTCAACCTAGCTTGGGTACTTTGACTACACATATGCCTAGAAGTATATTTCAGATTGGGTATTTGGTTAGATTTTGGGTTTATGTCATACACATATTCAGAGAAAGTATTACAAGACTTTGCTAAATACGAGATAACTTATGAATTAAAAAGTATCATAAACATTCACATAAGAATGTAGTTCTTGCATATAGTATGACATTTGAATTGAGCAACATCGAGATCATCTCAGAGCAACTCAGCCACTATGTTTGGGTCTAGAAATGTGAACTGTTGGTTGTACCAAAATATTTGTCACCTGTGAATTTAGATTCATCTTCCGCGCTGTGCTTTGGTAGTAAAAACTGTTGCTCAAAACTGTACGTTCCATATTCGTTCTTCTAAATGGCTTTAGTAATATGAAATTTTTTAGCTTACTCTTCTGTTGGAGTTCCTTTCTGATTGTATTATTTGTTTGGATTCTTCCGAATGAATGCAGACGTTTGATACTGTTGATGGAAAGCAAGAAAGACAGACGTTCCTCTATTCCACTTGATCATGGTGATTGTTCCCCTCCTTAATCATTTATATATTCATAGATTATTCTCTCTGTAAGCTTTGTTATGCTAACTGCTATGATTCAAATTAGATGTCTTGGCTTTCACAATTTGCTGGATCTGATGGGCTTGCATTAGCAGTATGTCTGTTTTCTAGTAATCCTTTTTCCTGCCCTGGGAAGATTTGTGACTTACAAATTTTGTGTTTTATGTGAACAGTTTGAAGCCTTGGCTTTTGGGAGCCACTGATATGTGTGGATGAGATACCTTCTGGTTCTGGGTTACATCAACTGTTCCTTTCTACTATGTTACCTGGGAACAGTATGCAACTCTTCAGTATATTTATTCAGTAGGCAATGGAACATATAATTCCAAGAATCCTCAAAGCAGAAATGGATTCTTGTTTTATCTAACGAAGAGTCCAGAGAAGTCTTTGCTTTTAACTAACATCGGGAGACAAGATTAGGCGCTGGGCAGCGCAGTATCTATTCCAGATACAGAGGCATCAGGGGGTGCCCAGCCACCCAACCCAGCAGAGGCCCAAGTTTTGGAGTTCCAGAGCACGAGGGAATGAACTCTCTCATTCCCAGACACCTCGTCTATGTATTGTGTCTCCCCCAATTGCTACGAAGATAGGTGCACCGTGATACGATAAGGACCCCAAATGAAAAGCCAGGTGTTGAGCCTCGGAACCGACCCAAGCAGAGATGCAGAGTAAGTCTTTGATTTAAACCAACACCAGAAGTCTACTGTTGGCACACAATGTTATATTGTATACTACTATTATAATTTTGTTATAGATGTTGCATTTTTATTTATTATTTTTAGTAAGGGTAGTTGGTGGATTTATCTTTTTTCTTGTATCAATATTTATGATTTGTTTTTTCTCCATCTTTTGCAGGGCATTGATGCATGGAACGTTTACATCTGCTGATCTTTCATGAATGCATTATGGAAGATTGAATAGTTGGATGAATGACGCAGCAAATTCTTACAGTTTAATTATGTAATTTTACCATATTTTTATTAGTCTAAAAATAGGACATTTTTGATGTATTCTACCCATTTTTGTGAATTGGAAGTATAGAGTATGCTAAAATGAGTTGCAGAATATCATAAGTGATATCACCAGTCATTCAACTAATACATCATATATAAGTTTCTTGGTCTTCCCAACGGCATCAGCTGATAAAATTCCTCAAATCTGTAAAGGAAATAAGTAAATTAGTTACATATAAAAAAATAAATCATTCAAGAAAATCTTAATTTCATGGAGCAATTGATATTATTTCAAGACAAGGTGGGAGTGACCTCCATGATGTACAAAATAAGATAAGCGAGATTGAGATGATTCAGAGAGCTGATTAGGCAACATATGACACATTTAAAGCTTATCGAGGACATCACCCTAGAGAACATAGAACCCGAGGTAGATTTTTTTTGCTCAATATTATCTTTATTACCCTTCTCTATTATCTTACTTACATGACTTCTTCATTAATGTATTTCATTCAAACCTGCTTCCAAATGCTTTACAAATTGATTTGTTATTACATGACTTCTTCTCAAAACGGAGGGAGTACTTACTTCACAAGCTAGTTTATAAATAAAACATGTTGAAACTTCAGTTGCATTGGATCAACAACATACCTGATAAGTAATTCGAGACCAAGTGTTGGAGCATTGCTGATCTATTCTGTGGATTATGACCTCAAAATCAGAAAATCCCATGTCTTCAACTTGCATTTCCTTGATGACCATAGCAGAGTCGGCGAGTGATTCTTTGCATGACTCTACCTCAATGGATTTCAGGGAAGGCATGTATCCGAAGCAAGAAGGGATCTCCTCAAGATATCGACATCTTTTCAATACCAAGTGTTCAAGGCATGGAAATGCATCATCTGAGACATCCCATTCTGAAAAAGATAGATTTTCTAGTTTCAAGAATTTGAGTTTGCTGAACTGCTCATCCTTCACTTTCCACGTATTGGAACTAATGGTAACTCCTAGCAGTTTGAGTACCTCGAGATTTGAAAGAGTTGTGACTTCATTGAGGTGAATGCTAAAATTGGACAGTGTCAATTTCTTGAGGTGTGACGGGAGCTTCAGCTGATCGACTGATGTCAATGCAGCACCAGAAGACATCTTGAGAATTCCGAGCATTGTAAGATTGTTAAATGCAGTAAATGAGCCATCAAATGCAGAAACTTCACATGTCAGTCTCCGAAGATTTGGTGTCTTTGCCAATATCTTATCAGCACTTTCCGCACAAGAAAAATATACTGAGGAAAGAGTTTGCAAATCATCCATTTTCGAAGGGATTACTAAGAATTCCTGTTCATTCTGCATAGTGAAAAATGCTTGGTCGTTTATTTGCAGATGCCGCAACTTAACCATCTTCCAAATGGTTTCCGGTAGTGATATTCGTCCTCTAGTTCCTTGAACTATCAAAGTTTCAAGGTTCCAAAGATTGGCTGGGAGGGATAATGTATCATTGTCGGTCCGAAAAGTAACATACCTCAAAAGGATCAATTCTTGTGGGAAAGAATCAATGACAGTGAATTCAAAGTCTAACACCCTCAGAAACTTGAACCTTTTAAGAATGTTTGATGTGCGGTGTATTGAAGAGAATGTAGTTCTTCTGGACTCCCTGAACTGGAAAGATTTCAAATTGGAGAAACACAAACACCATTTTGCAAGATCATCACACTGAGAATGAAGAGATAAGCGACGTGAAGTATTGCATTTTGGAGGGAAGAATTGTGTAGGATCCGAACCTGCATCCCTGTTAACAGAGAGATATGTATGATCAGATGAAGCCTTAAAGATGAATAGATTGAAAGAAAAATATTGAAGGTTTTGATTACCCATTTATCCTTTGTAAAATGTTCTCCAACTTGGCTTTCTTCCTGCAAACTTCATGCACCAGGTCATGAATGTGACATGTCTTGATCCTTCCATCAGAACTCCTTTTATCAATCATCACAAGGTTTCTCCCAACAAGATTCTCCAAGTAATTTTCTGCGATTTCCTCCAAAGTCTTCCCTGTATGAGGTTTTATGAAGCCTTCCGCTATCCACAACCATGTTAACTTTGAGACTTGAATCTCTCCATCCTCTGGGAATACTCCCAAATACAGAAAGCATGGTTTCAAATAGGGTGGTAAATTCTGATAACTCAGATCAAGAGTGCCCTCCATCTGATCCTGAATGTTTGTACCTAAATTTGTTGCCATTTGTTCCCAACAATGTTTTTCCTTCTTCATTCTTGTGAGGATACCAGCTACCAGAATAATTGAAATAGGAAGTCCGCCGCACTTTCTTACAATTTCTTGGCTGACATCTCTTAGGATAAGAGGACCACTTTCATTGTTGAACACCTTTTTGTTTAACAACATCCAACTTTCATCACTGTTGAGAAATCGAAGCTTATGGGGATCACTATCATGTTTAGCATGAGAGGCGACCTCATAATGCCGAGTTGTCAGAATAATTCTGCTTCTGTTGTTATCTTCAGGGAAGCACAACTTTAGATCATCCCATGCCCTAGTTTCCCAGACATCATCAATGAGGAGAAGGTATCTCTTGCGCATTAAAAGTTTGCGAAGCTTATCTGCCAATTCATTTTCAGTCTCTCTTCTAAGTTTAGCTCTTTCATCAGTAATATCATGTAGAATGGCTAGTAATAAGTCCTTCCGCGTATATTCTTGAGAGACACAGCAATGGGCATGGATGTCAAAATAAGAGACAACTGACTTATCAGAATATAGCTTGTTAGCCAGAGTTGTCTTGCCTAATCCAGCCATTCCAACTATTGCGATTACATCAAGGCGTGATGATCCTCCTTTTAGTTTGCCTATCAGTTCATCCTTCACATCCTCAAAGCCTATGATTTCTTCATTGATCCTTCGTGTACTAGCGAATTGTAATGAAGCAACACCAAAGATCCGAACGAATCCCTTGAGAACCAACTGCACAAATGAAGTTAGCTTGTTTGGAGATGACAGTATCTCATTATGAATCTCTGCTACCTCTGCCATGAGCATTCTAATATCCTCTCCAATGTTCAAGATCCAGATAAAAATACACCAGTCAGGAACATCTTTTTTCTTACAAGCATCAACCATATGTTCTACCTCATACACCAAACGAGTAGTCTTTGTTGCAAAATGTTGAAGTCCGTCTTGCTGTTCTACGACAGCTTGAAAGAACTTGAGTTCTTTCTGAATTATCGGAAGTTGGTTCTTAACTGAATCAACTGAATTTGAATACATGCTCAGAAACTTCTCCTTGTTGTCTAAAATGAAATCAGCAGAGCCCACTCTGTCAATTCCAGGTAAGTTGAACTGGAGGAGGAATTTCTTTCTAGCGACGAGGTAGATCACACCTTGCATACTTTGGATTTTTCCCCTGAAATCAAGATTCTCATTATCATCATTTAATGAGAAAACCAGAAGTCCTGCATCAACAATCGCAGAGTCTATTTCTTGAAGATGATATTCAAGGACCTGTGTTGGTAGATTGACTAGAATGGCTCCGAAGAAGTTGAGCGTCTCCTGAAGTTCTGCCTTTATTGCAATGCAATTACTAGAGACTGGTAGTTCTTTTAAAGTGTGTCGAAGAGACTCCAGAAACCCAACTTCACAATCGAATACATACTTAACATTGATAACGGGATACCATTGTGACTGAACCAAATTTAGAGCTTGCAGGATATGAATATAGAACCTGCATATGCTTGGCTGAATAGGCTGGATTTTGCTCTGCAGAAGATCAGAAAGCAAAGGATTCTCTTCGTTCGGAGCTGTGTCTTGATACATGTATTCATTGCTCGGAAGATACAACCACGTAGTCATAGTTGTTTGCCAGGCCACTTGTACAGCATGAGTGAACAAAGCATGTTGGACCCGAGTCTCTATGCATCTATCTGAAACAAAGCAGACAAAACTAGAGAGGAAATTCAACCCCTTCAAAACCATTTCTTTTTGAACCATGCTTCGTCCCCCAATACATAGTGGTGAACTTGGATCATCAAATTTCAGTAAATTACTGATATTATCAGCGACAATATCAATGAATTTCATAACAAAACCGGGAATCACAATACCATCCTCATTGGCTAAAACTTGACATGATATTTTGGGAACGGGGAAATTAGCCTTTATGATTTCCAACTTAGTCTGCTGAAACTCATATTGCAAGTGGCAAAAATAGTCATAAAATTGTTGACTCCACGGACTTACTTGCGTACTGTACATCTGAATGAGTTCATCTCCAGCACCGTGGAACAATGCTCGAACTCTTCCCCAACTGACATGTGGTTCATCTTCGAAGATATGCAATTCGATAATGATACTCAGGAACTTGAAATCCCTTTTAAGGAACCTCAGTCTATCTAACAAAGACATATGTTCTTCTGAAGTTTCAAGGAAATCAGACACTTTTGATCTGAATTCCTCCAAATACATACGGAATGGTCCCCAATACTCTTCAATACGTTGCAGAACGCTAAGGGTATCAAGTTCCTGTGCAAACAGATATTCAACTAAGAATGTATAGAATGAATTGCATTCATCTTCCATCCGCTGCAGAGTTTCAGATAAATGAGATACTATTGGCAGGTACTTGGCTGAAAACAAAAGGTCTTTCTCTTCAATCCTCTGCAGTGTGTCAAGGGGACGAGACTCCTTGGAAAAATGAAATCCCTCTAAAAACATATTGAACGAATGGCTTGCCTGTACAAAACGCTGGAGAGTTGTCAGGATATTATAAGGTTCCTCTGTGAACATATTGTAATTGAATGAATACCATTGGTCTTCAATCCGACTCAGATGGTTGTTGTCCGAGCACATACGGAATGAACCCCATTTCTCTTCAATCCACTGCAGAGTGTCTAGGAAATGATATAACTTTGACTGATGTTCGTCTACATCTTTTTCGATTTTCAGCAGAATTTGGATGAAATGAGCATTGCCTCGACGCAGCAATTGTTTTTCAACATACTTCACTGTGTCAAGGGGATGTGATATGTTCATAGACATGTACAAATCTCTCCTCTTCTTTCTGCAGATTATGCGATAAGAGCAACTGAAAAAAGTAATTAAAGGAAAACTACAAGTTTTCACAGGTTTCTCTTTCTTTTGTTTTGAACTTCTCTTTGTTTAGAAAATTTTGTTAACTGGACCTAACTGGTCTCAATCTGTCATCTTACTACTCCATCCGTTTCAATACGACAAACAAACTAAAGGGAGGGAGTAATAGCTAGCCTAATTTGACCAAGTCTCATTTTGGCCTTCAAGTTTGACTAAGGGTGTGTTTGGTATGTAGAAAAACATTAAGTAAGACAAACAAACTAAAACGGAGGGAGTAATAGTTACGCCTAGTTTTGACCAAGTATCATTTTGGCCTTCAAGTTTGACTAAGGGTGTGTTTGGTATGTAGAAAAACATTAAGTAAGACAAACAAACTAAAACGGAGGGAGTAATAGTTACGCCTAGTTTTGACCAAGTATCATTTTGGCCTTCAAGTTTGACTAAGGGTGTGTTTGGTATGTAGAAAAACATTAAGTAAGACAAACAAACTAAAACGGAGGGAGTAATAGTTACGCCTAGTTTGACCAAGTATCATTTTGGCCTTCAAGTTTGACTAAGGGTGTGTTTGGTACGTAGGAAAATGTTTTCAATTTTTCCCATATTTTGTTGGCTTAAATTTTTTATACTATGAGTCGTGTCCTAGTTCGAGTGTTAGGGTCGGGTCAGAAATTATTTTCCTAAAGAGTACATTCTAATCTCAAGCCAATAATAAAAGATGTTTTTTGGAAAATATTTTTTCATTCACCAACCAAACATTAAAAAATATTTTCTCTACTCACTAACCAAAAATGAGAAAATAAGTTAGAAATCCACTTATTTTCCAAGAAAACATTTTCTAGGAAAACATTCTCTTATCATACCAAACACACCCTAAGTGATTGTGGTCCTCAACGAATTTCTATAATTTTTTAAATGTTTAGTTGCTTCAAGGCATGTTCGTTAGCTACCTCATTTCATAGCTTATATGTAGCTAGGTTAGCAAAAAAAAGTACTTGTAAATAATGCAGTTATAAGTACAAAAGAAGTCAAATATATTCAAGATCCAATCTCAAATATGAAAGTTGAAACCATCACTAATTCAAAATCTTCTCTGTTCCCTCTATTTGCTTTAGAAGGTTGTTTCAGACCATCCAAAATATGAACAACGTCATTGCAAGAAATTGACAGCAATTACTACTAGTTTAGCAAAATGTAAAATTCAAGAACAACACTCCATTATCGTACATCATTTGAACTTATGCTATTTCAGACGAACTTTTTCTTCTGATAATATAATTCTGTGTCAACATTCTAAGAAAAATCTTTCTTTACAAGACATACTTTCAAACATGTTGTTGTTGGACTTCTGCTAATGCTGAAGAAATCGTCAAGGCTTCTAATACAGGCAAACTTTCTTCATTTGAGGCTTCCATTCTATATGATTTACAGCTGAAGTAAAAAACAGTACTCATCATAGAGTCAATAAGCATCACAAAAGAGTACAATATTACCAGAAGAGGTCCTTCCCATATTCTTGAAGATCCATCTTCATAGCTTATTATCTTCACTCTATGCTCAAACAATCCCTCCACAAATGTCATCCCAATAGTCGATCCCAGAAATATCAATAGCCCAACTTGTGTCTGTCCCTTGATGAGAGAACTAGACCTAAGCAACGCCTCCGGTCCAGAGTCATCCTCCAAAACAGATATCACAATAGCAATATTGCAAATTATCATAGCATTTGCTAAAATTATAGAGAATATAATCCCAACTATCATCGCGGGGTACAAAATCAAGTCTGGAGGGAACCCCATTACAGAGAAGGCACTGCTGACAGCCACGAGAAGTACAAGAAACAACGCGAGACAACCAGTAATCACCATACACACCCACATATAAGTCACCACGATACGTTTCCAAATCTTGGTGACAATGATATAAAACTTTTTAGAATCAAAATTCTTCCTCGAGTAAGTACAATCAACAGAGTATACTATAGCAGCTTTAGACAAAAGCAACAAACTAACATATAATGGAAAACACATAACAGCTGAAATCACCATTTCAGAGAACTTTTGACACGACTGATTGATAAAAGGCTTAAGTGGAAGCCCACTCGATTTAGCCAAAAACAACAATCTTATCATCAATTTCTTCACAACGTACTGATCAACTAAGACATTAGATAACAGAACAGCAGAAACAGGGCAAATTAACAATGCAGCAATTGACAAAAAACCAATAGGATTATACCGAAGAATCGTTACAGTTTCCTTCAAAATCTCCAACGCATCCATTGAATGAAAATGCCTATCTTCCAATTTGGAATCTTCAAAATCTGGATCATCATTTTTATCTTTCTCCAATGAAATTGATTTCAATCTCGGACTCAATCCAGTCAAATTCGCAGCTTCCATTTCTCACCTAATTTCCCCTCAAAACACAAAAACTAGAATCTGAAATCACATTTCAGATCTGCATATCTTCAGCTTAAAACTCAAAAATTGAACGAATAACATTACAGACAGAAACTGATCCAACAAGACGGGCAATGGATGCACTATGTATATATTTTTCAGTAGATTCAATCAAACGGCTCTGCTTCGTAAAAACGAGTAGTTGCACACGAAAAACCAGAGACTCAAATGAAAAAAGAAGTGAAAAATGTGATCAATGTCCGAGAAATGATTAAAAGAACAAGACGAAGAATGTGCTAAGTATTATTCATGAAGTAAAAGGAGAATAACGTGAATGAAGAGGAAGAAGATTCAAAAAAAGTGAAAGTGAGATTATAAAAAGAGTAAAAATAATTTGGACTTTGGATTATGGGAATTACGTAAAAAGGCAACAATATATGGTAACAGAATGCGTACGCCAAGCGCCACTAATTACATTTATTACAATTTGACTATGCATGCATGAAACACGTACGACGATCCCAATATTATTATTATTATTATCATTTGGCGGAATTATGTTCTTAAGCACGTAGATAAGTTCACCATTTAAAAGTATGTAACTTTTTTTAAAATTATATGTTTTAGCATCAATTCTCATGCATGTTTCAATTAATGTGTATTATATATTAAAGAAAGAGATGTATTTCATGTATTTAATTTATTTAGGTGATAGACGCGAATAGGTCCAAAAACTTTTCGAAAAATATGAGTCAAAAGTGTGTAATATGAATATTTTATCATGTATTTAGGTAAAAAAATACTTTTAAATCTTGTGATTATAAATTAAAAATATGTAGAACATACCAAAATGTCATTTGAGCTTATGATCTTAAACGTGTAATTTAAAAAGTTAAAATAAACAATTTCTAAAAAAAAAAGACATTTAAAAAAAACTAATAAAGAAAGTAAGACAGCGGATGAATATATTTTTGGGTATTTTTGTCGTTTAGCCAAGTTATGAAATGTACTTTGTAAGGAAAATTAGTGAAGTCCACAAATAAATTTTTTTTTTAAATAGTGAAGTCCACAAAAGAGGCTACGCATTTATAATTTTTTTCCTTAATGAAAAGTCAATATAATCATATGCTACACTACAAATTAAAATTGAGGAGCTACCAATTAAGGACAACCTATTAAAAAGAAGAAATAGCAATATGAAAGCTTTACACCTCAAATATTTATTCAAATACTGTGTTTTCATCGAATTAATTTATGCATAATATCAAAAAGGAAATTAATTAAATTTCAAAATGTATGAATGTATGTTTTATGCTCAGTAATATAAATCAAACGACTAGTATATTGTCAAAAAGTAAATTAATTAAATTCCAAAATGAAGGTATGTGTTTTGGTCAATAATATATAAAAAATTAAACCAACTAGTATATTATCAAAAAGAAAAGTCATTGGTTCATAACTAATCTTGAACTCATACTAAGAAGATCAAGTAGTCAACTTCACAAAATTGAACTCATAATACAAATAAAAATAAAATTTACCTAGAAACTTGACAAAAAAAAAATACTTGAACTTATGACTTTCTTTGTACACAATACTCTAAATAGTAACGAGAAATCTCAATTATTCCATCACATCCTTCTTCTGCGGTGTAAAACTAAAGCACACGCAAAGAAAAGAAAGAACAAGTGCAACAGTTGAACAGGAAATGAAACAGAGAAGAACTTTATTTTGCTTGAACCGCACACTTAGAATTATATATAAAATAAGCTTAAATTCTAACCCCCTACAATAACTTCAACAAATAAGACTCCTACCCTAATAAACAACTAACATGATCATCATTCCTAAAATATAGAAACTGTTATTTGACTCGTAAACTGCAGAAGTAAAATAGTAAAAGAAAACTCTAAGATAGCACTAATTTTTAACAGGATGATCATATATTAACATCACAACTTGGTCAAATGAGAAAACTTCCAATGCCACTGATGAAAATTATTTATTTGAATATTTCTTACAGTTATAAATAGTCAAAAAAAAAAAGTCTACATTTTTGCGGCGTAACATGCTCATAACAAGTAGTAGTATTAATAGTATTTGTTTTCCTTCAATTTTCATTTCACATCAATCATCATCTTCTTCTTCTTCATCATTAATGTCTTCTTCTACAGAAAATGGTAATGGTATCCCCTTATGTAGAGAGATCCTAAATTTATCCACTCTCATAAACAAAGCTAATTCAGAACATTTTGATGTCCTTACAATCTTCTTTCTGTTGCCCTTTCTTTTCACTCCCACCGTATATCCTTCTTTCCACCTCGCTCTCTTTCATCCCGACTATCATTTCAACAACAAACTTATTCAGTTCGAAATTTCCCTCTCCAATTTTGAAATTATCGCACTCATAATATGCACTCTCTATTTTACCCTGTTTTTCCTCTGTGCCGTAGCCACATTTACATACAGCGCTGTTCAAGCATCCTATCGTAGACCCATCAACGTTGTTTCGTCTATTAAATCTATCAGAAATTCCTTTTTCCGTCTTCTCTCCACTTTTATCATTTCTCATACCATTCTCATTTCAATCACTCTCATTTTCGCGTTAGTTTTAGCCCTCATATCCCGACTAATTCAACTCAAATACGATCTAAATCACTTGACTATTTTCGCGTTAATTGTACTCGTACCAATTCTGGTTTGGCTACAGGTGAACTGGTCATTAGCTTATGTGGTAGCAGTGGTTGAATCAAAACAGGGCTACGAGACACTAAGGAGAAGCGCGTATTTAGTGAAGGGGGTGGGGGTGAGATCAATAGCTTTATCGTTGGTGCTATTTTATGGGCTTGTGGTGGGAGGAATGGTGGTTGGTGGCTCAATGCTTTTTTTCATAATGTGTACATCTGATCAGTGGATCATCTCAGCGGTGATATTGCCCATATTAGTGATTTCAGTAGTGATATCATATAAGACGATGAAACAGTATCTAGTCGGAAACGCTGTCTTGTATATGTATTGCAACGACTTCAATGGCGAAAAATTGCCCTTGGAGATTGGAGACAACGAATGTAGCGATGAATATCAATCTCTCAACACGGTGTCATATTTTTCTGTCATATTTTTCGCGAAAAACATTTGAACCTATGATCCTTTGCCTCCACAATAAAATCTTCACTCAACAGTTTCGATATATTTGTTGCAAAAAGTATTCATTTGACATTATTTGTATAGTATATCTTGTTTACAAAGGAAATTCAGTTGAAACCCGTTATTTGAATATTTCTTGAGCAATAAATAGTTAAAGAAAAGTCTCCATTTTATAACTCAAAACTATTATACATAAAAAATTTATTATCATAATAATAAAGAACAAACGTGCGATGCACGAATTAGTAGACATAAATAAGAACATCCTTTCTTTACCGTATGTGAAGATAAATAATTTCTCCATTCCGTGTTATATAAGCTAAATTTTTTAAAAAGATTACGTTGAAACTACGGTTTTAAGATAGGGACAAAACATTACTATCACGGCTGTGGTGATAAGAAGCAACCTTCAATGCCAACATGGAAAATTATTATTTTGGAAGCGTGTTGAAAATCTATATATTACGTGTTCCATTTTATTTTATTTGATTTTAAGTCTGTTTAAAAAAATTGTCTCTTTTTTCTTTTGTTTAACTCTTTAATTTAAACTTTTCAAGTCACAAGTTTAAGACTTAAAAATTAAAGGATATGTTGGTATATTCAATAGTTCAAAACCATAAGATTTATAAGTTTTTTTTTTTTTTTACTTTGTTAGACTCTATGTCAAGTTAAACTCAGACAAACAAATTAAAATAGATTGAATAATTATTATTTTGCGCGTGGAAAATTATTTAATTGAATGTTTCTTAGACCTCATAGTTTAGACAAAGAAAGAAAAAGTCATTGCTAATAGCCTATATGAATAACAAAAAGTAGTCTTTGCTTCATTTCTCATTTTTCACAGCAATTCTTCATAATGAATACTTCAACAACAGAAAATGGCGGTAGCTTATGGAGTGAAATCATTGAATCAACTAGAACAATATTCAAATCTCATGTTCGCCATTTTCATGCTATTTCAATCCTCTTCCTTTTGCCTATCATGTTCTCTCTAATTCTATATACTTCTTTCGAACTTGCCATATTTTACCCCGATTATGATTTCACTACTTACACTCAACTTCAATTTTTCGCAATTTCAAGTTTCGTATATGCTCTGTTTTTGGCCTTCTTTTTCATCTGTGGAGTAGGCACTACTACATATAGCGCGGCTCAAGTGATCTATGATAGACCGATCAACGTCGTTTCGTCTATTAAATCTATGAAAAATTCCTTCTTCCCTCTTCTCTCCACCTTCATTGTTTCGCAAACAATTTTCATTTCAATCACTCTTCTTTTCGCCCTGATTTTGGTGTTTGTAGTGCGAATTTTTCAATCTCTCGGACTAATTGAGCTCAAATCAGACTCAGATCACTTGTTATTTTTGGTTATTTTCTCATTGATCGTGCTTGTACCGATTCTGATTTGGCTACAGGTGAACTGGTCTTTAGCTTATGTGATAACTGTAGTTGAATCGAAGAAGGGCTACGAGACACTAAGGAGAAGTGCGAAGTTAGTAAAGGGGGAGAGATGGGTAACTTTGAAGATTCTTATGTATTACGAGATTGTGATTGTATGGATGGTGGTTTGGTGTGCCATGTTTTTAGCCAGAGGCGAACAGTGGAGGAGCTTCACGGGGATACTGCTCACTGCGTTTACTTCGGTGATGGGATATATACTGATGAATCAGTATCTTGTGGCGAACGTGGTGTTGTATATGCACTGCAAGGAATTAAACGATGAGAAATTGATGTCGGAAACTGCTGCTGGAGAATACGTTTCCCTGCCTGTTGAAGAAGAGGAGAAGAATCATGATGTTGTTTAGTAATTTGGTTTGTTTTAAATTAGAAAGATTAAAGGTGTGGTGCTTTGATATTGTAATTGAAGAGATGTATGAGCCAAATAGTTATATTGATATGTAAAAATTATGGATATGTTGTGGGAACGCGGTATTGTATGTGTATTGCAAGGCATAGGTGGACCAGGAATTTGACGAAAGGTGTGCAATCTATCTTAGATGTTCCTTGACAAATGAATTTTGGTTTGGGGTATCTTGTCAAACATTGTAGTAATTGTTTTAAAAATTTCTTTGCTTAGATGTCTTTCTTTCATCCATATTCGCGGTTTTGTTTGATACTATTGTTGGGTTTTAAAGGCGTGAACAGGAAATGAAGGGTTGTTTGATACTATTGTTGGGTTTTAAAGGCGTGAACAGGAAATGAAGGGTTGTTTGATACTATTGTTGGGTTTTAAAGGCGTGAACAGGAAATGAAGGGTTGTTTGATACTATTGTTGGGTTTTAAAGGCGTGAACAGGAAATGAAGGGTTGTTTGATACTATTGTTGGGTTTTAAAGGCGTGAACAGGAAATGAAGGGTTGTTTGATACTATTGTTGGGTTTTAAAGGCGTGAACAGGAAATGAAGGGTTGTTTGATACTATTGTTGGGTTTTAAAGGCGTGAACAGGAAATGAAGGGTTGTTTGATACTATTGTTGGGTTTTAAAGGCGTGAACAGGAAATGAAGGGTTGTTTGATACTATTGTTGGGTTTTAAAGGCGTGAACAGGAAATGAAGGGTTGTTTGATACTATTGTTGGGTTTTAAAGGCGTGAACAGGAAATGAAGGGTTGTTTGATACTATTGTTGGGTTTTAAAGGCGTGAACAGGAAATGAAGGGTTGTTTGATACTATTGTTGGGTTTTAAAGGCGTGAACAGGAAATGAAGGGTTGTGACTCTCCTGAAGAGTTGTGATTATGCCGAAGGGTTGTGTCCTTTCTAAAGGGTTGTGACCGTTTGAAAGGTTATGCCTTTTCTCAAAGTGTTGTGACCTTTCTGAAAGGTAGTCTTCTTTCCAAAGGGTTGTGACCTTTACCCTTTGTTGGCTATAAATAGAGAAGTTTTCTCTCATTTTTTTGTATCGAATTCTTCCCTTCTTTTGCATACATTTCTTACAAAACAAAATCGATCAATCGTGTCTGTGTGTGTGATTCGTTGCTGTCATTTTGAGTTCGTTGAAATTGTCGAAGTTTGAGGTACCGCTACTTCTTTAATGGTTAATCAGTTTTATCTTGGGAGGAATTAATCTGCAACCTCGGGTACTTGAGGGGATTAAATTTCTTAAGGACACACAGTGGGTTCTGTGGACTCAGATAGTTCTTTGTGTTTTTCTTTTCATTTTTTAGATTTGCTAATCTGAATACAGGAGTTAACAACTATTTCATGTTTTCATTGGATTATCGTAGGTTCATCTAGCAAGTATAATGACATGCGGATATAGATTTTGGGTCGTGACAATAATAAATGTCTTACTTCCGTAATATAACATGATCTATTGTACATAGCAAAACCATTTGGCTCACACAATCTGTTCAATTTATGAAGACAAACCAAATCTTACACGATTTGTAAAGAAATTAAACAGCCTCAAGCTATCACAAGGGAAACTTCAAAGGAACCAACCACTAGACGATTTGATTAGTCTTTCACCCTTATACCCAAGTCAGACGATCGATTTGCATGTTCAGTATTACTGCAGCCCTCAGGCACGAGAATTTCCTCTCGATTCACCTGCTCAGACATAGTTCACCATCTTTCAGTCCCGACAAGTACTACACAATATTATGATTCTTCTCCTCCTCGTCCATTGGCACTGATACATCTTCAAATGACAATTTTTCGCCTTCCAAGTCCTTGCAATATATATACAATACCACATTCAATACAAGAAACTGATTCATTCCCAAAGCTCCGAGCACTGTACACTGCATAACTTGTGATGTAACAGAAAAACTCCGCCAATGATCATCCTTCCCCACACCCAAAATCACAAAAACGACATTAGACCCAATCACCATTGCTCCCAACGCTAGCCCTAGAACAAATGTGTCCAGAAAGCTACCCATCTCATCCCTTTCACCAAATACGCACTTCTCCTCAGCGTTTCGAATCCCCATCTGGATTCAACCGCTGCTATCGCATAAGCTAATGACCAGTTCACCTGTAGCCATAGCAGTACTGGTACGATCACGAGAATGAACAAAAACCAGAAGTGATTCGAGTCGTTTTGGAGTTCAATTAAGCCTAGTTTTTTAATAATTTGGAGTAAAACGACTAAGGCAAGGGCGAAAATGATAGAAACTGAAATGAAAATGGTATGTGAAACGATGAAGGTGGAGAGAAGGGGGAAGAAGGAATTTTTGATAGATTTAATCGACGAAATGAGGTTCATCGGTCTATTGTTGTATGCTTGAACGGTGCTATATGTAATTGTGGCTATGGAACAGAGGAAAAACAGGGCAAAAAACAGAGTGCACACCATAGTTACAATAATTTCGAAACTGGAAATGGACAATTGAGGTTGATGAGATGAAGTGACGAAATTATAATCGGGATGAAAGAAGGCGAGATAGAAAGAAGGATATACAATTAGAGAGAAAATTATAGGCCACAGGAACATGATTGAAAGTGCATGGAAATGGAGAGAATGAGATCTGAGTACGAGCAAGGTTGAATTTAGGATCTGTCTCCATACCGGGATACAATTTTCTGTAGAACCAAACGACATTGAGTTTGATTATCACCAAAGATTAATGCAGAAGAAGAAAATGAATGCTGGTGAGAAATGGAAAATGAAAGAAACAGTTGTAGATATTAGCCTTTTCTTTGACTATTTGTACTAGTATTGGCTCTAAGAAACAGTCAAATTAGGGGGACATTTAAACCTTCTCCTTTTGTGATTTGACCAAGACTAAGTCATGACATTAATAATTGGTCACAAGCCAACTGGCACTATAGTGAAGAAGTATCGAGGAAAGATAATTAAACAGGATACGTCACAACTCTAGACTATCGATTCCAGATAGAAGACTATGAAGGACACGGATTAGGATAGAGGGTTAGTTGTGTAGTCGAGAGTTGCCCTCATTTAGTCATTAACTTAAAATTTTAAAAAAAATTAAAAAAAGAGAGAGAAATGCTAGGAACCACAGGAGTTGCAGGATAAGCCAAAAGCAAATAATATCTGTGTACTGTTTTCCTTCATTTTTCACACACACCTTGGGGAGCAGCTCCCGCTGAAGCAATTGTAGCAGCTTCTGCACCTGTAGCTGTCATTGTCGTCTTCTTCTACTTCTTCTTCTTCTTCTCATTTACCTCCGATGTCTACTCCTACCGAAAATCGAAGACTATGCGTAGAGATCCTGAAATCAACCCACCGCATAATGAAGTCTCACCCTCTACATTTCCATGGACTTTCAATTCTCTTCCTCTTACCTATCATTTTCACTCTCATCATATATCCTTCTTTCCACCTCGCTCTCTTTCATCCCAACTATAATTTCCACCAACTTGACTCCCATTACCTTCCCCATTCCAGTTTCGAAATTGTCCTACCCATACTATACACTCTCTGTCTGTTCCTCTTTTACCTCTGTGCCATAGCAACAATTACACACAGCGCTGCTCAAGCATTGTGCGATAAATCGATCAGCCTTCTTTGCTCTGTTAAATCTATTAGAAATTCCTTCTTTCCTCTTCTCTCCACTTTTATCCTCTCTCATACCATTCTCATTTCAATTGCTCTGTTTTTCGTCATACTCGTTGTTTTTCTAGTCCAAATTCTTCAATCTATCGGATTAATTGAACTCAAATACGACTTGAATCACTTTTTATATTTGTGTTTTTTCTCGTTGATTGTGCTTGTACCGATTCTGGTTTGGCTACAGGTGAATTGGTTATTAACTTATGTGATAGCAGTGCTTGAATCTAAGTTTGGTTTCGAAGCACTGAGGAGAAGTGCGAATTTGTTGAAGGGGAAGAGATGGATAGCTTCGAACGCGATGCTGTCTTACGGGCTTTTGATGGGACTGTTGGTGGTTACTCATTCCATTATTTCAGTCATGGTGGGTGTTGCCCAGGGTAGCTTGATGGCGATAATGGTGGTTGTGGTGGGATCTCTTATGATGAATCACTATCTTCTAGGGAATGTGGCTTTGTACATGTATTGTAAGGACGAATTCTTCAATGGTGAAAAATCACCATTGGAGATCGGACACAAGTTCACCGGAGCTAGTGAGTATGTATCTATGCCAATGGACGATGAGAAAAATCATGCTATTGTGTAAGTTTGTTTAATTTCTCTATAAATTGTATTATAAAATTTGGTATGTTTTAATCGTGTGATGCTTGTTTCTTTCCTCTCTCAAAGTCGAGGATCTTTGGAAACAATCTTTTTTAAGTAAGATCTGAGTTAGAACCAATATTGTATTAATCATATGAATTTGGAAGTACTCTTACCATTGGTACCAACTACCAAGATATATATATATATGAATCTTTGAGTGATGAACTGTTTAGTTACTCCGATCTCCGAGGGAAATTTTACACCATTCAAGTCCTTGCACTGCATATACAACTCAATGTTCCCTATGATACTCAAATGAAAATCTGTTTATGGAATAGTAAACAAGTAAAAATAAACATACATACATATTCTACTACCCATTCGTCGATATCAACCTCTTACTATTATAGAGTGTGCTGAAATTGACGGGATTACTCTACCTTTAATAGTCATGATATATTATTGCCATTTCGAAACTCCATGGAAGGAAAATTTATCAAACTACTTTAATGTCAAATTTGCACAAGTCATCATCCACGGGAAGAAAGAAAAGCACTAGACTTTATCTAAGTCTTTGTTTAACTTCAACAAGCATTCGACTTCTTTATTTTACTTGTAGGGCTCCTCAAATAATTGTCAAACTAAATTCCAAAATATATCTATCTTCTTTCCCTTAAAAAAAGAAAATCAAAATGACTACAATACATAAATCTCGACCCCAAGTGTGGTTGAAGGATTAAGATCTCTTTATTCTTAACCAAAAGTTTCAGGTTCGAATTTTGAAAATAAAAAAGTATCCTAATGCAAAGCCCTTTCTCCGTTAGATGAGGCATAATTAGTCAAAGAAAAGGCTCCACTTTTGACATGGATACGACATCATTTTTGGAGTGTTTGAGCAACATAACTAATAAGAATTATTTTCAATCCTACTACTAAAAAATAATTTTTTGATTGTTTCTTGAGCTAAATAGTCAATGAAAAGGCTTCAGCTGGAACAGTTTTTTTCATTTTCCATTTCACAGCATTCATCTTCTTCTTCTTGTTCCTCCTCCATTGTTGCTCGTCATCCATTATCCACCTCCAATGTCGATGGAACGATATCCAAATATCATTAGATCACATATACAAAGCTAATTTCAATGTCCTTACACAACCCTTTTCCTCTTGCCTATCTCTTCCTCTCTTATTTTATATCCTTGTTTCCACCTTGCTCTCTTTCATCCAGATTCCGTCACTTCCACGCAATCACAACCCCGTTGTTTCTTTCCCAATTTCGAAACTATTGTATTACTAGTCTACGCTCTGTTTCTCGCCCTGTTTTTCCTCTGTGCCATAGCCACAATTACATACAGCTCTGTTATTCAAGCGTGCCACGATAGATCCATCACCTTCATTTCATCTATTAAATCCATCAGAAATTCCTTTTTCCCTCTTCTCTCCACCTTTATCATTTCTCACACCATTTTCATTTCAATCATTCTCGTTTTCGCGCTAGTTCTGCTTCTCTTATACCAAATTCTCCAATCTCTCGGATTAATTGAACTCAAATCACTTGTTATTTTTAGTTACTTTCGCATTTATTGTGGTGTTACCGATCCTGCTATGGCTACAGGTAAACTGGTCATTAGCTTATGTGATAGCAGTGGTTGAATCAAAATCAGGTTTCGAAACACTGAGGAGATCAAGTGCTTATTTGGTAAAAGAGAAGAGATCAGTAGGTTTTCGGATACATTTAAATTTCGTGCTTATGGTGGGAGGAATGGTGATTGGTTCTAACGTCTTTATAGCCAATACTATGCTGTATGGTCTAGTCAAGTCTGGTTGGTGGAGCATCCCGATGGTAATTATACTATGTATATAAAAAATTATACGAACTATACAGATTAAAAATTACATAATCTTTAACTAAATTTCTGACTTCGCCACAGGTAATGGGTACTATGATGTGGTGGATACTGGCATCTTCTGGGATGAGAGAGTTACTTATGAAGAATGTGCTTCTGTATATGTATTGCAACGACTTTAATGGCGGAAAATTGACCTTGGAGGAAATCGGAGGCAAGTTTGGAGACGAGTTTGTATATTTGCCCTTAGACGATGAGAAGAATCATGGCATTGTTTAATTTTTCTAGGGGCTCTATTTGTTTCAACATTGTTGTAGGTTGAATTCTCGTATGGTTACTTAATTAATAGTTATTATCTCGAAAAAATACATTTCTTCTTGATTTCAATTTTATTCTACCCTTGTCTCTTGTCTCTCTTGTCTCATTTGATTGGCTTGGATCCCTACTACTCTTACCCACCCAATGTTGTTCTGATTGAATTTCAAAGATCTCACTCGCTGTCAAAGTGCATTTTGTGAATTAATAATGAATGTATTGTTGTAAGGTAATTAATAAAAGAATCTCAAGTTCATAATTACATAAATTAGTTATTGAGCATTTTTGTCATTAAATAATTTAGAGCTTGTTTGGATTCGGCATAATACATAAATATGTCCTTTTTATTTAACATATATGCCCTCCAACTTGAGATGTTCACAAATAGACACTTAAATTTGCATAAAATTAAACAAGCAGGCGCAAACATCCTACATGACATAATACACGTAGGATGCCACATAAGACACAATATTTTCATGTAGGAAGAATGTTTCTATTTGTTCAATTTTATGCAAGTTTAAATGTATACTTGTGCACACTCAAAGTTGAAAGATATAGATGTCAATAAAAGCTAAGTTAAAGGGTATATTCAACTGACAAACTTTATAATGCACAAGTAAGCACTTTAACTATTCAAAACTCAAACAAATAAACACTTGAATATTACATGTCATATGCAAGACATACAAATGCTTCTACATGGATTAGTGAGCCTTACATGCATGTCATGTATTTATTTGTTTAATTTTATACAAATTAAAGTATGTATTTGTGCATACTCAAAATTAAATGATATAAATGTTAGTTGAAGTCAAATTTAAGAGCACGTTTATATATTACCTCTAATTAAAATCACAAAAAAAAAAAAGGGGGCAATACTCTTTGTATACGGTTCTCCTTCATTTTCCCCAATTTCACTGCCATCATCCTCTTCCCCTAGAACAAATTCTTCAATCTATCAGACTAATTGAACTCAAATACGACTCGAATCACTTGTTAATTTTACCTGTACCAGTTCCATTAGCGGAAATGCTTAAACCTTCAAGCTTGAAAGTGAGCTCCAAGCTCGTTAACTCACATACAAAATTTCAATCCTTCTACCCTGAACAAGACCTTAAGGGACAAAAAGTAGCTATAATTGGCCTTGGAAAATCAGGCTCAAGTGCTACAAAGCTTGCTCTTGCTAGAGGTGCTTCAGTTATAGCCATTGATCAAAATGAGAACTCAGGATCAACATTTAACATTAATAATGGTTTCTTAGATCTGAAAAATGCTGATTTGAAGACATTTTTTGGTAATTTTGATCATAAGGTTCTGAAAGAGGCGGATATTGTTGTCGTTTCTCCTGGAATTCCACTGGAAAAGTATGGAATTCAATCAATGATATGTTCGGGGAAGGAAGTACTCTCAGAGTTAGATTTTGCTGCGCAAGTTATTCCGAGTTGTACTAAGGTTTTAGCTGTTACAGGAACTAATGGGAAGTCTACTGTTACCACATTTGCAGGACAGATACTTAATCATTTGGGTTTCGAGACGTTTGTTGGTGGTAACCTTGGAGTTCCACTCTCAGAAGCTGGTTTTCATTCGTCTAACCGGAGACCTTTAGAGGTGGCTGTGGTGGAGGTGAGTAGTTATCAGCTGGAAATCCCACCGAAATACTATTGTCCTTCGGTTGCTGTGATCCTAAATCTTACTCCTGATCATCTTGAACGACACCAAACGATGAAGAACTATGCAGCAATCAAGTGTCGAATCTTTTCTCACATGAGAGGGAATAAAATTGGTATTCTTCCACTTGGAAATCCTTATCTTGATGAAGCAGTTATGGATCACGCGGATGGTGTTAGTCTTGCTTGGATTGGAGGTTCCCCTGGTGTGAACATTGATGTGGAGGCGAAGATTGCTGAGTTAAAGCTTCCTACAATAGGCTGTGTTTCACAATTACAATTGGATGAGCTGAAGGCAGTTGGGAAGCACAATTACACCAATGCTGCAGTGGCTGCATTATCAGTTCTTGGGTTGGATATTGAGATCAAAGCAGAAGCTTTTAGTTCAACAATTTCCAAATTGACAACTCTGCCTCATCGAATGCAAGTTGTTCATGTAGACGATGATGGAATAGTTTGGGTTGACGACAGCAAGGCAACAAATGTTGAAGCAACATATTTTGGTTTGATTGGTTTTGAGCTTAAGTCAGTGGTTCTACTTGGTGGTGTTGCAAAGGAGGTAAAGATGAAAGGTTCTAACGGATTTGAACAGCTGGTTGAACCTCTTCGACACCATCGAGGTGTAATCACTTTTGGATTTTCAGGAAAGATGATACAGAAGACACTCTGTGCTAATGGTCTAACAATTCCTTGTTTGAATGCTGAAACTCTTAAGGATGCTGTGAGCTTGGCAAGGAGTATAGCACAACGTGGCGATGCCATTGTACTGAGTCCTGCTTGTGCTAGCTTTGACGAGTTCAGAAATTTCGAGCACAGAGGAAGGATCTTTCAAGAGTTTGCTATCTCTTCAGAGTGACTGACCATCTCTTCCACGTTCTGCTGGTCACTCGAGATGGACTATTTTCGCGAACTTTGCTAGTGAGAGTTGATTCGGATGCCATAAATTGGAACTTTAATCCTTGTTGAATATTTGAAATATGAAGTTAATGATTTACTGAAATTTGAGTAATGCAGTATTGTACCTTGGCTTTTGATCATTCTTTCCTCTTAAGATTTAGGACATTGAATGTTACTCCCTCCGTCCCATTTTATATGATGTACTTTGATTTGGCACAAACTTTAAGAAAAATAGAAAGACTTTTAAAACTTGTGGTCCAAAATGAATGATAGTAATTTGTGTGGTTGTAAATCATTTCATTAAGGGTAAAAAAGACATTTTATAGGCAAATTGTTACTTAAAATAGAAATGTGTTATTCTTTTTGGGACTGACTAAAAAGGAAAGTAAGTCATATAAATTGGGACAGAGGGAGTAGTATGCTAAGATATAGTTAGATATAGGCAAACTAAGAGTTCTCTACAACAACAAACCCAGTATAATTCCACGAGAAGAGTTTGGAAAAGGTAAAATGTACTCAACCTTATCTCTACCTTTATGGAGTAGACAGATTGTTTACGATTGACCCTTGACAAGTATCTAACCTCTGGCAAACATTTAAGTAGTCATTGTATCAAGAATAGTAAGGCAAGCAAGAGATCCCAACATTAGAACATTGAAGGCACTCCCAAAAAAATTGTTAAGTAGAAATCCACATCTAAGTGATGGCAGCAAGAAGTGATCATTGAATGCTGCATTTGAGGACAAGAGAATAGAAAGTTTTTTTTCCACTAGACATTTACAGCACTTCTCTCACCCAAAAATCCAAAAATTTGAACTCAATGGACAATGGAACAGGCCAAGTTGAAGGTATATACTACTGGACAAACATCATCAACAAATTAAGAAATGTTAACAGATCATGTAGCTTCAAGAGCTTACAGAAGAATTCCCAAGTATGTTTGGAGGTTCAATGCTTCCTGATGTTAGCCTGGCTTGATGAAGACGGGACCATCAATCTTCTGACTCTATCATCTTGTTGATCAGAGCCAAAAAGAATGCTACTCCACCTTGTTGACCTTTGCACAATTCGGGTAGGCACACGATCACTATCTTCCCCACCAGATGCCTCATATCCATCACTAGTCGATCTAGACAATGGAGTGTCCTTCTGAAGAGTCATTCCAGATGATAGATGACCTACAAGACGTGCAGCGTCTTCAACTCCTGAGGATGAAACCCGGAGTGGGTGAATGTCGGGAGAGTCCAAACTACTCTCAGGTGAAGAAGCAACAACAACACCTGAGGTGGACAGTCCTCGGGTTGTTCGGAAATCACTCCGTGCTTCAAGCTGAAGGGGAGCTAAACTGCTTGATGACTCAGTTATCATGGGCCTTCTACTGTTTTGAGCTATATCATTGGGAATTTTACTCATGGTTTCAAAGGGTAACTCTGCAGGGAGTCGAACTCGTTTACTAGCTCTCCTTCTATTGTTATCAACCCTAGGCACCATGCGACGCCCGCTACTTCCTAAACTGCTATTCGTTTCAAGAATGTAAGGTTCTTTGTTTCTCACCACTGGCTGGAGAATTTTCGATTTCTTCCTTGCTTCAGCAGCAGCTTTTGAAACATCCTCTGCATTTAATCGTGCTAACGTCCATGGGCTAATCTTCACAGCAGCTGGATTCTTTTTCTTGATAGGTTCCTCCGCCGTTGACCTTTTGCCAAGTGAACTGACCGATACAGTGTCAGGAGGAACTACATCATACTGCAGGGAACGACCAAAAATTAAACGAAAGTTAGTACATTAATCTTTTCCTATTCACCTATACAAAAACATTAAAGCACACACTGTCCAGCTCAAGAAGTATACTTGATACTACTGTAGAGGAAAATTGCTCAAGTCCCTTTGGTTTTTATATGAGGAAAGAAAAAAAAAAAAAGCTGAATTGGAAATATTACATCAAACTGCATGTGTCAGACATAAAAAAGCAATCCCTCTTAATCTCTCAATGCTATGTCATTCTCAATCTCTAACAATAACCAGACCATATGAGTCCTACCTTAGACCAATCACAACCACAGAATCCCTTAATGGTTGTAACAGCCACACCAAAGAATCAACCAAAGAGGGAATTGTTCAAGATTTGCTATCTGTCAAAGTGGATTACTATGCTCACAAGGACAACTTGGCAAACCTCCACGGCAACAGCACAAGGTTTTATTTTGCTAAAATATCTTCATAGTTTTGACAACACAAGAGCCAAAATACTGAACAAACATACTTTCTTACAGGAGTCCACTTGAAAGAGCTTCTATCCACAAACCGGCAAAGCATTTTCCACATTACTGGGCTAAATGGAATTTCTTTTCTTTTGGTAAGTTATGGAATTGAAGCTAAGAAATGTGAAAATAGAAACTAAATTCAAATATGAGAAGCCAACTGAAAGACAATTACAAAAATTAGCTCCACAAACTCACTAAAGGGCTGCTAATACCATAACCAACTGAAAGATAATTATAAATTAGCACTGCAAACTCAATGAAGGTCTGCTAATACCATAACCAACTGAAAGATAATTATAAATTAGCACTGCAAACTCAATGAAGGTCTGCTAATATCATAACCAACTGTTTAGTACTACTAAATTACTCGAACTTGTCATATTTGATTTTTGGTTGAACCATACCTGATCCTCAACAAAAAGGCGAGGTGGTGTGCACCATGCTGCTCGATGGAAAGTATTGAAGGAACTTGCACTGCTTAATCCAGTAAGGGAGCTAACAGTAGACATTTGAGGACTTTGCTGACCTGCAACTCCTTGTTGCTCTTGATCTCTGAGAGCAATGATGTAGTCATAGGTGCTAATCCCCTGTCATCCAAGCAAACACAGTCAGCTAATGTTTAAGAAAAGGAGCCACAAGATAGGATCACCAGATGAGTGATGACAAAAGACTAACCTTCTTTATGAGAAGTATGTGAAAGAAGAAGAGTTGAGCAAGTGGCAGGGTTGCTATCATGGCCAAGATGGTACAGACAGCCTGTTACATGTAGAACTAACTTCAGACACATTTCAGAGATTAAATTATACAAAAACCAACCCATGTAGTTTTGTAATGTTGTAGGCATAATTAAACAAATAATAGTGTGTTCTCTCCAACCGCTTAAACTTTTAGATGAGATGGTCACACACTTTATCATGGTATTGGAGTAAGCACAGGTTCTAGGTTTGATCTCACCGGCCACCACCAGCCCTTACCAAAAAGAATTTCCATGTATTTGGCTCAAGGAAAAAAAATCAAGCCCGCACATGAAGGGCTGTGTTGAAGACCTAATTAAGCAAATAAAAAATTATGCTCTCTCCAACAACTTGAACTTTTAGATAAGACTGGTCACATAATTCAACACTTCATTTTCTGACACAACTTAGAATAGGTATGTACAGTTGTGTTACTTCTTTTTCTGCTTACGACTCCATTTTACAAAATGAAATTATAATAATGACATGATAGAAACATGGGGTCCTGACATAAGGGAGAAATGCAAGGACACTCACCACTACGATAACAAAGGGAACAATGGAGAAACTGCTTCCTAATTTGGAGGTGATCTCCGCAGAAAATTTCTTCTTCTCAACAAAGCAGCAGATAAGAACAAGAATTCCAGTTGACCACTGAAGTATAAGCTGCAATCTCAAGTCCAAAGTGCACAAACCAAGTAGACCTGTCAATAGTCAATTAAATGGAAAATGCACAAATATGAAAGGTTTAAAATATCTGAGATGACTCTGATTGTGGGTAAGTTTCTTTGGGATACAAGAAGGGAACAGAAAAGGAGGTTCTTTCTATGACAGTTCAGACGCGGGCAGGAAAGGCATAACCAATAACCAAAAGGAAGTAAAAGAGAAAGAGGCGGGAGGAAGGCTGAGGGAGAGAGAGATAAAGTTAAGAAATGACTGATTTATAAGTGAAGATGCCATTTCAAATTTCAGGGAACGGATACACCTTCAGATAGAAATATTCTAATAGCATGTCGGACTCGTGATCTAACATAGAATTCTGTAGAAATGTGTAAGCACACTAAAACCTGGCAAAGAGTGCTTGATCATACCAGTAGGAGGGCTGAAACCATGAGAGTAAAGAACTTGCGATAGTTCCTTTTCCCTATACAGTTGTTTATCCACTACAGAAACCAAAAACAGAAAAATAAGATTAAGAGATTTGTACATAAATGTTTGACATAGTCAAGCATCTATGCTGTATATACTATATTTCACTTTTCAGACTACTAAAGGTTGTCAAATACCCTGCAATGATGGTCAAACTGATCGACGCACTTGTCGCATACTCTGCAATGCTTGCTGTATTTAAATACCTGAAAGTGTCATCCAGCATTGAGTTATATCATATGAACATGTATTACAGCAATCTAACTAAAATAAGAACAGGTATATCAAGCTAAGCACATCAGTTCTAACTTTTGACATGACATGTTTAAAACCACAGGATTGAAGGGCATTTAGGTACATTCTACATATCTCTAATTTAAGACCACAAAATCCAAAAGTCTCATTTACTTTCATCAACTTCATGCCAAGTCAAAACCAAACTAACAAAGTGAAACAGAGGGAGTATATTTTTGTTTTACAACAAGATTTTTTTGCGGAAGTAGTCTCAATTCAGTACATAATAATGCCTCTAAGTGGAAGCACTAGAAATGATGGGATGTGAAGTTGCAAACCTCTACTTCACACAAACTGCAGTAGAACATGCCATCTTCACTCAACTGTTGCTGAGAAGACTCCTCATGTCTGCCTGCGCAGTTGCTGATAATAGCACAAGGTAGTAGAGCCAACAATCCGGAAGAACAAGATCTGTGACGAGTATCTGTAATTTTCTGTTCAGTTTCATTGTGATCTGCAGCTGGTTCAGCTCCTTTATTGCTTTTCCCAGATGCATTTTCCCCAATCGATGCAGCATTAGCATCTTGAATAGACGAATTTGTCTCACACCCTAATTTAGATTCTTTAAGTTGAACTTGCTTTTTGTGGTCTAGCTTCTTAAGATACTTCTTGGATTTAAAAACTCCTGGATCAGCAGGATCAGCAGCAGCGCACCAGATATACAAGCCAAATGCACTAATTATCTGGAGAAAACAAAGGATTATATACCAGACGCCTTCAAATGAAAACTTACATGTTACAACAGTAAAAGTTTTGAACCCATTCACATATCAGGTTGTGGATATATGTATCTAAGTCATGACAAATTAGACATCACCAAACTCATTTTGGGTAATTTTTTGTCATTCTATAAGATAAGAAGTAATTACAAATCCAGTACATTGTTGAAATCTTCTTAATTCAAAAACAACATTGTGCTACATGATGGCGCGAGAGACAAAATAATTCTCTATGAAGTCTATTTTTCAGCTGGAATTGCTGAGCGCTCAAAATCTTCAATTACTTTGGACAGCTAAAGTATGACTAAAAACACCTTGGTTCATTACTTCTAGATTAAAAACTAAAAGATGAGATTTTCTGATAGGAATACAACCTGCTCCACCAAATCAAGTTTATTATCCAAATGTTCTCAAAGGTGGCCCTAGAGTGTTGGGAGTCCGTTCAATAGAACCATTCGTCTTCAGCATAAATAGTAGATATATATGTGAAAAAACAAAAGGTAGTATAAATATCAAATTCTGAACCTACATTTCCAAAGAACTAAGCTAACGTTTGGTCATAGATTTTGAGGTTGCAACTTGAAAATTTGAGTTTTTAAGTTGTAATTTTTGGAACTTGAAGTTATGTTAGGACATACACTATACTTGGAAAAATTATGAAGTTTTGGGAACTTCAAAATATTTCAATATCTGATCAAATTCCATGGCCAAACAAATACTTGAAAAAGATAAATTTTCAAAATCTGATCCAAAATCTATGGTTAAACGCTAGCTAAGAAACTTGAACCTACTAAGTTGTTAAGTTCAAACCCTGGATTTGCCTCCACTTGCTTACATTGCATCAAATAGACTGAAAAACTCCATAATTATGAGTATTAAGTCCTACAGATAGAACAACCTAAAGAAAGGAAACAAACCAACATTCAAAACAAAAGAACATGAGAAACTTAACAGAAGTGGCAGGAGAAGAAAAAAGCAGAACAAAATCCAGAAAGTACAAGGAAACACATGGAGGGAAGATCTGAAACACTGATGGCAGCTAAAAGATAGATCTGAGTTCTTCATTGCCTTGACAAAATGCAGCTATGAAAGATAAAAGAGAAGGCAAAAGAACTCAAGATGGCTTACAAGAGGAGTATAAAGCCCCATCACAATATACTGAAGCAATTTCTTTCCCACAAAAGGTGCAAAGAAGACATAGAAAGCAAATCCCAATGCCAGAAACACAGCAACAGCCACCACCTGCAAAGATAAATACCTAAATCAAACACAGGTTTGCAGAATTCCCAAATTAGATAAACCAGAGCTGAAAATGTACACATGAATAGAGCCCTCCCCACCCTCTACCCCCCCCCCCAATCC